>NW_028322285.1:312504-625009 GCF_059928025.1 Delphinapterus leucas
TATTAAGTTAATTCAAAAAAATAACTAATTATTATTTTGTCTTGTGGCTTAAGCGTAAAGACAAATTGTGACTTGTCATAGCCAAGGAGAGTAGCCATAGTTCAGTAACCAAATAAATTATTGGGAAGAGCCAGTTTTATTGATTGATTTATTTGTTTTTACTGAGTATAAGAGCAAAACTTAGGCATTACAGAACTGTTTGAAGACATACGTAATTCTTATGTAGTTGTGATATCCCCTCCTACAGAGCAGAGCTGTATTTAAAGAGGCATGGGTGGTCCAGCCGGAAGTAACCATCTTCACCCACATTTCTGTCAAACATGGAAAGACACTGAAGACCTTACAACATGTGAGCTCTTATTTAAATCTCTTATTCACATTTCTTCTCTAGTACCAGAAAATGTCGAGGGTCTCCATTTCTCTTTCCCTCTCCCTCTCTCCTTCCTCCCTCTCTCCCTCTCTCTTCTTTCTTTTCCTCCCGCTTCCATTTTTTCTCCCTTTCTCTCCCTCCTTCCCTCCCTCTACAACAGAACACTCTCACCCCACTGATGCTGGCTCCGCCCATTACCTTCCCAGCCCCCTTGCTTTTCCCACCACAGGAGGAAAGTTCATCTGCTGTGGCTCTGAGGACATTTTTTAGAGAGAATCTGTCTAAACAGCTTCAGTTCTTTTTCAGAGAACAAGGAGGGATGAAGAGATGGAGTTACCCTGCCACACACACATTAATAATTATCCCATCTCATGTAAAAAATATGAGAAAATTAAATTTAAAGTTAAATCTCACCATATACACATAACCATTTTACACTTTTTTGGTGACTGTACTATAAATTCCCATATTGAATCCCACTTTCTAACTTAGCATTTTGAATATTTCCTCATGTAGTTAAATAATATCCAAAAACCTGATTTATAGGGGCTGCTAATTAATAGTCTTATGGAGACCACGTTGTTTTAGACAGTTCTGTTGTGGGCATTTGGGTTGATGTGAGTTTTTGATATTTCTCTTCAATTCCATGCCATAAGGAAGACCTTGGCTCTAAAGAGTGGACTTTGCCAGAAGATAGGAACAAGCGTAATGAAAGGAGGGCACTTTCATTATGGACCTAGGTCTCAACGTTTACTATACACATTTCCTTCTTGCTGGTTTGGCCTCCTGGGGGTCAGAAACTGAAGCTGTAATGAGTGGAAGCCAAGTGTGTGGGCTGCCAACTTGAGTCACATTAGGAAGTTCCCAAATCTCCTGGGCTGTATCTTTCTTCAGAACCTGACAGATCCAGGCATCGTGCAAATTAAATAGGATGAGCCAAGCCAAATCTCCCCATCTTTCACATTTCTGACTGTAGGTCTGGAGCAGCAAGGGGACTTTTAACACTGACCTCTGGTAAAAAATGATAACACTTGTGTTAATGGACCTGGAAAACCCCCATGTGCTAGAAACAGTGTAAGGGGGGGGTATTTTGCATTCTCAGTTTTATTGGTTTGGTTCACTCCACCAGATTTTTATGCTCTGTTCCTTAGGAACCATGGAATGCCTATAAATTCTGAAAATTGCAGTGAACTTTGGGAATTGATCCAGCCTCTGGCTGCTAAAGAGATAAAAAGTAGAAAAAGAGGAGCTTGTCAGAAGAGAAGCTTCATTTCAGGGCTTGACGTTCTTCATATGGGCAGTCCTGGGACCACTTCTGCCTTAGCTGATTTATAAGGGAGATAAATAATTGTCTTGGGGGGCAGGCATCTGCCATGTGCCCTGTATATTCCACGGCTGAACACTTGCTTTCTGGAGGACATGGGCTTTCAGTGGGCAGAGTTCTTTCGGAGTCAACACAGATCCATATGGAAAGCCATGCTTATCCTTGCCTTTTGGCCACTCCGGGTGTTCGTTTGGGGCCAGGATCATGTTTTCAGATCACCAGAGAACGCATGCTTTTTGGTGTGTTTTCTTTTCCTCTGGCTAACATTATGCCATTTGGTTAGGGAAACGAAGTAGTGCATCATCTCCCTGGTTTGCTTGCAAAGGTGGTCATTCTGGCATTACATGAAAAAAAGAAATAAATGTGAAAAGTGTGGCCAAAACCCAGATAGTGACATTAAGAAGTGATCAGATTGGGTTGTATGTGAGACAGGGGTGAATGGGACACTGGTATCTAATGGCTGTCTCTTCAGGGATGTGTCATAATTTCTTGACACTGAGCATGGACAAACCAGAGGTTGTGTTAATTGGGAATGACAGCCTGTATCCTGCCTGTGCTCATGTTTTGTTCAGGTTGACAAAAGTTGACTAAGCCAGATACCTTGGGCTGGCAATCAGGCATTGTTTTTGACACTGACCTATCCTTTTCTACTAATATTAGCTCTTTAATGAGGTCATGCTGCTATCAATTTTTAATACGTAAAAAAATTCGTAAATATCTGACCTTTTAGCTGCTGAGGAGGCCTTCATAATCTTGTCATCCTCTGCACAGACTTCTGTTTTGCATGTTTTCCTCACATCTTCTTTTACCTTCATACTTTTTTCTTTTTCTTTTTTTTTTACTCAGAAAAACCAGAATCGGTTTTCGTGTGGGAATTATGTATCATACCATTGTTTTAAGAGCCACTCTATGAGTCAACTACCTCAAAGGATGGGACTTACATTCTTCCCATCTCTGTATTAATATACTTATATCGTTCTTCCTCTAGTGTTATGGCAATTTTGGGGCCCTTTAGAAACCATATTCTCATGATGCACTCCTTCCAGGTCACTCCCTCCAGTGAATACCAACACAAAAAACGCTCTTCTAAAGATTTAGTCCTATATGGTACTATGACAGATCTTCCAACCTTCTGCATTGAAGTCAATGTTGAAAGCAACCTTTTTAGTTACTATATACGAGATATAAAGTATCTGTATCTGGCTTGCTATTTATGATTCTAACCCACCCATCATCTTAGAGAAACAGAGTGGCTTTGTTTAACAATCCTTGGTACTCTGAAAATTCCTTCACTTGCCTCTTTGTTTTCCTCTTCAGTTTTGCCATGTGATGTCGATATCGACATTAAACTCTGCCAAGTCTGGATTCAGCTAGATCCCACCAAAGAGCTCAAGAATGGAATTCATAGCTTAGATTTTCCCACCAGTACTTTGGGAATAGTATTTAAACATACAGCACCAGGTACTGGCAAAACTATAAGTTAAGAAGGACTAGAGGAATAGGATATCAGAAGTTCAAATGGGAG
The DNA here is from genome assembly GCF_059928025.1 of Delphinapterus leucas. Lineage (NCBI taxonomy): Eukaryota > Metazoa > Chordata > Mammalia > Artiodactyla > Monodontidae > Delphinapterus > Delphinapterus leucas. Next base: position 315,724 of record NW_028322285.1, read on the forward strand.
CAGGAATTGAAGAGGTAGAGTAGGTAGCTTCATAAGACTATTTGGAGCAAGAGAGAAACTAACGCAAAATTAATAATGGCTAAAGTGTTGACTCTTTTGACAATGTTTCTATTTACTAAACTGGAAAATCTTTAGGAACCAAAAGACTGACTCTGTAACAATAGAGTATCAGACCAAATGACAGGTGGTGAGGATAATTTGGGGGCAGGGATCTTAGCCCAGGGCCCTTAAGTCACTGAATAAGCTGTCCCTGTTAAGAAGCCTTTTTAAGCTGAGTTTTGATAGTCAATGCCCCCCGGCTCTAAGTCTTTGAAATAAGGCAATTTCTCAGAAAGAGTAATTAGTGCCTTGCTGTAGCACTGCCCCTGGGGCCTGTGCTTTGGGACCACTTTATAACTGAGGCTGCCTTGTCACAAAGTGCTTCAGGTGATTGTCAGAAACAAATCCTCCTTAAGCATCCGCTTTCCTTCCACCTGATGGTTTTAATCTGTTGAAATCTGAAAATCTGGATAAAAGTGAGGTGGCAAAGGCAGCTTTGAGCAATGGAATCTGTACCAGACTTTCGCTGGACCTGGGTTACACCAGAGCGTGCACGGCACAGGCTCCTGACCAGACTCGCAAGGATGTGGCAGGAGACACTGAGAGGTCTCAGTACCGAACTTTTGTCATGGGAAATGTCTGATCCCAGGTGCCACTGGGTAGATATTTTGGGAGCTAGCTGATGGTGGTACCTGGAAAGTCTGACAGTAGGAAATGAGCAAAAATTCCAGACAGGTAGGCAAACTCCATTCTTACTATTTCTAGAAACTTCCCTGATCTGTTCCCACCTGCCTTTCCACACCATCTCTCACTACTCTCCCCTCATGCATTGTACTCCAGTCAGTAATGATTTTGGAACAGGCCAAGTTGGTTTCTGCCTCAGGACATTTGGACTTACTGTACCAGGTGTCCCACCTTCCTGTGTTTGACTTCTTTTCATCCTTCAGGTTCCATCTTTAATATTATCTTCTAAGATCATGTTCCCCTAATCAAGTCTACGTAAATTACCCTATTACTACCCTAGTCACATAAGTTATCTGGAATCATCTTATAAATTTGCCCATTTATTTCTATCTTCTAGAATATAAGTTTCTTTGAGAATAGGGAGGTGTTTGTGTTCTGTTTGGCACTGCCTTCTGGGTACTAAGAACAGTTCCTGTCATATAGCAACCACTGTGTAAGTATTTCTTGCATGAACGAATGAATAATAGGACAAGTAGGGGAACCAAGATGAGAACTGAGAGGTAGGTAAAAAGAAAGCTTTGAGATATAAGGTCACGCTCTAATCACAAAGAATTAAGTAAGGAAACAATTACCGGGACCAAATAAAATGTCAAGCTGAGCTTAGCAGTAAATACTGACTTGACAAAAAGCCACTGACGTGGTATCCTTAAAGTTTCCTCTAATTAATGGTCATTATTAGGCTTAGTAGCCTAGAGTATGGCTGAGCCCGTAGTGGAGGGTAAATCATTTCTAGAGATAGATGACTTGAGTTAGAAAGCTAAGTCAGTATTATGGACGAAATCTAAAACCAGAGCGGAAAATCCTGGACTAGCATTGGTACTGCCACACCCATCTCTGGACCCATGGCAGACATCGTTAATAGATCACAGAATCTTTACTGCTAATCCAGCAACCACCAGCCACTAGAATGTAAACTCCAACCACCAGCCACTAGAATGTTTAAGACAAAAACAGGACTTTTGTCTGTTTTGTTCACTGTTTTCTTCCTTGCATCTAAAACAGTGCCTTTTACTTGTAGGTATGCAATAAATATTTGTTGAATTAAATATTTGATGAGTGACTCAGTTGGATTTGGCATATGAGATACATTTTACTTGCCATCCCTGACCTAAAGCAAAAAGATAAGGAATTAAAATTGGATTCAGGGAATTGTTATCAAAAAAGAGTAGCAAATAATCTGATGGTTCTAAGAAGTGTATCCATGCTGAGAACAGACAACTGTCTTGACATCACCCTGAAGTACAAAGCCCAGGGCTGTTCCTTCAGTTAGCTGTGTTTGAAGCAACTCGGCTAAGGTCCAGAGTGCATTCTCTTTGCACCAAATTATACTACTTAGCAAAAAATGCTGTAGCAGTATATTGGGTAATTGTCAACGCTGCAAGGGTATCAATTCAACATTTTTTAAACTGCCTACCATATACCTATACTATCCTCTATGATGAGATTTTTGAGCCTGAATTTCCACTTGTGAAGAGAAAGATTTCTCCAGCAGTCATTTCTCAAAGAATGACTGTTAATAGAGATATTTCTCTGGTGGTAATTTTATGTGTTAACATACTGTTTAACCATTGAAGGGACTATAACTTGGATCACACGTGGGTTTCATATAAAAGAACATGATCTCTTTTTGCTCATTCGTTCATACAAACAGTATTTTTTGAGAACCTACTGTGTGTCAACCCTGTGCTAAGGATACAGTCATGAACAATAATGTTCTATAATAAACAAAACCAAGTTATTTTCATGGAGACTACATTTTAATAAAGAAGATAAATAATGAACAAATCAAATCATAAGTATATAATTTCAGATAATGACAAATTATTTGTTTCAGTAGAGTAGTAAAGACAGGAACTTGATGAGAATAGGTTCAAGAAGGGATGAGATGTTAGGAAATAAAATAGCAATGTAAGACAAATTTTAAAAATGGGTTTTGTTTTACAGGGATGCCAGGTAGAATTGGTTAAAGGTGTAGGAGTATTGAGGTCAAAGGTTTTGTTACAGTAAGAGATGGTTTCAGAGCTGATGGCAGTGATCCACTGGATGGGGAAACTTTGCAAAAGAGAGAGGGGATAACTGTAGGAACAGTGTCCTGGTGGAGACATGAGGGGGTGGGTTGCAGTGAACAGATGCACCTCTACCAGCACAGAGCTTTTCTTTTGAGGAGGGTCAAGGCCAGTCTCTGCGTGGGAGCTAACCTGTCCAGGAAGAGTTCAGATGTGCTTCTTATTGTTCCCGTCTGTGTTTCTTCATGCCAGCCTATTTTCAGCCACATTGGGGGAACTGAGACAGTTCAGTAGATGGCTCACAAGTGAGCCCTGGGATGGCAAGAAAAATTAGGTGGAATTCTTGTCCTCCAGGACATCTCAGTCTAGTAGATTCCTGGAAAAATGTATTCCTCTCCTTATGTTGACAAGAGGTTTCTCTCAAGGAGTGACTTGATTATTTAGTGATTTAGTTGAGTCATTTTAAATCCAGATTTTTATTAACCCCTCTTTTTTTATACCCATTCTTGAGTATACTGCCTTGAATTCACAAACTCCAATTAAGTATGCTTGGCTGATAACTTCACCATGAAAATATCTCAAATTATTCATGTCCTGAATAAAGTATTCTGCTGTTGACACTCCCCACAAACCTCATAGGATTTGAACAACTTGAAGTATGCAGAGGGAAATCAGACAAGATGCTCACATATATTTTATTAGAAACATTTCTTTAAACACATGAAGACGAGGAAAAAATGAGACCAAGTTCAATTTTTGAGCCTGGCCCTACAACTTCTCTACACATCACTCTATTCTAAACGGGAAAAATAAAATCAGCTTTGTTCCTGAGCGTATGTTTTGACTTTTTTTTTTTTCCTTGAAGCCTGTGAATTATTAATGAACTAATTTCTCTTTATAGTTCAATCTTTGGAGATTTAAAGTGTTCACTCAAATGCACAGGGAAGAGATAGAGCTTGAGTTCCAATCAGCTCCAATCCTCTCTGGAGATGCTGGCCTTGAGGTATCTCTGAGCCTTTGATATCAATCTTTGATTCGACTGGGAATTTCTGATCATTTTTAGAACTAGTCTATTAATACCACTTAATGCCCTGTTTAAGTTGGGCCATTTCTGCTAGCTGATTTTATGCTTTCATTTCGCTCCTGAGATATTTTATGTGTGTGTTTATGGCATATATATGTACCTCTCTCTCTTTCTCTAGTTATACTTGATGGATTGCTTCTTGGCGAGTTGTATTGGAAGGGCAGGGCTTTTGATAACAGAGGATGTCCAGTAAAGCGGCAGCTCCTGTAATAAACCATGCGGGATCTAAGTACCACCAAGAGCACCTCCTCCCTTCTCAGTGGAGCTTATCGAAGAGAGCTTTTGGCTCTGTAGAGAAAATAAGTTTGCAAAACCCAGAGCTGGGCAAGAGTAGAATGCATGAGCTCTGGGTTAAGTTCCTCCGCTCCACCTTGCAGCAATAAGTGTGTTAAAAGGAGCATCTGGGTGACCAATAGTCAGAGGTGAGGGAGAGAGGATTCCTCCATCCGCTGGGAGTTCATATAATTTAGGTGAAGTCCCTGAAGTCACTTCAGACATTATAATTCTGTTGCCTCCTGTGGCCTCAGTGTATGAAAAGTATCATTCCTTTTTTTGTTTGTTTGGCAGGGGGTAGGGGAAGCAGAGGAAGAAATTGAGACACTGAATTTAATTGACTTGCCTGATACCCTGCATACTGTATTAAGGGACTGAGCATGCTTTCCCATCTATTTGATAGACCTTAGGGGGATTCAGATTCTGGATGAAGTCTTCTGCCTCTCTGGTCTATTTATTGATCAAAAAGGGGAAAAAAACATTCAGCAAACACAGACCAAGCTGTACGTACCAGTTCCCTGCTCTTCTCTCCTCTGAGGGAACTGGTTTCAACTCTAAACTCACCCCCACGTTTATTTTCCCTCTGTTCCTCCTTTCATAACCTGGATTACCAGGGTGCAGTGATCAAGCAAGAGAGTCACCGGGCGACCACGCCGAAAGGGCTTAGTGGGGGTGCAGAAGGATTGAGATTCCACGCTAACAACAGAATCTTTCCCAGCGTGGCCAGCCCATGCAGAGAGCAGACTTGCTTCTTTCCCGAGGAGGCCTGGATCAGAACCTGAACCACAAAAAGGAAGGGGGCGGGGAGAAGGGAAGGCAGAAGAAGAAAAGAAAGCTTTTCCTTTTTTATTTTTAAAGCCAGATCTATTCTGGGACTTTATTTACTTTTGTGTTTGGCTCCAGGGGTTAAAGGGCTCACAGTAATGGAAACTGGAGGTCGCCGATTTATTGCTCTTCCTCTGGACTCTCTGAGCCTATTTGCTTGGTGGTGAGTACCAGCGTCCTCAGCCTTTCTCACCCAGGACCTCAGCCTCATCCAGCCTAAGGACTCCCTCACTCCAGGACCTGGGAAAACCCAGCTCCGCTGTGGCCAGTGCTGGGCTCCACCAATCAGAGACTCAAGTGACTGTCCATATAAAACAGCATCTCCTGTAACCAGTATCTGCCCTTTTCTTTAAAGACCTAGAAAGCTTTACGATGAAAGGACCTGTTTGTTAAAGAAAAACTTTTTTTCTGTTTTGTAAGATTTTCAGACTTTCCAAATTTCCTTTTGAAGGGTTTGGTTTTCCCTGTCCCCTCAATCAAACTCCTGGACTTCCTATAAAGAAATACTTTCTCGTTCCACTATTATTCATATTGCCAAAATGTGCATGCATGAGCCTGTCATATTTCTTTGTAGAGGTGGAGCTGATATAATTCACATCTTATCTTTTCCCGGAAGGGACAAGAATATCTAGGAATGGCGTGAAGAGTCTTTAATAGGCGCTGTATCATTCAGGATTCTCCAGAGAAGTAGAACCAGGAATTGTCTCACATGATGGCAGTGCTGGCAAGTCTGAAATCCATAAGGTAGGCCAACAGTCTGGAAACTCAGACTGTTGATAGTACAGTCTTAAGGCAACATTTTTTCTATTCTGGGAAATCTGAGTTTTTCCTAAGAAAGCCTCCAAAGGATTGGATGAGGCCCACTCACATTATGGAGGCTAATCTTCTTTACTTCACGTCATCTGTCTAGAAATGTTAACCTCATCTACACAGTACCTTCATAGCACCACCTCGATGAGCACTTGGTGAGGTCACTGAGCTGTATAACCTAGCAAAGTGGACACATCAAATTAAGCATCATGTGCATCGAGTCCTCTCATTTCCATCTACTGTCTCTCAAGTTCATTCACTTCTCTCTGTACCTCCACTCACCACCCTAATCCAAAATGCCATCATCTCTCCTGAACCAATGCAATTGCTTCCTAATTTGTCTCCCTGCTTAAGCTTTCCCCAAACCATTCGTCACCCTGTAGCCAGAATGATCTTTTCAAAATGTGCACCGATCCTATGCTCCTCTGCTTAAAATCACTCAACTGCACCTGCCTGGGTCTAGGATCAGTCACAACTCCTTAACACCACCTAGAAGGTTCTGCTGGGTCTGGCCCCTGCCCACTTCTGCAGACTCCTTCATGCTTTCTGCATTCCAGCCAGACTAGCCTTTCAGTATCTTGTGTTCCCTTCTGCCATAGGGTCTTTGCAAGGGCTCTGCCTTCTGCCTATTAGTCAGTCCCTCTCCCTGGGCCTGGGTAACTCCTACGTATGGCCATCGTAGTCAACGTTATTCCCCTTCTCCACCACCCTGACCGGATCAGATCCTCTAAATGTATATTATCATAGCCCACACCTCTCCTTTGGAGGACATATGCATTGGACAGTTTACACTTATTTGTGCGATTATGTGAATGGTGTCTGTGTCCACACAGAAGTTGCTCTGTGAAGATGGCAGCAATGACTGACTCGTTCACCACCACCTGTATAATGTCTGGTATGGTGCTGAGGCATGGAGGTACTCAGTAAATTTTATGGACTGAATATACGGGTGAATTATCTGAGTTAAGATGGAGGTCAGGAGAAGGATGCTGGTTACATCCTGCCCCTTCCCTGTACCCATTTCCCATTCTTCCCCCCACATCTTGAACACAACCACAGCTTTCTCTGATTACAACTTTATATCACACTTGGGCACTGAGACCTAGGAGTTTTTAAAATGGCCAGGAAATCAATGGTGTTGACTGCATTTCCATTCGTTTGACTTGGTTCCACTGAGCTTGTTTGGCACCTAGACACATATATCTAGTGTCTTTAGTTCACTATCCAGTTTTATAAGTTTGAAGACATCCCCAATATTTTAAAATTAGGAGATTTCATCTGAAAATATAAATTTATAAGTTCTTATTGAAGAGGAAAAGAACAAAAGGTCTGTCTACTCTTGGCCTGCCATCCCACATGGCAAAACTCAACTTGAGTTGAGCAGCAACTGTCCATATAAGAAAGGACAGGTGGTATCCTCAGGTCAGCACATTCCTATAGGCCCCCCCTCACTCATTTAGATTACCTACCTGGCCCCTGTGTATACTGGCGTTTGAGTTCCCTGCTGTACATCGGTTGCTTTTGTCTATAGAATGGGAGTGAAAATACTTAGCGTAACCGACAGCCAAAATGGCACAGTGTGAAGGCCATGCACACGAATCTTTTATGGCCTGACTTCTCCCGGGAATTTAAGTAAATTCCCTGAGCTTGTGACCTTCCATTGGACACAATACAAAGGGTCATTATTTGCTTGATTCTCATGCTTAAAGGGGGAAAGGAAAAAAAAAAAGAAAGGAAGTCCAGATGAAAGTTAAAAATAGGGCATGTGAATTTAATGCAGCTTTCTCTGGGATCATAAGTCTGGTGAAGGGAAGTAAAGAGAGAAGAAAAAAATAGACACCATATTAAATGAGCTTCCTGGAAGAATGTTATTTGCTCACAAATGTTTATCCAAAGCACTCCTCAGACTAATTCCTCATTAACAAGTTCGTCCCAGAATGTAGGTGGAATCCATCAGAACAAACTCGAAGGAAATTTGAGAGCTAACTCAGAAAAATCTCAGGCTTAGAGACATTTTTTTTTTTCCTGCTCTGTTGATCTCTCCCAATTACTCTTATCCCTTTTTATTCAGTAGTTTTTTCACCGTACCTAGAACACGTACATATAATACTCCCACCTTCTTGGAAGGTGAAATTTTGCTTTGGGTCATATGGCTGAGTTAGAAAAGAATACCCAGATTCCAGGAGTCCATAGTAAAAGCGGCCTCGTCTACTTTGCAGATACGATTCACTATAATAAACAAAGATTGTTTTCTTCAATTTGGTCTGGGGGGATGGCTGAATCTGAACTTCCAACCCTGCTTCTGAAGCATAATTCCAATCAGGGAATTATGTCGCAGGTGGAGACATGTCCCTGGGAAAGAAAGCATCTGCTTTCATACAAATGTCATCAGTAATAAGGAAAGATGGGGAAGTCATGTGATCTGGGAATTGGATCGTGTTCATATCAGATCTGCTTTTCGGTTGTAAAAACAGTAAGTTATGCTCCATTATTCTTATAGATGCTGTTAAAAAAACCTTTTCTTAGGGTCCAGAAAGAGACACGCAACCTTGATGAAGGCTTTAGAAACTGATCATTTCTGAATTCTGCCACAAACTCTAAATGCAACTTCCTGGTTCAGAAGCAAGAGGCTTGGGGGAAAATAAGTTTAAGCTCATAAAAACACTCAAAGGGCATACTGGTCATCAAACAGCTCTGAGCAAACTGCATTTGCAAATGAATCTGAAAACATGTGGACTCAATTTTCCTTGAAATGCCCAGAGGTTAAAAAATTAAGGGGGGAATGTTTGGCAGAAAGAGCCTGGGGTTTGGCTGTGTGCACAAGTTTCTGAAAAATAAATTGATTGTTTTGCCAGAGAGAAAATATTACCTGGTCCCCCTTCTCAATCACATCTCTAACTTAATTATCAGTGGTCCCATTTCTCCTTGTGCTTGCAAAGTGGACAGGAGAGTTGAGCACATTTGAAAGAAAGCAAGTTTTATTCCTTCCCAGGGTGGCCTTCTGTGTGGCCGGCCCAGAATCTCAGCACCGTCGTCGGTTTCAACCCAGTGACATAGTGGCGAGAAGACCATCTGCTCCTCTGCCTGTTGCCTCCCATCTGCCTCCACCCACTTTCTTCCTTCCGCCAACCCCCCAAATAATACCTTTTTTTATGACCACATAAACACAGGCAAATGTGGAACTGCTTTAGAGCAAATCCAAACTGTTTTAAAAGATCATGAAAATAGAGTGGGTGGGGGAAAACTACATCTGTGAAAAAGCAGCGATTAGCCTTAAAACAATGTGAGGCCAACGGCACAGAGTCCCATTAGGAGATGATGTGTGGTGCCTGTAAGTGGCTGTTCCTGGTCTCTGAGGTAGCACAGTTGTTACATGATTCTGTTGTTACCATGGCAATAATCTGTAATGGTGCAGAAAATCCACAGAACTCATGAGCAACTCCTTAGTGGATTGGGCTGAAAGAAAATCAAACCTGTGAAAGCCCTGAATTGATGTGGTTATGAGAGCCCACTGGCCAAGCTGGTCCAGTTGAAGATGACCTGATTTTGTGGATTCCCTTCCCTTGGTCCCTATCTAGCTTTGTTGAACTCCCTCTTTATGTATATTTTCCACAATTTCATGTTCATAACCGGTGAGAGGTATAAATCCTTGTCAACTAGGGAAACGCTTCAGTTCCTTAGAATTCTGAGCATGCAATTTGGAATCTACAGGTTGGGAATTGTGGCTTCTTTGGCTGCTGGAACCTCTAAACCCTAGACTAGCACTGAGGACCAAGGCCTGATGTGTGCATATAGGTGAAAAAAGATTAGAGGGTCCATAGGGCCAGGTGGGTATTTCTACCCCTGCAAAGGCACCAAGGACGGACTGGGCAGGAGACTAGTGCAGCAAGGATGTGTTGTTTCTGGGGTAACTTGGCAACAGAGTACACACACATGGACAACACACCCAATCTGAAGGCATGCCAAGACTTGCCTTCTTTAAGGCAAGCTAATACGAACCATGCCCCCAGTGCGGCCGGGAAACAGAGGGTAGGTAGCGTTTCTCCCTCCTGCGCTAGATGCTATATGACGTTTATGCGTGTATCAGCCGTCAACCCCACACGGTTGAGGGCATGACTGAGTGTGGGGTCCCCTGACAGAAAATTGAGCGGGAAGAGGAGCCAGACTATTCACTCTCATGTTCCAAACTTCAGTGAGAACCCCATGGGAATGCAGCTTGCAAGTAGATCCCATGAGAACATCTGGGATGAAGACACTCACGCCAGGCCTTAAACCCAGACTCATTAGTAATAATGTTTCATTTTTTAATCTCACTTATTTATCCTCCCATCTACCACAAGATTGAATTGCTTTCCTTCTGCCCATTTTCCTACTGGGAGCAGGAAAAGGAAGGTAGAGAATGAACATCAAGCTGTACATTCAGGTGCTTTCTCTTGGATACCCTCTCATTTGAGGTAAATTAATGGCAGGTGACACTTTCCTCAATTAAGACAGGAAGGAATGTAACATAGGAGAGTGGAGGGCTCGTGGATTTGGAGAAAGTCTTGAGAATCGGTAGGAATCAGACAGGAATCTGACAGCTTAGGGGTCTGTATAGCAAGACAAAAATATTAACAGTCTGGTCCTATTTCGTTACTAGAATATTTAGCTTCAACTTTTTTTTTTCCCTGTCATTTTTTGCAAGATTCAAAGTCTTGGGGGGGTAAAGTCCAAATGGCCTAATTTGGATCATGAGCCCAGTTCTCTCTGTGGGAGATGGGTGTGAGAGGGAAAGAAGGGAGACAGTAGACCTTAATTTAGAGTTTCATCAAGACTCCATGAAGTGAGTGAGAGATAATTTCTCAAAACAACAATTAAAGTGCACTTATGGAAGGAAAGAGATCAGATATGGTGATGGTTGTGGTGTTGGTGTGGGGAAGAGAGAGTCCAACAGCAAATGTCCAGCAATACGGCTTGAAGGGAAAGTTGAACAGTGGAAGTGCCCATCAACTGACATATTTGTAAGCCTGAGCCGAGACTTGCTGAGGAAAATTGCAGCAGAAAGGTAGGTACGTGGAGAATGAGGGAGAGTCTAGAATATAGTTTGTTTGGTGCCCTCTTCCTGAAAGAATCTAGAGGGAAGACAGCCACGTGATTTGACACCAGCCATACTAATAGGGCAGACTTCCTGCTAGTCAAAGCTCCTGGTTAATGTCCACTTCTCAGCATGTCTGATTATGGGTTGAAGTTGACCAACCAGCAAACTACTCAATTATAAGCCCATCTTCTCCCTGTGGTGCCACTAATTAAAACAGGAACCATGTTGCAGCTCCCACATTCCGTGGAGTTCTACCTTCCCAAAGCTGAATTAGTCACAACCATTAGCCATTGTCAGTGAAATTCAGCCTCCTTTTTCCTTTTTCCAACCCCATTCCTATTTGGTGTGAATTCATCTCTGAAAAACCTTCCCTTTGGATTATTGATCTCCCCCATACCCATTGCTGTGAGGAAGGAGCACATGTGGCAGGAGCTTTGAAATGGAAACTTAAAATGCTCTGACCAAGCACCACTTTTCTTCTGAAATCACGTCATTAAGGGTATTCCTACGTGCACTTTATTTTTAAGAAGAGAGAGAAAAAAGATATGGCTCAGTACCCATCCATTTGCCAGGAGAGCTGTTCTTCAGACAGCTGGGACAAACTGCAGCCCCCCTCTTTTTTTGTTTTTTTTTTTTTTTCTGTCTTGATAAACATAATGGGCCACTTTGGTAATTTCAGCTGTAAATGCACTTCTCTATAACAGGACAATGCTTTCATGTGCAAGAGTGGAGAGAAAAGATGTTGAGAAGCATGATGGTGACAGGCTAGCAGAACAGGGGCTTGCTACACAACCACCAAGCATATCTCAGACTCTACTTGAAGGCCAAGTCCATGGCTTCCTGACCAGAGACAGAAACTTTTGTAAACTCCTCAAGATCCTGTTCAAATCTCCATTAGTATTAAAATCGATACCCCTGGCTGGAAACAAGATGACACTTCTGGAATCCTTCCAGAGAGACTGCCAGTTAGCCTCTAGTGGAAAGCTCCCTGCCCACACTCCTCCTCTTAATGTCCCTGCTCCCTTGAAAAGATGCAACTCCAGGTGCCCTTGCCTTTTTATACATACTTTTCCATTCAGCATTGGATGACTCCATTGTTTTTTCCCAAAAAGAAACCTCTAAGTTCCTCTATCAAAATAATTTCTTCTCGAAACAACTGGGCACCTTTAAAAGTTCCTAAGAAAATCACTTTGCACCCAACTGTAGAGGAGCAGAGCAAGCTCAGAGTCATTGCACAAATTTAGTATCACAGGTGAGAACAGAGGTAACAAAATGTTCTGTTTGACATGATGGTTAAGTGCCCTGACTCTGGAATCAAAAAGACTTTGGTTTCAGTTCTGAAATTACTAATTTGTCCCTTTGGGTCTCAGTTTCCAAACCTGTAAAATGAAGAATAATAGTGACTACCTCAGATGGTTATTAGGAGGATTCAGTGAAATAATGCACATAAAGCACTGGGCTTATTATGTGTCATATAGAACATACTCAATACGTGGCAAGAGTTACTACCAGTTGACATCTTCAGAACTCCTGAGCATGGGGCCAGTCAAAATGAATGAGGGGGAAGGAATGTCTGGAGCTCTGGAACCCTTACGACATGCTCATGGTGCACCAGCAATGGGCTCTTGATGATCTGTGTGTCTCCACCTTACCCATATCTGTTTGCCACTTTGTTCCCACCACTGCTATGTTTGATATGGTCACGCCTTCAGTTCTGCAGCTCCTACTTTGGGCAGGCTGTCCACGATAGGATGTGGGGAGCTGCAGGTGACTCATAAAGTCTCATTTATCAAGGCTCTTTATCTCCCAGGGCTTCAGTAGACCAGTCGAATGACAAAAATGGAGCAGTAAACCCACATGCACACACACACGCTGAACCAGAGCCATCCTGTGCTACACATCCGCACACAAACACATGCTCTTAAAGCTGAACACTCAGTGCTAGTCCCCTTATTATTCCTTGATGGGACATTCTGGAAACGTAGATCATTTTGTATAGTCCCCATGTTAGAGACTGATTCAGGTTAAGATGACAAGTTGATAGCAGCCAAAGCTCAGGTCAGTTCAGAGATGGAGAGATGGGGTCCACCAGTGGACATTTTCTTCTAACCCAGTGCCTTTCCAACAGTCCCCAGTCCACACAGGGAACGGGCTAGGCTCATGAGGATTTTTAAAGGCAGGACAGAGTGACATGAGGGAAATGGTGAGTGGGGAGCAGGAAATAGCATGGCTAGCTCTTACACAGGCTCAGGTTGCTCACTGTCATATACAATAAATCTGTTGAAAATGTTAAGGCAATTAAATAAAATAAAGACAATACAAAAGTGGAAAAAAGCTATTGTAATTGGATATTGCAGAACTTGAGACCCAGGCATAATGTTTTTATAATGGTGTATATAAGAGAGTGTTCTGTTCACTAACATAACAACGATTAAATAATTGAACAACATTATTTCAAAATATTTTCTGGGTTGGATCTTATGTCCCAGCATCTCAAACACACGTAGTTCTAGTCATGAGAATCTGCAGTGTTAGGACAATGAGCTCCAGGCTACGGAACATCTGGCTTCAACCAATGTCCCCAATCTCTTGTCTTTATAAGCAGTAAATTTGGAGGACCAGGTTTGCATGCTTGGGTCATTTGATTCACTTGAGGCACAGATCCTTTTGGCCACTTGTTATGGCTGGTAGTCAGAGGTACCTGACTTCAATTCCTAAGAGTAAAAATCATTCTGTTCATTTAGTCACCTAAGTGTTTTGTAAATCCCTGGTACCTACGTAATACTCCGTGATGGGTCATGATTCAGTCATTTACAAAAAATACTTATTGAGAACCAACGATGAGGCAAGTTCCCTGCTCTCACAAACTTACAATCTAGCATGGGAGACAGATATTAGACAAATTGATGCTTAAATGGTTATTTGTTTACAGTTGTGGAGAATGATTCAGAGGAGAATAGTGGGGTGTCATAAGGCAGGATGTTCATCTGGCCTGGAGGGCAGCAAGGCTTCTCTGAGGAAAGCACCATTTAAGGCATTTAAACCAATGGCTGACTTAGTCAAGAGAAAAGGGAAAAGGTGGGAGGGGAAAAGGCATTCCAGAGAGAGGCCAGTGTGTGCAAAGGCCCAGAGGCAGAAGGGATGAGACATATTGAGGAGCTGGAGGAAGGCCAATATGACAGGAGCATGGGGAGCTGCAGGGAGCTTTGCAGGAGACAAGTGAGGAGGCAGGCTGGGTCCCTGCTGAGGACACAGGTAGTGGGGACCTAGATCTGAAATATAATTGCTCCTTGCAATCTGTTCCCACTACTGGCAAAAGCAAAAAAGAAATGCAGCTCAAAGTCTTTCCCACTCATGGTGGGTTGGTAAAAAGCTCAGTGCATTTCTGTTATCAGTGTTTCCCAAGTTTGGGCCATTCATGACTGAAAGGGTTAGTCAGAGTTCTCCAAAGAATCAGAATATGTATATAATGAGGAATTGGCTCATGTGAATATGGGGGCTGAGAAGTCCCAGCATCTGCAGTAGGAAAGCTGGAGATGCAGGAGGGCCAATGTGTGGCTCTAGTCCCCGCCTGGAGGCCTGATAAGCAGGAGATCCAGTCTGAAAGCTGGCAGGCTCAAAATCCAGGAAGAGTCAATGTTTTAGTTCAGGTCCAAAGGCTGGAAAAGACCAATGTTTCAGCTCAAGCACTCAGGCACTGGCTCTTACTCAGCCTTTTTGTTCTATTCAGGTCTTCAACTGGTTGGATGAGACCCACCCACATTAGGAAGGGAAATCTAAGTCTACCAATTCAAATGTTAATCTCACCCAGAAACACCATCACAGACACACCCAGGGTAATGTTTGATCAAATGTCTGGACACTCTGTGGCCCAGTCAAGTTGACATATACAATTCACTATTACATAACCGTAATGATTTTTGCCACACACATGTAACACCCATATCCTAGTTTATATGCCGTTCTTATTTAAACAAAATCTTCTTTTTCTTAAACACTTATTTATAAATGAAACTTTAAATCACCACTGTAAATCGAGGGTCAGTGTTACCTGTCCTAAGTTGAAGGTTTACATAGAAGTAAATAGAATAGTAAGAAAGCAGTGTTATTGTGTGCTTGATAATCACTGTGGTCTACTGGAGTTCCTAGCCTGTGACCTCACCTCCATTATAGTAAAAAGAGATTAGCAAGAGGTAGAATAAAAATATATGCTAACACCAAACGGAGACTTTTTCCTTG
The DNA here is from genome assembly GCF_059928025.1 of Delphinapterus leucas. Lineage (NCBI taxonomy): Eukaryota > Metazoa > Chordata > Mammalia > Artiodactyla > Monodontidae > Delphinapterus > Delphinapterus leucas. Next base: position 330,821 of record NW_028322285.1, read on the forward strand.
ATTCTATTGCTTGGTTTCAAAGAGAATTGAAAAGGAAGACACTTTCCTCACTGTGCAATACAGTGTATGTAATGTCATGTCAACGTACCACATAAAAACATCCACAAACCACTGGTGGCACGTTTCCCACACTTGGGGATACAACGTTATTTCCTAGATAAATGTAAGTGAAAAGTATACAATCTTAATTCATCGAAGGAAAGCAGGCCAATCCTTGCCATGGCACTGAATGTGTGCCTCACTTTTTGGAAATATAGTAGACGCTTTGATCAATTAGGTCATTTTTCTTAGAGACAGACCTTCTTACAGACAAAAATCTCAGAGATGCTTTATCTGGAGCAGGACTTGGCCCAAGTGGACCTTGAGAGTAAGCCAACCAGCCAGAGGGTGGACCTTATCATAGGGCAGGACAGACAGGGTCAGTGTCATGCAGTCTGGGGTGGATGGTGTGGTGGGTGACCACTCATAGAGGTTTAGTGGAGCCCGACAGCAGTCACTGGAAGACTGCTGTCAGTATCCAACCAGTATTCAATAGACAGAAGCTCTTAAAATGGTTGATGCTGGTGTTAGCATTTTAAATATAGGTGCCAGCTTGTAATTGGCATCAGAGGAGCGTCAAGCTGTTGGCAGCAGGGACTGGGAATCAAGGACACCGTTCCTGTTGGGGGAGGACTTGTGAGAGTCAACTAAGATCCAGGTCTTAGAGGAAATGCGCTATTAGGCTGTTACTCAGCCAGAGCCTGAGGCCCTGGAGGAATGAAGAGAAAGATCCACTCTTGGAATCTGTAGGCATTTGGCCACCGGGAATGAGGTGGGAGTTCTATGCCTTTTGAAGCAAAAGGTCAGTGCAGAAGAGAGGCTGACCAGATATTACTTCCTATAAACACAATCTAACTAGTCTAGGCTAGGGCTCTCAAAATGCAGCCCCTGGACAATCAGTAGCTGTATCATCTGGGGACTGGTTAGAGAAGCTAATTCTCTGACCCCACCCACTGCCTATTGTACAGAAACTTTGGGGGTGGGGCGTAGCAACCTGTGTTTCAATAAACCTTCCAGACGATTCTGGTGCATGCCAAAGTTTGAGAACCACTGGTCCAGAGGAAGGCGTGTGTTAAAGTGTGCATAGCTAAGGGACAACAGGGCTGCTTCCCTGGCAGTGACATGCAGATATCAGGACGCTAGTCAGGACGTTGTCCAGCTTCTGTTCTGACTTTTCTTCCCTTGTTAGTGGCTTCTCACACTTTAGCAGTCACTTTCTCGGCCCTGCTTCTCTTTGTGCCCACAAATAAGCATCACACTTGCAACTGGTAATTAGAGGACTCTCTCATTAATCATTGTTAGTTTTTTATATAATTTTTTTTTTTAGGTAGAGATTTGGGGCGGCAGAATTTGAATACATTTCCTACTTTATCTGATGCGGTGGATAATATTATGAACATCTCCTAAGGGTTTTGGGTTTCTTTTGTTTCGTTTGAAAGCCAGGGCTCCTCTGTAGTACCCCATGCCTAACGAGGTGCTCCGTACTTGTGTTGGAGAGGACAGCCTGCAGCTTCTCCCTCCCCATCCAAATGCAGGTTTGGAATAGTCCTGGTGAAGAGGGTGATTTTTCAACAAAGATCTGACGGGGGAGGCAGCATAGAAGGTAGCAGAAACACAGAACGTGTTGTGGCAGAAACACAGATTATGAATCCAGACACACCTGGGTTTGCATCTTGGCTCTGCTGCATGCTAGCTGTTAAACCTAGGGGAAGTCACTTAATCCGTCTGTGCCTCAGTTTACTACTAATAATATAACAGTTTCATAAAGTTATTAGGAGGATTCAAAGAGATAATGTATGCATGTAAAATGCCAAGCTTAAATTAGTTGCCCAATAAATAGATAAAATAAAATTGTATTTTTCCCTAACCTCTTTTCCATGCTTCTTGGGATCCACAGCAGGGTAGTTTACTGGGTACAGTCTGAGACCTAATAGCCAACGTTTACTGCGTTCTTATCAGTTAGATGATTTTACTCCATGTAACCAAAACCTGACTCAAGCCAGTGTAAATGATAAGAAACTCTATTACCTAACAGGAAATCCAAAGAAAGGAGGGATTCCAGGAGTGATGCAATCAGGGCCCCAGCTCTGTTTTTCTGTTATTTTCTTGGTTCTGACCTACTCTGTATCTCATCTTTCTCCTCAGACTGGCTTCCCTCATGGTCACAAGATGACTGACAGAAATAGCTGAAATTACATGCTTTCTTGTTCACATCCAGCGAGGGAGGGAAAAAAAAAACAAACCCCTGTTCCAGCCATTCTTATTGGGCCGACATGAGTCATGTGCTTTCCCTGAGAATAATAACACGCATCGATTGGCTGTTTTTCAGAAGTCTGGGTTTTTGATCCAATCACTGACATCTCATTTCAGTGATCTGTTAGTCAAACCAGAACCATCTCTGAACTTGGGGGATAGTATCAGCTTCCCCTGAGTTTCATAGGCTGAGTTTTGATGGAAGGGTGAATAGCTAGAAATAAAGAATAGGAGAGCCAAATACGTTCACTACAGTTTTCTACATCCCAGGGACTGTGCTAAGCATTTTATATGTATCTTCTTATTTGATCTTAACAGCCAGCCTCTGAGGTTGCTCTCTTTATGGATAAGGAAAGAGAAACGCAGAGGAGTTAAATCACTTACTTGCTCTATGTCCCTGGCAAGGTTGACAGAACCAGAATATAGACTCAGGCCCAAGAGTCCTCAGAGGCATGCTCTTCACCTCTGCACTGACTGGTTGGCTGACCTCTTTGGGGTACTGGCTCATACTTTGGCCTCACAGTTCAGGGCATCCAGGGATCCTGGCACTAGCCCAGTGAGGTGGACTCGTTTTTACCCCATGCTGAGGAATAATGGGAACACTCTGGAAAGAACTTGAGCTCTGTTCTCAGGTTTCTACAGTTATTTGTCTGTTGTTACCAAACACTAAAGACTTTAAAAATTCACTGTGGTCATATAGGCAGGAAAAATGACCTCATGCTTGCAACCACAAATCCAAAATGCTCTGGAATCTGTAAGATGAATTGCATTTTAATTAGAAGAGAGAAAGAGCAATGAAGACGGTTCTTGGATATTTTTTTTCAAACCCTCCCCTGGCTTGCCTTCAGGCCAAAATGTGACAAGCGCCCTAAATCTGATAACAAACACACACTTCTGAAATCATTGTTAGCTTTCCTAAAAAGAAAAAAAGAAATCCCATTAGTTTCCTGTTACCAGTAAGAGTTCAAGAATGCATAGCCTTGAAATGCAGCACGTGAGAACGCAGGGAATCAACCCCCATGAAATATTAAAAAGTAAAAATGGAGCACTCAATCCATTTTCTTCTCTGCTTAGAAGGTTTTTTATTATGTCAGGTCCTCGGAACCTTGAACTGGGCATTATTATAAAGGCTCGTAGTTTATCCCTAAAATCTAGTCATTGGTTATTGTCCGTGTATTATTCTCAACCATTGGGTCAAACTTCCTAGCCGATGATGTTTTCCCAACTGACAGTGGCGAGCAATAATGCAGTATCAATGAGCTACTACATCCCGTGGTTTGTAAATAGAAACTGTTGGCCTTTGACACAGTAGCTACTTTATCAAAGGTTGGTGGCAGGGAAACGGAAGGAGAGAGCTTTTACATGTTATGTGTATATTGTAAGGCACACACTTTCCTGAGAACCTTATATGTATTATCTCATGCAGTACTCTCAACAGGCCAGTGTGATTTTTATCCCATTTTATAGGTGGGCACACTGAGACCTAGAAGTATGGATTATGTATAAGTTAGAATTCAACTAAAACTAGGAGAATATGCAATTGAAAATTAAAGGTTAAAGCAAGGATCTGCACATTCTTTCTGTGAAGAGCCAGATAGTAAATATTTTGAACTCTGTACACCATAACATCTCTGTTAGGATCACCTAACTCTGCCATCGTACCAAGAAGACATCCATAGATAAAATGTAAACAAAAGTTATGGCTGTGTTCCAATACAAATTATTTATAAAAACAGGCATTGGGCTAGATTTGGCCTGCAGGTCATACCCATAGTTTGTTGAAACCTGGCCTCAAGCAATGCTTCTCAAACTATGTGTGACCAATAACCAGACAACTTTTCCTCTAAGTTCCAGTATATCATGAGTTGATACTTTTGTAAAATACAATAAAATGAATTAACAGAGGATGAAATAAAAAGGCAAATATTCAAAAACATTTTTATTATTGGATTCAATAGACATAAAATTACTCCATCAAACTGTGGTAAATGTTCATAAGCATTCTCAATTTCTGTACTTAACATGGATCAGTAACAAATAGTCCATGGAACGACACCATTCTGTGAATGACACTTTTGAGTAGTTGTGCTTTAAGAAGTAAGATGTTTATTATTTCACCTAACAGTTAATGTAGAGGTAGGCAGGTTTGACTGTTCAGCCATGTTATCAAGGACCCAATTTTTTTCCATCTCTCAATTTGTGATCCTCAGCATTTGTCTCTCTTCCTGATTCAAGATGGTGGCCATGGTCATCATTGCATTCTTATGCAGCAGTGTCCAAAGCGGGAAGGAGGGAGGAGAGGCAAAGAGAGCTTTCTGCTTGGGCTACTATCTCTTTTATTAGGCAGGATAAAATTTTCCCAAGCAGCAGTCTGCTCCTGTGTTTCTTTGGCTGTGGACCACATGACTCATACATATACCAGTCTCTAGGAAAGGGTAATAGGCAACCCATGGCTGGCTTAGCCCAATTGTGATTCGTCCCCTCAGACCGGACCCAGAGCCATCTGATCAAATTAGGATTTTGTAAACCAAGGAGGATGTCAGTTCTAGGAGTGTGCTTAAGGAAACCTAGCTATTTGTTTAAGACCTGGGCATGCAATCCTAATCTGTTCAACACAAAAACTGTGCTTCGTTCATTCTGGTATTCTGTCCCAGTGAAAGAATTCTCCTGCTATGGTTCTGGTTTTACGATCTGTGTACGGTTAATCAGTTGTGTGGAGCTTTAAACATTAGAGTGTGCTTCCATGTGTATTATAAAATTTTGATGTCAATGCTTACATGTTTATACCAATATTATGTCAGAGGATGGAATTTAAGGCCAGGGGTGATGCTTGAGATCATACAACAAAAAGAGGCAATGTCAGAACTCTGGTCTTGGGCTTCTGACACTCTTCAGTGAGTTTGTCCCAAGGTATTTGACGATTTGTTCTGCACTGATCCATCAGCAGCAACAGAACAGCAGTCAGCCAGTCTAGGCAACAGGTCACTTGATTGTGCTGAATTGACTGGTTGGGTCAACAGAAATGACCCATTTTTTATCATGTTGATCCAGATGGTGTCCTGTAGGGTGACCAATGGTCCTGATTTATCTGGGACTGAGGGATTTCCTGGGATGCAGGACTTGCAGTTTTAAAACCGGGACAGTCCTAGCTTTCAGTTTTAAAACAGGAGAAGTCCCAGAAAAACTGGGACAATTTGGTCACTTTACTTTCTGGCCTCTATCTACTGCCAAACTGTGCTTTTGTGCATTTTTTTCTGTGCTACGTTTACAGGCCCCTAAGTTTTCCTAGCAAATCAGTAAACGGTGTGTCTAGTTTTGTCTTGTGATATTTTTTCCCCCATCATTGAAACATCTAAATTAAGAGAACCACAGGGACATCTTAGATATTCTTTGCTTCTTCCACTATTGAAGATGTCCATGGGAAATTTTTAGAAATACTTTCCCTTGATTGTGAAGAAAGGCAAACAGGAAGACCTTGTAAACTTTTACTTCTGCTTCTTTTCTATCTGCTACCAAGCCCAACACAGGCACCTGGCAGCAGGTCTCAGAACCCGCCCATGGAGCTATGTGTATTTAAAGACACTTCAGCCTCTTCACTGGTTATACACTGCTGGTCTCGAACTGTCTATTAGAAATTACCTAGGGCCCTTTAAAAAAAATTAAAATTCCTGGGTCCTATACAATGCCTGTATTGGGAAGCAGGTGTGCATAGGGAATGGGGAGTGGGTTTGGGGCCCAGGGACTTTGACTTTTCATAAAGTTCCCCAGGTATTCCCGACATGCCGCCAGCTTCAGAAGCAACTGGCTAGAATATGTCATTCAGCCTGAATGACAACTAAAATTGGAATTACACTGTTAAAAGAGAACCTTACGAAATTGCAAAATTGCTCATCTTTGCCTGTCTCCCCTTCTCTCTCTTTTTCTCCGCTTCTTCTCCCTTTTCTTTCTTTTCAATGGTAGTAGTTCATGTGAACGTTGGCGACAATTTTAGGAAGTGTTCATGGAATGAAACTTACAGATCTTTGCAGTGAATTTAAATATGCCTTCTGAAAATTCAGAAGGCTGTTTGCCACTTAGTGTCTATAGGGACATGAGGCTTGAACAAAAGCTTGAAAGAAAGAGATCTCTGGGTTTATTCCTAGCAAAGGATATCCCAGGCTGTGTTATTCTTCCACTGTCATCGTCCTTCTGGTCTCCTACGTCTCATGCCTTCGTAGCCCGCATCCACCTGAGAAACAGTGGACAGAAGGGGATTTGATTCACATTGCTCATTAGAGCACTGCTCTCTTGGCTGAGCCAGGCCACAGAGATGAGAAATCACAGCCTTGCTTCCTATAATATGACAGAAGCAAGCCGCATAGCAGTAAAGGTTCTCATTAGGACCTCTTGGACCGCTCAGACTGATTCTGTTTTTTCAGCCACCAGAGTAGTTAATACAATGTGTGGGACAACATGATTTCCATTGGGGCGCAATCAGAAAGGAAGCTGCTTTCCGCACTTTCTTTAATCTCTCTCCTTACATCAACCTGAAGCAGAGTAGAGGTCCCCCTGGGATTCCTGCTCATCAGCCGTGCCTCCTACAAAAGGGAGATTTTGCCTAGACAGCTCCAAAGAGTCTTGATTCAAAGGTAAAACAATTAGTACACATTAATCATCACAAGGATGGTACTGAAAGCATAATCCTCTTAGAACTGGGACAAATTAAACTGAAAGTAGCAATATAAAATCAAGCAGAAAAAGACCACACAAATGCAAGGAAGATGAGAGGACACTGCTCTGACATCCCAAATCTCACTGCCAAAGAGCGTGCCCGAGCATCCTCCATCTTGGATCTTGACACCAAAGTTACCCTGCCTTCTTCAGTTGCCTGTAAAACCCAAATGCTCTCCATACTAGGGCCATATAGCCATCTTCTCACAAATTTAGAAGCTTTGTGAACACCTGAAGCTACAGTTACACAGTCTGATATCTGAGGTATTTTCCAAATGTGGAAGGTTGCCCCAAAAGCCTGGAATCAGCCCCCCAAGGACTTCTCCAGGAGGATGAAGAAAAAAACCTTCCTCTTCTGCAAAAGGAGGATCTTCACTTAAATTTCCAAATGGGGCCAGCTCTGGACCAAAGGTTGGTGTAGACAAGGAACGTTAGTTTCCTTTACACCCTACTCTAGGACCCCCTTCTTCCTTCTTTACTCTTTCTGAGCTTCAGCCTGTGAGGTGAGAGCTGTCTGGGAAGAGAAGCCATGTAATGCAAGAAGTAATGCTGCTGGCATGCCGCATGATAGCTGGAAGGCTTGTAGGATGGGTCCACCAAAGGCAAAGATAGACTTTTACCTACAGCCAATGATAGATGTGCCTGGGAGGGTGCAAAGGTATCTTTCCTACTTCCCTCAAGTTGCCCTTCCTGGGTCCCTGAGTGTTCCTCCTTGATCACCTTCATTCCTTCCGTCCTTTTTACACTCTCCCAGGTTCCCAGCCATATCCCTTGTTATAGAGACACTCCCATTTCAGGTCAGTATCTTTCTTCTGTAGCCAACAAGGTTAGTTTGCTCCAGATCCTCAGAATATCAGAGTAATAACTGTACACCAATAAACTCACAAGCTTCTCTCTTGTTCCCTCAGCATAACTGATGCATTATTATGTTAGAAGACCTCCCTCCCACCAAAAATGAGATAAAGGGGATCAGAGGGAAGGAAGAGATCGGAGAACCCACCCTGCCACCAAAGATGTGTGGAACTTGCTATTTCCTTATACACTAAAAGAGAATTATATAAGAGAGGACAGTGCTTAAGGAATTACGGGTAGACTTTGATGCCAGTGTGGGGACTACCAGAGGTAGATGTATCTTCTCAGAGCCCATATATCCCAGCTTATAAAGTTGGAATCTCTTCCAGATAAATTAAATCAGGTTTCTTACTATGAGAGGAACCTAATTTATAAGTTCAGTTCCTTTAATTTATTTTGAAGCTCATATTACTGGTGATGGCCCAAGATTTTAAACTGTCTGTTTTTGTTCTCACCTTTCCCCCCTTTCTTCCTCTTAGTATATCACTGCTGGAAACGGATAACATGATGCTAGGGAGAAGGTCAACAGTCATTGGCCTGAGTTGAGACTCATGCTTGCAAGCTGCCCAGAGTTCTCCTGGGTCAGTGCTGTGTGTCTGTAAGACATATGAGGGAGGTGTTTGGTTTACCCGCCCATGGCAGAGTTCAGGTCATGTGATTATGAAATTTGTGCCATTTCCAAAATGGAAAATATTCAGCTTTTGATGAGATTATTAGCTTTCCTCCTGTCCGGGTCCAACAAATGAAAACCAGATTTGCATGTATAAATAAGAGTCAAGTGCTGAAATGATTTATTTAGTGAAGTTACTGTTTTGGAAACTAAATCGATGTGTCATGTCAAGATCCAATCTGCCATTCACTCACATGGCAAAGGAGACTTCTCCAGGGTTTGCTAGAAAAAAAAAAAAAGTCAGAATCCTATTAATAGTTTACTCCTGCCACGTGAGAATTACAGTGGAATCCAGCTATGAGAACAAAAGCACAAAATAATGTTTCCGAGAACATCCTGATAGTGGCGTGTGCTATTTCTTATTGTATTCAAGACACACATGAATAACTCTCCCCCAGAAGGAAAGGAAACAAAGCAAAGGGCAACATATTTTCCCACTGTGTAAAGTTCCTTCCTCCAGTAGAAATACTTAGAATTGGAAGACAAATCCTATGGTCATTACATGTCAGAATGCTGACATGATGACAGCTTCAAAGGTGTGTCGGGCTACACTTGTGAGTGCTCTTTTTTAAAAAGACAATAGGAATTGAAAATTAAGCACTGCATCAAAGCTTTCTAACTCTATTGAGACAAGTCTGTGGAAAACTCAAACCAAGATGCAGGGCTGTTTCTGCATAAATTATGTGGAGGATTTGGTGCATGGGAATCGCATTGTCTAGAATGTTTTGGAGGCAACATACAACTCTGATCTGAGTGGCATGTCAGAGCTGATGACTACAGCTAGTATAGAGCTATCTGCAGTGAATTCTAGTCATCCTCCTGGCATTAAACCAAGGCTTGTTATTTGAATCAGTTCTCTAAATGCTCAGGGACTCAGTATAAGGTGGGCTTGGATAGTTGATGGTGCCAACCTGGAGATCAATTGAGGTCCAAAGACCAGAGGGCAGAGTGGGCTGGGGGGGCATGCGTTAGACCAAATCCCAGCTCTGTTATTTACCAGATGACTGGCTTTGAGATAAATTGTTTAATTTCTTTGAGCCCTTGTTTCTTCATTTACAAAATGGGAACAGTATTATCTAAGTTGCAGGAATATTGAGAAAAGCAGAGACATTGCATGTGAAGTTCTTGGCACAAGTAGGGTGTGTACTGCTTGCTTATTTATATTTTTTTACTTACTATAACATCCAATGCATCTCTATAGCAGACAGTCTTAACCTGGGGTTTAAAGACATAAGGGACCTAAACTCATCCTCCTGCCCTGAAATTATATGCAAAGTCTCACGCACATGTGCATTTCCTGAGGACTGGAGTTCATAACTTTCGTAATCTTAAAGGGGTCTGTGAGCAAAAGAAACAGTGAAGCCACTACTTTCTGATTTGGCTTCGCCTATGTGTTGATCCCACAGCACGGAATTTTAAGAAAGTTTGTAACTTGTGATTCTTTCCTTGTTATATGTATGCTGTACCTAGTTATTCTCTCTCTAAAGTAAAGCCAAGTTCTGCGTGTGTATGGGTATGTGCGTGTTCACATGGAAATGCATGCTTGTGGGTTTAGGGAATGCTAATTTTATAATGAGCCACAAGTGTACTGAGAAAAAACAGAACAATTGTGAGACCAAAGAAGTTGATGACAGATGTGCACATGGGGTGTGGTGCATGGGATGCTGTGGGAAGAACACCAAAGAAGGAAGCAGCGGGGGATGTGAAGGAAGAAAACAGAGCTGGGGCAAAGCTGAGAGCCCACTGGGGTTTGTTTTGCAGGGACTCGGCAGACACAGAACCCCAGCGGACTTGTGGGAGGGTTGTTACTAGGAGCATGTGATCAGGTGCCAGGTATGGAGACGGTTTGTGGGGAATCAGCAGGAAAGAGTGTGAGGTGTCATTAAAGGAGACACCATGACGTGTTCTGGAAGAGAGAAATATATGTGCAAGGTAGAGGCAAATTATATAACATAGGTAAAATAAGTTATAATCTAGTAGGCAAAAAACTCACAGAGATTTAGGCAGATGCAGAAGAAAAATTCATAGACCTGTTGCTTCCTAGTTCAGCTGGCAGCCCTTGGCCCAGGTGCCAGTGGTTTACCTCACCCCTGGGTATGCTTTGCTTGGTGGTGTTCACACATACATGTACCTGTATTCATTCAATCGTGTGTATACGTGTATTACTCAAGCTTATGACCAACCTTCCTGAGCTTCTCCCCTGCAGGACATAGCTATGTGTGTACATGTGTACATATATAAATACAGCAGCAAATGTGCCTTAACGTTGACTATTTGCTAGGCGCTATGCTAAGAGCTTCAAAGCTCATTCCTATTTAATCCTTAAAGCAACCCTATGAGATAGGCATTATTAGTGGTTTCCATTTTATAGATGAAGAAACTGAGGCTTCTGAAGGCGAAGTGATTTTTCCAAGATCACACATTAAATTGTTTAGCTGGGACTTCAACTAAAACAGCTTGATGCTGGAGACTATAATATAAATTATATTCCTAGGGCAGATGGCGTCAGTTTACAAAATGCTAGGGCAGTAATTTAAACAGAAGAAGAAGAGCCAGGGACTCAGGTTTGAGGTTTGAGGCTGCTTCTGAGTCTCATGGAACCGTTTCATAATACTCCCCAACGTGGATGTATGACATCTTAACCTTGTACTGTGCTCTGCCGTGTTTTATTACTTCTCTGTACACCAAGCAATAGAACTCTAAACAGAGAGGAGAGGTCAGCTTAAGAAAGGAGCATAAAACTATTGAGAGCCCTTTTATTTTTTCTACACCAGTCCCACAGGTCTGAGAAAGTCAAGGACTTGATATTTACCATTCATTGGCTTGACACAAATGGAAATCCACACTCAGAAGCCACAAAAACATAAGAAAATGAAGTTCACCACCTCCCAGCAGTCCTGGTCGTGCGGAAAGGACATGTTGGAGCTGATCTTTGATGGCTGCTGGTTAGTTCCTCATGAGCAGTGTCAGGCTAGGGACCAGCAGGGAGAAAGGGTCCCTTCTGTTATGAGCTTGGAGAGTGTCTTGACCTTCACAGATGTCTTATATATTGCCTATCTCTGAAGATTAGAATTTTGGTGAAGTTTCTCAAAGGTCACAGAGGCTTCTGAATTCCCAACAATTCATCAAGTACTGCACACTCTTCTGCCTCAATTGTTTGCATCACCTTTCTTCTCTGCAACCCCTGCAGCTTGCTTCTTCCTTCATATTGCTTCTCTGTCATATTGCTTCTCTGCCTTGGAACCATGTTAAGTTTGAGATTGAATGGCACCGACCTGGGAATATGCAGCCAGATTTCTGCTGCCTGAATACAGCTCCTGAGGTATTTGGGGCTTACTTAGAAAAACAGGGACATTACAACTCATTGGTTTGGCTGGATGCTAGTAGCCATAGGCATGCAGGTTTCTGTTCACTTCTCTGCTGAAGTTTTGGATATACTCTGAGGATATCATCGAATTCAGAGAAAATCTGTGATAGATTAAATGCATAGTAGATGTGTGTATTTTGTTTATTTGTTTATGTAGCCAACATGTATTCTCTACCATTCCTAGGTATAGAAGCTTCTGGAAATTCCTCATGCCTGTCATTTTCATTACTGTAGTCCCAGCTCCTATCATGTAGTTGGTACTCTGTAAATATTTGTTGAAGAAATGAATAGACGGCAAAGTGTGAATCTGAATCCCTAACCAGATGGACTTAATCATCTTTGAGCCCCTAGTTCCTACCATAGTGCACAACTGTGGTCAATCTAAACGACTAATGGAAGCTGTTCCTGCAAATTCTGGGTAGATGGGCTGTGGTGTGCCATCAGTCATAAAGAGGAGCGGGCCAAGGCTAAGCTTTCCTTTGGGGATCACACTAGGGCAACAGATGCAGGGAAGGAATTGGGGAGAATCAGTCATCTCCGCTCTTCAGGGCCCCAGTATGACCTGGGCTGACAATGCTGTCCTTTGGTTCATCGGAATCTCCTTACTAGGACCTCTACCCCCAACTTGACCTTTTCTGTGCAGTGAAATCCTATTCACGTACCCACTTCTACCTTTGATCGTAGGAAATATTTCCATTTTAATAGGACCTTTACCAGTGCTGAACTTTCATCCACAGGAGAAGCCCTAATAGTGGGTACTTCAGAGAACAGAACAGGCCAGCGGGGGAGTTATTTGGAGGCAGGTGGTTATTTTCTGTTTTTGCTCGAATTCTATCATTTTGGCATCATTTTGCTCTACCTCCACAAAAAGGGAGTCATTTCCTCAGTTACTTTAGTGATATTTCCTTTATTGGAGGGAGAAAGTGACTCTCAGGGAAGCAACCAGACTAGCCTAATTGAAAGAAATAAGGCTCTTAGAGAATCCTTAAGATCCTCCCTCACTTCCTCTCTACCACTATTTCCAGTCAGCATTCTTGGTAACCACTTTAGAAGACTTCCGCCTCCCTTACGATTTTTTTTTAATAGATCTTTATTGGAGCATAATTGCTTCACAATACTGTGTTTCTGTTGTAAAACAAACTGAATCAGCCATATGCTTACATATGTCCCCATATCTCCTCCCTCCTGAGCCGCCCTCCCATCCTCCCTATCCCACCCCTCTAGGTGGTCACAAAGCACTGAGCTGATGTCTCTGTGCTATGCGGCTGCTTCCCACTAGCTATCTATTTTACATTTGGTAGTGTATATATGTCAATGCTACTCTCACTTCGCCCCAGCTTCCCCCTCCCACCATGTGTCCTCAAGTCCATTCTCTATGTCTACATCTTTATTCCTGCCCTGCAACTAGGTTCATCAGTACCATTTTTTTTTTTAGATTCCATATATATGCATTAGCATACGGTATTTGTTTTTCTCTTTCTGACTTACTTCACTCTGTATGACAGACTCTAGGTCCATCCACCTCACTACAAATAACTCAATTTCGTTTCCTTTTATGGCTGAGTAATATTCCATTGTATGTTTGTGCCATATCTTCTTTATCCATTCATCTGTCGATGGACACTTAGGTTGCTTCCATGTCCTGGCTATTGTAAATAGTGCTGCCATGAACATTGTGGTACATGTATCTTTTTGAATTATGGTTTTCTCAGGGTACATGCCCAGTAGTGCGATTGCTGAGTCATATGGTAGTTCTAATTTTAGTTTGTTAAGGAACCTCCATACTGTTTTCCATAATTGTTGTATCAATTTACATTCCCACCAACAGTGCAGGAGGGTTCCCTTTTCACCACACCCTTTCCAGCATTTATTGTTTCTAGATTTTTTGATAATGGCCATTCTGACCGGTGTGAGGTGATACCTCATTGTACTTTTGATTTGCATTTCTCTAATAATTAGTGATGTTGAGCATCTTTTCATGTGCCTTTTAGCCATCTGTATGTCTTCCTTGGTGAAATGTCTATTTATGTCTTCCACCCATTTTTAACTGGATTGTTTGTTTGTTTTTTGCGGTACATGGGCCTCTCACTGTTGTGGCCTCTCCCGTTGTGGAGCACAGGCTCTGGACGCACAGGCTCAGCTGCCATGGCTCACGGGCCCAGCTGCTCCGCGGCATGTGGGATCCTCCCAGACCGGGTCATGAACCCGTGTCCCCTGCATCGGCCGGTGGACTCTCAACCACTGCACCAACAGGGAAGCCCCGGATTGTTTGTTTTTTTGATATTGAGCTCCATGAGCTGTTTGTATATTTTGGAGATTAATCCTTTGTCTGTTGTTTCATTTGCAAATATTTTCTCCCATTCTGAGGGTTGTCTTTTTGTCTTGTTTATGGTTTCCTTTGCTGTGCAAAAGCTTTTAAGTTTAATTAAGTCCCATTTGTTTATTTTTGTTTTCATTTCTGTTACTGTAGGCGGTGGGTCAAAAAAAGATCTTGCTGTAGTTTATGTCAAAGAGTGTTTTCCTATAAGTGTTTTGTAGTGTCTGGTCTTACATTTACGTCTTTAATCCATTTGGAGTTTATTTTTATATATGGTGCTAGGGAGTGTTCTAATTTCATTCTTTTACATGTAGCTGTCCAGTTTGCCCAGCACCACTTATTGAAGAGGCTGTCTTTTCTCCATTGTATGTTCTTGCCTCTTTTGTCATAAATTAGGTGCCCATACATGTGTGGGTTTATCTCTGGGCATTCCATCGTGTACCACTGATACATATTTCTGTTTTTGTGCCAGTACCATACTGTCTTGATTGCTATACCTTTGTGGTATGGTTTGAAGTCAGGGAGCCTCATTCCTCCAACTCTGTTTTTCTTTCTCAAGATTGCTTTGGCTATTCGGGGTCTTTTGTGTTTCCATAGAATTGTAAAGTTTTTTCTAATTCTGTGAAGAATGCCATTGATAGTTTGATGGGGATTTCATTGAATCTGTAGATTGCTTTGGGTAGTATGATCATTTTCACAACATTGATTCTTCCAATCCAAGAACGTGGTATATTTCTCCAACTGTTTATGTCATCTTTGATTTGTTTCATCAGTGCTTCATAGTTTTCTGAGTACAAGTCTTTCACCTCCTTAGGTAGGTTTATTCCTAGGTATTTTTTTTTTTTTGATGTGATGGTAAATGGGAGTGTTTCCTTAATTTCTCTTTCTGATTTTTCATTGTTGCTGTATAGGAATGCCAGAGATTTGTGTGCATTAATTTTGTATCCTGCAACCTTACCAAATTCCTCGATTAGTTTTAGCAGTTTTCTCATGGCATCTTTAGGATTTTCTGTCTAGTATCATGTCATCTGCAAACAGTGACAGCTTTACTTCTTCTTTTCCAATTTGTATTCCTTTTATTTCTTTTTCTTCTTTGATTGCCGTGGCTAGGACTTCCAAAACTATGTTGAATAAGAGTGGTGAGAGTGGGCAACCATGTCTTGTTCCTGATCTTAGGGGAAATGCTTTCAGTTTTTCACCATTGAGTATGATGCTTGCTGTGGGTTTGTCATATATGGCCTTTATTATGTTGAGGTAGGTTCCCTCTGTGCCCATGTTCTGGAGAGTTTTTGTCATAAATAGGTATTGAATTTTGTCAAAAGCTTTTTCTGCATCTATTGAGATGATCATATGCTTTTTATTCCTTAATTTGTTAATGAGGGGTATCACATTGATTGATTTGCATATATTGAAGAAGCCTTGCATCCCTGGGATAAATCCCACTTGATCATGATGTATGATCCTTTTAATGTGTTGTTGGATTCTGTTTGCTAGTATTTTGTTCAGGATTTTTGCATCTATGTTTATCAGTGAGATTGGTCTATAACTTTCTTTTTTTGTGATACCTTTTTCTGGTTTTGGTATCAGGGTGATGGTGGCTTCATAGAATGAATTTGGGAGTGTTTCTCACTCTGCAGTTTTTTGGAAGAGTTTGAGAGAGATCAGTGTTAGCTCTTCTCTAAATGTTTGATAGAATTTGCCCATGAAGCCGTCTGATCCTGGACTTTTCTTTTTTGGAAGAATTTTAATTACAGTTTGATTTCATTACTTGTGATAGGTCTGTTTATATTTTCTAATTCTTCCTGGTTCAGTCTTGGAAAATTGTACCTTTCCAAAAATTTGTCCATTTCTTCGTGGCTGTACCTTTTATCAGCATATAGTTGTTTGTAGTAGTCTCTTATAATCCGTTGTATTTCTGTAGTGTCAGTTGTGATTTCTCCTTTTTTCATTTCTAATTTTATTGATTTGCATCCTCTTCCTTTTTTTCTTGATGAGTCTGGCTAAGGGTCTATCAATTTTATATATCTTCTCAAAGAACCAGCTTTTAGTTTCATTTATCTTTGCTACTGTTTTCTTCATTTCTATTTCATTTATTTCTGCTCTGATCTTTATGATTTCTTTCCTTCTACTGATTCTGGGTTTTCTTTGTTCTTTCTCTAGTACTTTTAAGTATAGGTTAAGTTGTTTATTTGAGATTTTTCTTGTTTCTTGAGCTGAGATTGAATTGCTATAAACTTCCCTCTTAGAACTGCTTTTGCTACGTCCCATAGGTTTTGGGTCACTGTGTTTTCATTGTCATTTGTTTCGATGTATTTTTTTAATTTTTTGTTTGATTTCTTCAGTGATCTCTTGGTTATTTAGTAGCACACTGTTTAGCCTCCATGTATTTGTGTTTTTTACAGTTTTTTTTCCTGTAATTGATTTCCAATCTCATAGTGTTGTGGTCAGAAAAGATGCTTGATACAATTTCAATTTTCTTAAATTTTCCGAGGCTTGATTTGTGACCCAAGATGTGATCTATCCTAGAGCATGTTCCGTGTGCACTTGAGAAGAAAGTGTGTTCTGCCATTTTTGGGTGGAATGTTCTATAAATATCAATTAAATCTATCTGGTCTATTGTGTCATTTAAAGCTTGTGTTTCCTTATTTATTTTCTGTTTGGATGATCTGTCTGTTGGTGTAAGTGGGGTGTTAAAGTCCCCAACTATTATTTTGTTACTGTTGATTTTTCCTTTCATGGTTGCTAGCATTTGCCTCATGTATTGGGGTGCTCCTATGTTGGGTGCATAAACATTTATAATTGTTACATCTTCTTCTTGGATTGATCCTTTGGTCATTATGTAGTGTCCCTCCTTATCTTTTGTAACAGTCTTTATTTTACAGTCTATTTTATCTGATATGTGTATTGCTACTCCAGCTTTCTTTTGATTTCCATTTGCATGGAATATCTTTTTCCATCCCTTCACTTTCAGTCTATATGTGTCCCTAGGTCTGAAGTGGGTCACTTGTAGACAGCATATATACAGGTCTTGTTTTTGTATCCATCCAGCCAGTCTGTGTCTTTTGGTTGGGGCATTTAATCCATTTACATTTAAGGTTATTATCAATATGTATGTTCCTATTACCATTTTCTTAATTGTTTTGGGTTTGTTTTTGTGGGCCTTTTTCTGTTGTGTTTTCTGCCTAGAGAAGTCTCTTTTAACATTTGTTGTAAAGCTGGTTTGGTGGTGTTGAATTCTCTTAGCTTTTGCTTGTCTGAAAAGCTTTTGATTCCTCTGTTGAATCTGAATGAGATCTTTGCTGGGTAGAGTAATCTTGGTTGTAGGTTTTTCTCTGTCATCACTTTAAGTATATCCTGCCACTTCCTTCTGACCTGCAGAGTTTCTTCTGAAAAATCAGCTGATAACCTTATGGGGATTCCTTTGTATGTTATTTTTTGTTTTTCCCTTGCTGCTTTTAATATTTTCTCTTTGAATCTAATTTTTCTTAGTTTAATTATTATGTGTCTTGGTGTGTTTTTCCTAGGGTTTATCCTGTATGGGACTCTCTGTGCTTCTGGACTTGGGTCACTATTTCCTTTCCCATGTTAGGGAAGTTTTCGACTATAATCTCTTCAAATATTTTCTCAGACCCTTTCTTTTTCTCTTCTTCTTCTGGGATCCCTATAATTAAAATATTGGTTTGTTTAGTGTTGTCCCAGACGTCTCTGAGATTGTCTTCAGTTCTTTTCATTGTTTTCTATTTATTCTGCTCCTCAGCAGTTATTTCCACCATTTTGTCTGCTGCCAGCTCACTTATTCGTTCTTCTGACTCAGTTATTCTGTTATTGATTCCTTCTAGTGTATTTTTCATTTCAGTTATTGTGTTGTTCAGCTCTGTTTTTTTGTTCTTTAGTTCTTCTAGATCTTTGTTAAACATTTCTTGTATTCTCTCAATCTTTGCTTCCATTCTATTTCCGAGATTCTGGATCATCTTTACTGTCATTACTCTGAATTCTTTTTCAGGTAGATGGCCTATTTTCTGTTCATTTATTTGATCTTGCAGGTTTTTACCTCACTGCTTCATCTGTGACATATTTTTTTGCTATCTCATTTTTTTTTTTTTTTTTTAATGAGTGGGATTGTGTTCCTGTCTTATTGGTTGTTTGGCCTGAGGCTTCCAACACTGGAGTCTGTAGGCTGTTGGGTAGAGCTGGTTCTTGGTGCTGAGATGAGGACCTCTGTGAGATCTTACTCTGATGAATATTCTCTGGGGTCTGAGGTTCTCTGTTATTCCAGTGGTTTGGACTTGGAGCTGCCACCACAGGAGCTTTGGCCCGACCCCTGGCTCACGAATCAAGATCCCACAAGCCATGTGGGGTGGCAAAAAAAAAAAAAAAGAGAGAGAGAACAATAACAAAGTAAAAAAAAATTAGACTAGGAAACTAACAGTTATGTTAGAAAGAATATAAAAATAAAAATATAGATGAATCAACAACTGGAAGGTACATCAGTACCACAGTAGTAAAAAAGAGGAGGAGGGAAAAGAAAAAAAAAGGGTGGGGAAGTCGTTGGCTGTGGAGGGTGGGGCCTAAGCAAGGGTGAGGTTTGGGTGGTGGGCAGTCCCTATGCTTAGGACCCACAGGGCTGGAAAAGGCCCTGAGGACTGTGGGAGGTGGGGCTTAGGCTCAAGGAACAGAAGGGGCCCAGGCGTGCCCCCCACCCACCCCTGGTCTCAGAGGGTGGTGGACCTCAGCTGGGAGCCCATCAGGCTTCCTGGGCTTGAGTGTTGATCTTCTCCTCTCCTGCTCCTCTGGTCCTGGATGGCCCCTTCCACCTGCCTCTCCTGATCTCCCTCCTATGCCCCCAGGACCCACGCAGCCTGGAGGGGGCTTTGGAGGAGGAGGGGGTACCGGCCTGGGAGCTCAGCAGGGTCCCCGGCCCCAGTGGGCCAGGCGATTGCCCTCCTCTGCTCTCCTGCTGTTCCTGGAGTGTCCCTCCTGCCTGCCTCTCCTGACCTCCCTGGGCTCAGGGGTGCCAATCTTATCTGGCCTCCATGTCTCCTCCCCCTTCAGTCCCCCCACACCCTACTGGTTCACTTGGGGGTTCCTCCCGTTTCCTTGGGCATCAGGGTCCCCCACCAGCAGCTGGCAGGTGCCCTAGTTGTGGGGAGATGCTAACTTGGTGTCTTCCCACCCCGCCATCTTCCCTTATGATTTTTTATTAGGAAAAGCAATCCCACTTGGGAAAAAAAGCCATTGCAGCTAGCATATTTGAAGACTATGTTTTATTGATTGATTTTTTAAAATCATACATTTTTAACATAATTTTTGTTGAAGTTATATTTGTGTGGTATCAGCCCTTGGATAGAATGTGACAGTGTATGCACAGTATAAATGAGTGAAATTCTGCATGTACAAGATGTTCAATTAATGATGTATGAAATATATTGCATGTAATTTTCCTTTGTATAATACTTATATCTAGAGTATTACCAGTTTTTTCAGATTTATATAATGCTGGATATCCTCTTATGTGGCTCTGAAAGGAGCTCTGGACCAAGAGTCAGGAGCTCTGGGGTTTAATCTTAGCTCTGTTTCTACCTTTCCCTTGGGCAAATAAGTTTTCTAAACCTCAGTTTCATAGTTTTTAGAAGGGTATTATTTTATTATAGTTTATGGAATAAAAGCTCTGGAGCTTGACAGTCTTGGATTCCAGCTAGACTCTTACAAGCTACATGATCCTGTGAAACTCGTTTCTCCTCCCTGATCCCTTTATAGGGATAATATCAGCCCTTACCTAAGAAGTTTACATATTAAAAGATATAATCTATGGACTTCTGCCTCAGAGTTGCCTGTAACAGGAACATGGTAGATAAACACTGCCACTGTAATAACCAGGAAAAAAATAAATTACAAAAATCAACTTGTCAAAACAAAATAGAGCTATAGGAGAAACAGGAAGTAGATAAACTAAAACCCCAGAGAAGGAAGATCCCTTTATAGGAAATCCAGTGGTCCTTGGCAGTTTTCTTAACTGGAGGCATTTGCAAATTTTAAGATTGTCCTAAGGATTGGACTTAAATCAAAGGGATTTGATTTGGAGGGATTTTATAGAGGAAAGATAAATCAGGAGAGGTTTTGGAAGTCAAGATCAGGCATGATAAACTGGAAAATAGAGGAGCCCCAAACACAGGGAAACTTGCTGAGTTCTAGGAGGATATGGGAGACTGGGGGGCTGGGCGGGAACAGAGAAGTGAAAACTCCCACACTCCTGCTGTGCTTATACTGTGACCAGTTGTCTTAGTCTATCTGGGAATCAGAGGGTTCCCAGAATGTAGACCTTTAAGTTTTAAAACCAGGAGAGTTCTAGGCAAACCAGAATTAATTGGTTACCCTAGGTGTTGAGGAGAAAATGTCCCACTATAGGGAGGGGGGCGGCTACAAAAAATACATAACTCATCTCTTCCTCAACACATTCGCCAAATATGTAACTTCTAGAAGGTGTGGAGCTGAAGAATTAACTTCAATGTATGCAAAGTTTATACTTTCAGAGTTGAGGAGATTGAGACATCAAGGTTCCCAAACAAAAGCCTCGAAGGGGCATGCCTGAGGAGCCAAATATGCAATAAATCTTTACTAAATAATAAAACTGCAACTCAATCACAACCCATTCGATCCATGATAGGAGTATAGTGATCAGCTCCTCACCATCTCTGTGTAACAGATGAAACGGGGACCCCTTTTGCTAGAAAAAATCATATGAAGACTCTATGGTTCTTTTATCTCAATGTTCAGCATAGAATAAAAATGACTAGACACAAAAGAGGCAGGAAAATTTGTGCAATAATCAAGGAAAAAAAATAGCCAATAGAAACAGACCTGCAGGTAAGGTAATAAAATTTGCAGACAAGGAGCTTACAATGACTACGATTAATGTGCTAAGGAAAATTGAGAAGATAGATGAGAAAATGAAAGATTTTGGAATTCAGTGAAGAATTGTATATAAAAAGAATCAAGTAGACATTCTAGAACTGCAAAACACAACATTCAAACAGGAGTCTGGACATAGCAGAAGATGTAATTAGTAAACTCAAAAATTGGTTAATGGATGATATCCAAATTGAAACAAAGAGAAAAAGAAATGGAAAGAACAAGAGCCATATGGAAAACAACCAAAAGGTATAATACATGTAGTTAGAATTCCAGAGGGAAAGAAAACAGTGAGGCAGAAGCAAATATTTGAGTAGAAAATGGTCAAGAATTTTCAAAATTGATGAAAACTCACAGATTCAAGAAGCTCAATGCACTTTAAGAAGATAAAAGCAAAACAGACTACATAGGCACATCTTATTTAAGCTGTCAATAGTCAAAAGACAAAGGAGAAAACCTTAAAACAGCCAGAAGAAAAAGACACATTACCTTCAAAGAAGACACAATAACTTTCTATTAGATGTTATTGGAGCCAGAAGACAATGGAATTACATCAATAAAGTGATGAGAGGAAAAAATTGCCAATCGGTATTTCTATACCCAGTAAAAATGTTCTTATATAATGAATGATAAAGACCTTTTTAGACAAGCAAAATATTAGAGAATTCATTGCAAACAAGTAGGCATTGCAAGAAATACTATAGGAAATTCTTCAGGCTGGAGGAAAATCCCTAGTGGAAGCAGGAAGAAATGAAGAGCACCACACGTGGTAAATAGATGAGTAAATATAAACAAATACTATCTGTTTTAAGCAACAGTAGTAAAATCGTCTTGTGGAGTTCATAATATCATAGAAGTAAAAGGACAGGTCAACAATAGCACAAAGGGTGCAAGGGCAAAAAAAGTAATGAAGCTAATGTTTCTTTTGTTATTTTGGAAGTGGAAAAAGTACTAACTTAACATAGACTGTTAAATTCAGGATTGCATATTGAAATGTTTAGGATAATTACTAAAAATAAAATACAAGGATATATAACTAAAAAGCTAATAGAGAAGAAAATATTGAGTATAAACACACTTGAGGAATTCAAAAGAAGGAAGGAAAGCATGGATGAAGAAATAAAAATATGTGAAAAGTAGAAAACTAAAAGCCAGTGAGTGTCATAATTACAATCAAGATAATAATTGAATTTTTAAAAGACTCATCTATGTGTCAGTTATAAGAGACATAAGTTAAATATGAAATCACAGCTAGGTTAAAAATAAAAGGATGACAAGAAGATGCATCATGAAAACAGTAACAGAGAAAAGCACAGTGCCTGACACATAGACACTTAATAAGTACTTGATAAAAGAAGGGAGGATGGATGGAAGGAAGGGAAGAAACAGAAGGAAGGAAGGAAGAAGGGAGGGAGGGAAGGAGGGAGGAATGAATAGTACAGGAAATGTGTTGAGGCAGAGTGAAGTAGAAGTGGGGGCCAGTTCAGATGCAGTGAATTTCCAGGTAAAAAGATAATGGTAGCATGGAATAGGTAGAATAGGTGGATGCAGCAAAAGATAGGGTGAAGTGTACAGATTTGAGACATTTTAAGGAGACAGGCTCAACATAACTGCTAATGAATTGAGTATCATGGCTTGGAAAGAGGTCTCAGTGGTGATGTCCAGTTTCTATTATGAACACCTGGGTGGATGAAGGTGCCATTTATTAAGCCAATTAGGAGCAGATTTAAAGAAAGATCTTGAAAGTCTCTAATGGACTTTCCTTCCTTTCTGCAGAGTGAAGTGAATATAATCCAGTCTCTCTTTGAAGACTGAGGAATTTACAGAGGCAAAGCATACTCCTTGTGCTCAGCGGGGAATATTGCCCAGGGCTATAGATAGAGATGCAAAGCTGTAGGCACTGAAGCAGAACCGTTTACAAAGAAAATCACAGTGCTTATTAATTAATTAATTTATTTATTTTGGAGTGAGGCGCTTGTCCTTGATATCAGTTTGTTTACTTAACAAATTTGGTCTTTTTCTCATAAGTTACCGTATTTCATGATTCTAAGATGCAAATATATTTACAACTTAATATCTCAGAAATTGGGATGTGTTTTACTAGTCATAGTGCATGCCTGAGAATTACTGTTTGTAACACCTGAGGCAGATAGTTTATTTGGGAATGAGTCTCCAAGGTCAGCAGTGTGTGAATGAACAGGGAAGGAGAGAATGTCAACGCACAGTAGTGTCATTGAATAGCCAGGGCTGTAGGTGACTAGTAAATCATCCTGGAATTTCTGTGGAGACCCTTGTAAAGTGTTGCTCAGAACCACCTGCCTGAGGACATTGCTTACTGTTGGTTACAGGTTGCCCCATGGGGCATGAGCTCTGCACATCTTTTGTTGCAAGTGTGCAAGTACCAAAACTACAGGCATCCCACACAGCAGTGTCAGAGAAATTCTGGAGCATAAAGCAAGGTAGAAGTGAGCCAAAGTCTCCACGAAACTGTTGAATGTGAAGCAGTGCACAAAAGGCATCTGTGGTTTATGATTTAATTGCAGTTCTTTCTATGTTTCTTTCTTTGTTTCTTTCTTTGTTCCTTCCTTCCTTCCTTCCTTCCTTCCTTCCTTCCTTCCTTCCTTCCTTCCTTCCTTCCTTCCTTTCTTTCTGTCTCTCTTTCTCTCTCTCTCTCTCTCTCTCTCTCTCTCTCTCTCTCTCTCTCTCTTTCTTCCTTCCTTCCTTCCTTCCCTCCCTCCCTCCCTCCCTCCCTCCTACAATAATGGTCTATCTGACAACTGATGACATCTTAGATTTAATGGAACACGACAGACTTGTGTCCCATAGGTAGGTAGGTAGGTTGACCTTGCAAAGATGAATCTTGTTGAAGTGAGATTTGAATAAACAATATTTGTAAAACTAAATTAAGCCATTGGTGTCTGCAAGGCAGAGATTGTAGTCCTTCTATCATTTGCCCTCACTGGCACTGTACAGGTAAGTTTCCACATACAAGAATTTCTCTAGTATGGAAAGTTTTTCACCTGGAAAGAACAAGTAGAATGGTAGGATGGTAATCCGTCATATAAAGTGGTAGAGAGGAGGATTTTCATTTTTGTTCCTAAACAACTGAATCCTTTTTTTTCAAATGAAGTCTTTTCCAGAACCCTATTTTTCTATTTTGTAATACATGAAAATGGAGATTTATATACTGATTAAAGCAGGATTTGGCAGTCCCAAGATTCCACAGCTGTATGACTCCTTATCTCTGCTAAGGGGCTTCTGAGGTTTTCATATGGAACCTCAGAGTTCCAACAACAGGATCAGGAGCCTGTGATTCATAGGAGATTGCCCCCCACAGCCCTCAAGGCATTTATTTAGTGTCCATTCACTCTTATTTTAGCCACAGTTCTAACAGGTTTAGTTATTTGGTTTCTTAGCTTAAAACAGATTTATAAGCAATAAATTACAGGGAAGGAATAGCTAGTCAAGGTTGGTGTGGTGATCTTCACACAGAACAGAAGCTGGAAGCTAGGATTGTTAACTGCAGAATTACAGAAAGCAGCTTTTTAAAAAGGACAGTATTCAAAAATATTTAGCATGTGGACAACAATCCAATGCATGTCAATAGTTTATGAAAGTGTCAGAATACTATGGGAACATGGAGGAGATTTTTAGTATTATAAGAGCATTAGCAATCCTCTATTTGGTATAATTCTTAAGGTACCGAAACATAAAATAATTTATAATAATTCCCACCAAAAACAGCTTACATCAAATAGATTTGATATATAATGTGTCACATATCAATTAGGTGGAACATGTGTGAGTAGAGCATTTTATCTCTCAAAGTTATTGAAGAAATAAGACATCACTGTGTGTATTGGTATTCTTTTTTCCATAAGTGGTAGAAAATTCAATTGTAACTGGTATACAGATAAAGGGAGTAGTTGAAAATCAAGGAGCTTCAGGTGGGGTTTGACCCAGTGGTTTACTCATGTTACCAAGGACATGATTTCTTCTGTTCTCTATTTTGCTTTCCATGTTTCCCATAGGTCTGCCATTTCATGGCTACAGGATGGCTAGTTGCTTCTTCATTCATGTCCAACAGGAGTGGGGCAGAGGACAATGAAGGGAGAGACAGAGAGGAGTTAGTGTTCCTTCCTTAATCATTAAGAAAGAGTCCTCAGTCTGATTGGGACAACACAGATATACCAATCCCTGATACAATGACTATAGCAATAGGAATGAGATTTTATTAGTTGTTTTAGGCCAATCAGGGTCTACCTCTTGAGCTAAAGATGGTGTTAATCCCCATGGACTCCATGGTGATATACATGGAGAAATAAATGCCTGGGGTGGTAACAGACCTTATCCACACCATTGACTCTCAAGGTAAGTATTGACCAACTGACTCTAAGCTCAACGAAGTCAGGAGTCATCTTTTTCTTGTCCATAAATATAGCTCCAGCATGAGTTACAAGGCCTATCATCACAAGAACTTAAAAAATGTTTATTTGTGAATGAACAGATCAGTGTTTTTCTGTTTGGAAAAATGCACAAGATTTTAATCTCATTTTTGTGCTTCTTTATGCACCCTGGTTTCAGTTGGTGAGGAGCTTTTTTTGACTTAACAAGAAGCAGGAAGCATCAGGATCAGTATTGTCTAACAAGAAACATTTTCTCCAAGATGTTCAGCGCCATTTACAACACAAAAGAGGTTGAAATCATTTGGAATAAGGCAAAATGAAGTGAGTCATTTATTTATCTGATTGTGGGTATCAAAAGGAAGAGAGGGGAGTTGAAAGAGAAGGGCAGGAAAAGGAAAGAGTAAGAAGGAGCAGAAGAAGAATAAGAAAAGGAAGAAAGCAAAGAAGAAAGAAGGAAAGGGCGGGGAAGACGGAAAGGGGGAAGAAAAGAAGAAAGGGAGGGAGGGAGCTATAAGTAGAATCTGGTTTCAGGGCAAAGGCACTTTGAGATGGTGGTTAGTGTATGACATGAATTTGCTGAGTGTGTGTGTGTGTGTGTGTGTGTGTGTGTGTGTGTGTGTGTGTGTGTGTGTTTTCCTGATGAGGTAAGCATCAAGCCTAGTTTGAGGCTTTAAAATTGACCAAACAGCTATGAGAATGTAGACAGCAAGTTATAAATCACCCAGTCACTTGGGTGAGGATAAAAGTCCTGGGCCAAATACCTGAGTGTCCACTTCATAATAGGAATAATAAGTCGATTTGAAAACATGACCCAGACCCCAAGCTATAGTTCGGTTGTTGTTGTTTTTTTTCCTAGAGGACTGTCTGACATGTTTATATGCACATATTGGAATTGTATCCAAAGGGGTAAAAAAAACAATTGACTTTCTGACTTTATAGCCTGTCATTGACTTTTAAGGTATTTCATGAAATGAAGTAATAACTTCAAGATCAAGGGCATTTTCCTTTGGGTCTTCATCAATTATTTCACTTTCTCTTGGCAATGGCCTCCACCCACTTCTTCTGAAATATCAACCACCGGGCTGACATTGCACTGGAAAAACTTACTCTCTGCCTTCCTGAATGCGTGTTTCATGCATTAAATTGTTTTAATCACTTCAGCTTTTACTAGAGTTTGGCAATTGGTACACATTGCTGAATTGTGTGTTCCCAATTTAATGCTTTTAGAATGTATTTAAGTAAGTTCCAATGCATTTAGTCATTGCTATTCAAATGAAAGAACCATATTTCAAGGAACAGAGTCCAAGGAGAGAGATGAGGTGAGTAATGGGTAATAAGCAAAAACCATCTATCAAGGCACATTGCGGGCTGAAACAGATGGTGAAGAAATGCCCCCGAGTCTATTCCCCTTGGCCGTGGAGGGCCTACTAGTTTTATTTCCAGCAAACATACACTTTGGCTAGCTTCCCCTCATAGCTTCTGGCTGATCTTTCCTATTTTAAGATCTTGGTGAAGTAGGAAACTTACTTGTTTCTCAGACCTAAACTCATGAAAAAGTCAGCCCCATGGGGAAGATAAAGGTCAAACTTAGGAGCCCAAAGCAGCAGCTGACATTTATGAAGGGAGGGCTGGCACAGCCCCCATCCTTAGTACTGGTTTCTAATGGGTGTTAGTAGGAATAGAACAAAGGGACGGTGGAGTTGAGAGCAAACATTCAAAGCAGATGAAGTGTGTCCCCTTCTCTCCACTTTTATTACTCATCCTCCAGGTTCTCAGGACATTTTGTGGCACCACAAATGCCCAAGTTTTAATGCTGGACTTCTCTCTTTCTTTGAAAAATTTACCCAGCTTCTGAGCTTCCAGACCTTCAAGTAGAAAGTAGACAGGTTGATACCAACTTCTCAAGAATGATGTGTGGCTTACACAAGATAATGATGTGCTTCCCATTCCACATTCTCCCTACCCCAGTCTTCTTTGCAGAATCAGGGGAGCTAAAGGGGAGTTAAAAAGGTAGGTAGGTCTCCATCACAACTGGGTGTCTAGGACTTAAAATTCTAAAAGTAACCCTTCAGGCAATTTAGCAATTTGTATCATATCAGCAGTGTGGCTCATCCAGAGCAATCCTATTTCTATGAATTTATCCTAAGGAGACATTCACCTAAGTATGCAAGGTGCACATGTAACAATCCACATCACATCATTGTTTATAATAACAAAGAAGTACAAAGCCACCTAGATGACCATCAAAAGGGTACTGGTTAAATATGGTACATCCATAGAATGAAATAATATTCAACCTCTAAAAATGATGTGCTAACTCTTTAACAGTATTAACATTTGCAAAATTAAAAAATGAGTTTACAGGTCAGCATGTATGGTGTGATTGCATATATGAATACATGTATCCACAGCTGTATCCATACTTCATAGCTATGCAAACTCAGGTGGCTACAGAGAGATGTCTGCAAGGATGCTAAATAAGATTTTAACATTGTTTTATCTTAAAGTAGTGACAACTTAGTAAATTCCACTTTTCTTTGTACTTTTCTACCTTAGGTGAATTTTTTTTAAAAAATGGGCCTATGCCATATTTATCTAAAACACTAAAACTGTATGTTCCCTGAATATTTTTGCACCAGTTTGAAACCCTGAGCACGGATATTTCTATCTCAGTCTGCCCTGAACTGTACCTCATCTGTTCTCTAGTGCTATAATTACCTAGGTAGCTGATTATTTTCCCACTAGACTGAAATCTCCTTTAAAATCAGGATTTCGCCTTTACCCCAGTCCCCAATGCCACATACCATTGCAATAACTGATACTCAGTGAAAGGTTTCAGTTTTTGAATCTAGAAGTTTGGTGATCTGGAAGCTATTCCACATTCTGGCCTGGCCTGGCAGGGAGGCCACGATCAACACCTTCTTCTGAAATGACTCATCCTAAAACAAAACTAGAATGACCTTGAAGTTTCCTTCTATTCCTAACCTTGTCATTCTGAAACTGAACTTGTTTAATCCTCCCAAATCAAATGAAATCAAAGAATATAACATACATGGATCAGCTTTATAGATTCTAAAATGCTATAAAAATATAATGTGGGATTAAAAATTTAAAAACCCAATACCAACGGTGATAATAGTGACCTGCTGTATATTGATGCTAACATAGAGAAAGCAAATTCTAGTAGGATTCAAATAATTTCCTATTGCCCTTTCTCTCTCCCTGCCCTCACCTCTGGGCATTAATTGCTTGCGGAGTTAACACTGATACTCAGTTTGGGGATAAAAGCAGGACCTGACCTGGATTTGTTCCACATTGCCCATGCCCTAGATTGAAATGTTAAAGGACTTAGAATAAAAAAGTTGCATTTTCAGTAACAGCTTCACAGTGATGGGGGAATTAATGTCAGGCAGGCAGTGATTTCCCAGTGGTTGGGTTTGTAGCAAAAGTCTTCAACTTTTATGTGTGGCCTGTTTGAAGTTGAAAATTGTTGTTAGACTCTCCAAAGTTGTTTGAGGTGTCACTCATCCTTCCCTTTTGTGTTGAGGTGAGGATGTGAAGTACAGTGGCTGGGAACAGTTCTGTGACTGCCACCCCCAAGGCAGGTCTCTGCCAGGGCCCAGTAGAGCCCATGTCCCAGGGAATTCAAAGCTTTCAGCGCAGTGCAGCTCGGCATCCATCTGCAGCCTTATCACCCACTACTCCCTTGCAGGAACTCTCCACTCCAGGAGGAGGGAGGATCTCATGGCCCCAAGAATGTGCCATGCAAATGCACATCTCTAGCATTTTTATTCAACATACAGTTTGCCCTCCTAGGATATCATTTTTTTTTTTTCAGGGAGGCAGCGGCACAGGGTAGTAATAATAATAATAGAATAGCAGCAATAGTAGTACTGGCAGCTAATGTCTTATTCAGCGCTGATTATAGGCCAGAGACTTCACATAAGATGATCTGTTTTGATTGTCTCAGTAACCCCATCAGATAGATATAAATATCACCATTTTATGGATGAGGAAATTGAGGTCCAGCAAGCTTAAATGAATTAACCAAGGCCACACAGCTTATAAATTGGGATTTGCATCTTTGAGTCTGACTCTAGAATCTGTGCTCTTTTGTCATTATCAACACCTAAGAATGCACAGTCTTGGAAGCAGAGAAGGCTACCTTCCAGTCTTGCCTCTGACACTTACTGATTGTATGACCTTGATCAGATGTCTCCCTCATCTATAAAATGGGGGTAATACTGTTTCCCTTGCTGGGTTGCTGACAGAATCAGAGTTAATACTTGTCAGATGCCTAACCAATGAATGGTAGCCACCGTCACTGACCTTTGTTCATTTTCATTCTAATCACTTTTCTAGATCGTGCCCTACTGCCCATTTCTGGCTACCTGAGCCCAGGGTGATGGCTCCTTCCTCCTGACCTTGTATTACTCAGTAAACACTTTATGTTCATCTCCAGGAGAGACAAAAGAGCTACGAGGAGTCCAAAGATCTAAAGCTTAGGTGTTCCTCTGCTAATAAGCCTGGAAGAACCACACAACCCAACATTTGTGGGTCTGAATAGACTGGGAGACATGGCGTCCCAAACAGACATCTACCAGTGTAGAGTAGGGTAGCAATTCAATTTGTGGACTTTGAAGTCAGAGTTTAGATTGCAGCTCTTTGAATGCTCTGGGTGAAGCAAATGGCTGTTACTATAAGGCAGTGCACCCAGTGCTCGTTTTATGCCCTGGTAGTTTGACATACTTATTATAGAGACTGGGAAGCTAACAATGGCATTGCCCAGACTCCATTGCAGTTAGGGCATCCATGCAAGATTGGAGGCAGCCCTGGGCAGTGGGACGTGGTGGCTGTGGACAGCAAGAGCAGATCTTCATTGTGAAGGATGCTTCTGTCTGGCCCATACAGCTGTAGCACCACTTCTAGTCTCCAGTCCCTAGAGTCAGACATGCTGATTGATGGCCAATGGAGTCGGTGGTGTAAGTCAGCCTTTCTCCGGGATGGGTCCATATACTTGGCTAGTAGTACCCAAACCCAGTTCTCTGGCCCTCTAGGAGCTTCTGTAAGCTACACAGTATCTTTTAATAAAATTTTCCTGCTTGAATCGACTGTGTTCTGCAACCAAAGTTCTTGACTGATACACTAGAAGTGTTACTGTAGACTAATTATTTAACTTCTTGGAGCCCCAGTTTCCTCTTCTGCAAAATGATGTATAATAAAGGCTTGCCTCAAATGAAATAATGCTAAATGTAATGATAATAATGATAAATGTAAAATATTTTTCACAGTATTTGGTACAAATGTGCTCTCACAGAGGACAAGCGAGTACATAGGAAATTAGAATTAGGTGTGATACATAGCCAGTGATGATAGAAGTCACACAGAACTTTGCAGTCCAGAGGAGGAACACGAAACACAGATTGTCTGGTCAGGAAAGGCTTTTGGGAAGAAACAAAACAAAACAACAAAGCAGTGCTAGGTTGAGATCTAAAGTCTGACTCCAAGACAGCCGTGTGCAGGGGGTATGGGAAAGGAGGAATGGTGGTGGCTGAGCCTGTTCCAGGAAGAAGGAACAGGATATGTGAAGGTCCATAGAGAGGAGAGAGCATGCCTTGCTTGAGGGACTGAGAGAAATTTATTGTGACTATAGTGGAAAGTATAAGGAAGGGATTAGGAGAGGGTGTAGGTAGACCAGACAGTGAACAGCCTGGAAAACAGCCTGGAGGGGTTTAGAACTCATTGGACTTTCCCATGAAAGCCACTAGTCTGGGGAATGCCTCATTTTGCTCCCTCAAGCCATCCTTTTGCAAGTATACATAAACTCAGTCCAACTAGACTGCAAATTTCTGGAGGGTAGGGAATGTATTTCATACCTCTCAAGGGCACTCTCTTGCCTGTGTAGCTTCTCCACAAATATTTATCAATTGCACTTGGTGTTAAGTAAAGTTTAATGGAGCATGTACTTTTGTCTGGAATACTTTGTGAAATAGCAAATAGCTTTCCATTTGAGTAAAGACATTTGGGCCCCACCCAACACTTGTATGGAAAGTTTGTTTCCCTTGAACTAGCATGTCTTCGGTGCGGTGAGAGCTGTTTACAAAGTGAAGGACTTATGGACAGGATCCCTCTCTCTTTTGGCCTCGTTTGTCTTTTTCTTTCCTACTATGACATTAATTATTTCCTAACCACTTGAGTTTTGTTTTTTTTTTTAACTTAGAAATCATGCCATAAGGTTGAAAGGGCTATGTGCAGATTCTTTTGTTTGTTTTTGTTTTGTAAGATGGTATTTCAGCATTCCAAAGAACACACTTTAGCCTAGTTGGGCATTTCTGTTTGCAGGATGAAGGGCGAGTCTGGAATCATCCTGGCTATTGCCCTGTGGATTTTGGAGAACATCTTAAAAGGTCTTTGTAGTTTCTTGAGGAAGAATTGAGACTGGAATTAAGAGGAATTTGGTGTATGCTCATCAGGAATCTAACAAATGTTGCCATTTCTTCGGCTAAATAGGCCACAAAAATCCTTTGGTTTTCAATAGTGTGCTAGAGCTGGCTGATAACGGCTTATGAAAACCAGTGATTAAGTATTCAGGAATGTTTTGAGCCTCCTGTCAAACCATTGGTAGCTTGAGATTATCTATAGTGGAAGTATTTATACCATGGAAATCGGCTAGTGTTACAAATCAGGGCTTCTTCTTTCCCTTTCCCCCCAGAGCTGGTTTATCGGCACATCACAGGGTCTAGCCCACGTAGAGGAGAAGTGTTTTATAAGTCCAGATAAAAAGCCTGTGTTTGGAAGCACTGGGAGCAAATGTATGGTTTAAATTCCATGTAGGCAAAAACCATGTGTGTTTTCTTGGAGAATTTATGCCTGACGGTGGGTAGCACAGGAGCTGGCACAAAGTGCTCGGTAGGTATCTGTTGAATGGATGCAGTACTAGTGGGTTGATAGGTATCTCTGCAGCAGCCTCGGGTCAGGCTAAACCATTCTCCTGCAGGAATCCTTCCTGAGCTGCATATTTCTCTACAGTCGCCCAGGAAGCAGGTTGTTGCTCTCCGTTCAGCCACCACAGTAGACTTTAAGCTCTCAGAGCAGAATTTGTCTGATTTGTTGCTTTTAACTAGCCAGTACTCAACAAATTTATTTTTAAATGAGTGAAAAGATGAAAAAAAGTCGTGAATAATAATCTCGTACGAGGGCACAGCACTTCATGGTTTCCAAAGTATTTTACGGATGTTGCTTTGCTGATACCATAATATCCCTGTGAGTAGGCAGAACAGGACAATTATCCTTCCCAGCAGCTAAAACAGTGCCTGGCAAGTTGAGGACATTAAATATTTGTTGATTTAATTATTGGCTCATCATCACATTTCACAGATGAAGAAACAAGCTTGTAGAAGTTACCTGACATAGTTGAGTTTTAGTTTGTATCATTTCCAGTTATACTATGCCGCCTCTGTTAGTGGTCCCTCAACTTTTAAAAATGCTTTATTGTATATACTTTCATTTATCCCCATAACAACTCTACCAAATGGGCAGGTATTTTTATTCATGTTTTAGGGGATCTTAAGACTATGACACAAAGTTTTAGTAATATGCTTGAGGATACACAGGGACTTAAGGGTAAAGCTAGTATTAAAATTTATATCATCTAAGGATTCTTAATTTTATGTGATTGTATTCTATTTTACTTACTTGTTCCTTCAGAGGGAGAGAGGTGATCAAAACAGGCTAACTAAAAGCATTGTACCACAGCACATTCAGAAATGCCTCTCAAATATCACCATGAGTCCCCCAAGCTTGTTTCTTTCACTTGGAACACCTTAAAACGTGCTGGTGATTAGAATTTGTGCTTTGCCAGTTAAGTCTACTGGAGATGCAAGTTGAAGGTTCAAATATAAAATTATAGGAAATTACCTGCTTTCTCTTTTGTGAATGGAATCTTGATTTTTTTAATCATCTGAGAAGGTGCTGGTTTTCTGTGAATATGGAAATTCCATGATTTTTCTTTTCCTAGGACTCTAACGTTTCAAAATGGCCACAAGACTCCTGTAGGAATTCTGAAAAGGATACAGAATTAAGCATGATGACTATTAAATTTATGTTGTAAAATCCAGTGTTATTCCCAGCACAGTGCCTCATTTCCGATGGAAAGCGTGCTGCCAGCTCCCCACTTTTTCTGTGGACAGTATCACCACTCATTTTATTAAAGCCACCAGACACTCATGGAAACATGCACGATGCCTTTTTTTAATGTGAGGGAAAATAATTTTGGAAGTGGGAGCTAGTTAACATTTCTTAAAAATGTTTTTTTATTCTTGTCTTTCTCTTTTCACCTTCCTGAGGATGCATGTGGGTGTTAAATTGTTACCAAAGGGAGGGGCCATTGTAACTACAAGGGGATACACACACATAAAGACACACTTTCCCACACACAGGACTTGGCTCTGCTACACTTTAATGGAATGCTGAATGGGAAAGAGGCAGGGTGTTTTTGATCTGCAGAAAAAGCCAGCCAGTATAGCGTCCGTCCATCAATTTCTTTTTTAAAACAGCCAGATTAACATTTGGGTTGGAAGGCAGTGTGTGTGAGGGGAGAGAGAGTGACTGGTGAATATTTTTCCTCTCTTTTAAAACTTATAAACATATTATATTCTGTTTATAAACGTTTAACTAATAAAGAGGAATGTAAAGTGAAAAGTAGATGTCTTCCTTTCCCCATCTCTTCTAAGTTTAACTCCTTAAACAACTTGACCTTTGTCTGTGTAGAATTTTTTCTGCTAATTGAAGAACCATTGATTGCTATTCTACAATTTGTGTTAGTCACCTCATTTGAGGGCGAGAAGTTGATACAAAAATGTATCTTGTGTACATATTATCCTGCATCTTGCTTTTGTTCATTTAAAAATGTATTCTGGGTACATTTCTGTCAGGGTAGACTTCCAGTCTTAGGCCATTCTTTTTAAGGGCTGTGTATTGTATTGGCTGTGCATCATTATTATTATTATTTGGCTGTACCATGAAGCTTTTGGGATCGTAGTTCCCCGACCAGGGTTTGAACCCGGGCCCCCAGCACTGGAAGTGCAGAGTCCTAATCACTGGACCACCAGGGAATTCCCTGTACCTTATTATTATTTGATTGATCCTCTGTGGATGAGCATTGGGATTGCTTCCAGTATCCACTGTTACTCACAGTGTCACCTTGAATCTCTGTCTTTACACATTAGAGTTGTGTTTCTCTAAGACTGCTTCCTGGGAGCAGAATTTGTGGAGGAAGCAGATTGTTAATATTTGTAATTCCAGGGGGAAATATCTTTATTAAGAAAAAGAATTTTCATTGAGTGACACACAGCAAGACTCGGTTGCATGTAAGACAGGACTAGTTCCACGATTTATTCCTGTTGTTCTCAATACTAGCTGCTCACTAGCAGCTAGTATTTTTTGGGGGGGGGGGAGACAGGAGGTTTTATTGATGCTGATGGGGGCAGGAGGGGCCCCCAGGAGCCCAGAGGGGGTGGGGGTGGGGCTGAGTCCGTCAGCGGATGCGTAAGGCCTGGGCACATGGGGGTAGGTTAGGGCACATTCATATTCTTAGGAGTCTGTGGCTCCTTCTCTGGGGAGGGGAGAGAGCATCTTGGGGGGTGGGGGGCAATTTGAAGAGCAGCGAGGGAGAAGTTAGGGATGGCTGAGAGCGTCTAACCTGAGAGAAGGCACCACAATAGGCAGCAACATCTGTGTGGAAAGCTGGATCAACTGGTCAGTAGGGGAAAGTGGGGAGGAGGCACTGGGTTGGCTTCTTGGGGAGGGGTCCGACCTTGGCCTGGGTGAGCTCTTGAGCATACCTGGTGTTCCCAAGCAGAGTGGGGCAGGGCCCAAAGCCCCTTTCCCCGTGGGCCTCCTCAAGGAGAAAAAGGCATTCGGGGAGCCCCCTTGGCAAGGGGGGAGAGCAGCTGTGTGAAACAAACTAGTGTCTAGACATCACCCTGACAAATTACATCAGAAGCTCTGGTGTTAGAGTCCAAGTATCTGTATATATTTTATTAAGCTTCGTAAGCCAGATTGAGAGCCACTGCTCTACTGAAAGTATCTCAAACATAGCAGTGAATGTGCCATTTTTACTGTTGTTCTGTGCCTATCTAAATGTATACAAGCAAGTATGTTTTATGTAGTTAGCATAATGTGATTTTTCTACCATTGGCTTGGCTGTTTGGTACATTTGGCCTCAATTGCTATCAGTTAGCCCAGAAATACAGAAATATAGTATGTGTCGTGTACAGCTCTGCATACAAATAAAGATCAGGAGAATGATCAAAGAGACCAATGGGAACTCTAATGGGGGAATGGTGAGAAGTTCTAGATGTGATTAAAGAGAAGATAAAAGGGCCATTAAGCAACTGTGCAGAGTAATTTTTAGACTGAAAAACTGTAGACAGTCCTATATAAACAGAATCCATATAGTACATTAACTACCAAGGTAAATGACCCTTTGTCTTCTACTCCTATATTTCTTCAACTTACAAAGTTTGGTTGGCAGATGGTGATAGGATGCAGGATATTCGAATAAGTGTATACAGAGGGAGAGTTACACTGGATGGGAGCTGTTATTTAAAAATACGCTGCGTTTATAGTATACTTTACAGTATTTGAATTGCATTCATGGGCATTATTTTATGTGACCCTCACATCAATTCTGGAGAGAAGATGATGATCCCTACATTATACAGAAGAAGGAACTGAGACTTAGAGAAGGGAGGAGAACAAGATCATAATGCTAACATATTGGAGAGCTGAAACAACATTTTACTTCTAATTTATGTCTTAGTTGAACTAGCCCCTAAATTTCCGATTACTTGTGTTCTTTTTTTTTTTTTTTTTTTTGGCAGTATGCGGGCCTCTCACTGTTGTGGCCTCTCCCGCTGCGGAGCACAGGCTCCGGACGCGCAGGCTCAGCGGCCATGGCTCACGGGCCCAGCCCCTCCGCGGTATGTGGGATCTTCCCGGACTGGGGCACAAACCCGCGTCCCCTGCATTGGCAGGCAGACTCTCAACCACTGCGCCACCAGGGAAGCTCAATTTGTGTTCTTTATGCTAATATACACATGTCACCAGGGGTGAATAGTAGAGAGTAGTGGACTGTAGCAATTAGGAAAGAACATGCCCCGTCTAAAGTCGTTCACATTAAAAACTTTTTAAATACTATGTGAGGAAAAAAAAAATCTTTTGGGCCAGATTCAACAGACAGGCTTTCAATTTGTGGCCATAATTTTAGAAAATCGAGGTTTTGCATAACAGAAAACTAGAGGAAAAATCTGCCTTAGAAGTTGACAGCAATATTTCATAAACAAGTAAGATATTGGAAGAAGATTTTAAACATAGATGAATGTAATCTGGAAGTAGATGCCTTCTAGAATCATTTTCTTTTTGTGTTTTCCCTCCAATCTCCTCTTTGTTAGAAGACCTTGACATTGCTGAGCATGGTTTTGTCAACTGTGGTAATTTTCATGAATATAACTTCCATGGTGGTCCAGGGATTGCTGTTTGTTGCCTGGAGAGGGAACAAGTTATGACCCATTCCCTCACAAGTTGGATTGTTTTCCCAGTTAGTGAGTAATCATCTTGCTGAGAATGTACAAGGCAGTGTGTCAGGATGAGGACCAGTAATTGGGGAGGTTCAGGACTGAGAGGGTGGGAACAGATTGAGATTGGAAATAGCTGGGAGAGCCAAATGAAGCCAACACCACAATCTGGACAGAGAATGAGGGAGGCCAGTGGGCACAGCCCAGACCCAAGGCCTGAACTCTGAGGTTGAATTATTCTAACCTTATACATCAAGGACACAATTTATATTTTTTCTTAGCATTGTCTTCTCTTGATTTTCTCAACCATCCTGTGAATTCAGTGGGGAAGGTAGTATTAGCTGTAGTGTTTAGATTAACAGCAGCAGAAAATGGTTCAACTGCCAAAGGGTCAGAGAACAACATTGATAGCACAGCTGAGACCAAAACTCAGGACTCTATACAGAAATCCTTGTCTCTGCATCTCATACTTCCTCTCCCAAAGCTGCATGGGGGCTGACCTTATGGTGGAGTCCATCTGGCAGCTGACTCCTCAAGAAACAAGAGGACCTGTCTTCAGGCTCACATGTTGGGCATGAAGAGGAAGGGAACTGCTTCCTTTCAGCAGGTGAAAAGGAAAATGACAGATGAGCTGCAGTGTTCTGTGTGGAAAGAGAAATTTATTTCTCCCCAGGCTGATAGGGAAGGGAATAGGGGGAGGATAACAACATGGGTGTGGGTGTGGACATGGATCCCATATTATGTTGTTAAGCAAAGCTGTTTGTAATCTTTGAGACTGTTTCAGGAATGAGCTCCATGCCAGAATGCTAGAGGCAAATAAACATTTTAATGATTTTTTTTTAAAACAGCAAATTCTGGGAACTATAGACAGGAACTTAATTTTAACTGCACTTGACCAAAATTCTAGGACAGGCTGTTGACTAGAGAAGCTTTGGAACCTGAGCAAAGAATGTGGCAAATTGTGAGGACAAACGTCAGTTCACCAAAAATGATGTGGGCAAGACTAACCTATTTCCTTAAAAAAAAAAAAGTGTGACCACATAGAGAGATAATGGGATATAAATCAAGCTGAGCTGAATTTTAGTAAAGCTTTTGTCAGAATTTCCTTTTGGAAAAATTAGTGGGCTGCATACCAAATATTAATTCTGATACATTTTAAACTTGTTGGATAGTAAATGGTCTTAAAGGTATCAGTGACCATGGAATTGAATTCCATCTAATGTTGGGCTTTGGGCAACTCACTACTACACCTATACCAGTTGTGAAGTTCGGTAAGTATGGTAACTTAGTATAGTCATTCCAGTACTATTCAAGTGAAAGTGATCTTGGTCAACCTAGAGAAGGGTCTCTCTTGGCATGCCACTTGATTCTACCATTGACTCAGTCCCAGTGAAATTGTTAGCAAATATTTACATAAGTATGTGCTTATAACATTTTCAGATCAGGAGAAACCTGAGGGGACTATTGCTTATGATGTTGTAGAGAATTGATTGATCAGAAATTACTCATAAGAATTTTAAATAAGAAAACAAGTGATAAAAAGAAATACATGTCTGGGGGAAGGTGGACGAGCTGGGACTTCCCACACTTTTTCCCGTGTGTGGTAAGGGAAGGATGGGTGTTACAGAGCTTTCAAACCATCCAGCCATCCTTAGCGAACCTAGGATGGCTTGAAGCAGAAAACTCAGCAGGGACTTTCAGCTTAAGAGCAGCAGCATGACTGTGGAAAAAGAGGAAAGATACTTGGGGAGAAAGCAGAAGAGTGGTGAAAAGAATTGTAGAGAGGGGAAGAGTGTAAGAAGTCAGAGAGGAGGAGAGACTTTAGCAGCTGTCCTGAGAGATTTTTTGGAAAGGAAGAGATTAACTACACAGAACTTTTTTTTTTTTTTTTTTGCGGTACGCGGGCCTCTCACTGTTGTGGCCTCTCCTGTTGCGGAGCACAGGCTCCGGACGCGCAGGCTCAGCGGCCATGGCTCACGGGCCCAGCCGCTCCGCAGCATGTGGGATCTTCCTGGACCGGGGCACGAACCCGCGTCCCCTGCATTGGCAGGCGGACTCTCAACCACTGCGCCACCAGGAAAGCCCTACACAGAACTTTTGAGAAGCATTTTCTACACTACCCCTTTTAAAGAAACTCTCAGGAAGAATTTTACATTATTTTTCAAGATTTTTGGTGTTTAACCGTTTTATCTTTGAATGTCACACAGAAAAGCCTGAGCCAAGGGGGGGCGGGGGGAGGGGTCTCAGTTACATCTAATCTGCAGTATTATGACAGGTAACAAAACTAACTTTCATGGTGATATAAAAATGGAAGGACCTCAGGATTTTATCCTGCCCCCCTTGTTTTCTCATCTTCTCCTCTTGGAAACTCTCCATAATTTCCATGAGTTTAATTACCAAGAAATATAGCAATGACTATTGATTCAGTTGTGCTGTCCCAATCCTCTCTTCTGAGTTCCAGCTTGGAACTCTAACTGACAACTGGTTACATGAAATTCACAACCACTTCAAGCTCAACTTGTGCAGTTAGGAAAACAATATTTCTTCACATACTTGGAGGGGAAGCCATATAGAAAAAGGAGCACTCAGTTTTCTTAACTGCAAAATGAGAAGCCTCAGTAATGAGATGCTAAGCCTCTTTTCTGCTGTAACATTTTATCAAAACAATGGGATAGTCTTGTTCTTCATGTTCTAAAAGGCCAAGGTGAAAGTTACCAAGAGGCAGATTTAGATGTCAGATTAAAGTGTAGAACTTTTTCAATAGAGCTGCCTCTGAAGATAGTGAGTCGCCCATCATATGAGGTAATTAATTCAGACCAACAGTGGAAATACCATGGGATGGATTTCTCCCTGAAAAGATTATACTGATGACTTCTGATGCCCCTTTTGACTCTCTATATAATATATATGCTTAAATTATACATATGTACATATATACATGTGTATATACTTTAAATTATATATAATTCAGGCATTTTTTTCACACAGTTAAAATTATGAAAAATTTCACAAGAACCCATCCAACCTATATGGTAAATTTTATAAATTCCTATTATCTTAATTTTTCTTTCCTATTTGCCAATAAAAATTATGCATCACATGAGACCTGTTACGTTACTTCATTTCTAATTCTTTTTACAGTTCTACACAGCAAAGTCATTCTTTTTATTAACCATACCCCCTCCAAAAGAACTTAATGGGGTTGACAATGCAGTTCCTACTACAGCCAACGTTGGCACTGTGCAAAGTAAGGACACTATGCTCACCAGTCCAAGCCCATCCCAAGTAACCTTGGTCCCAAGGTCTCATATCACAATATATTTTCCATAGCAACAAAATCACATATTCAATAAAAAGCAATTGCTCTTAGCAAGAGTGAAATCCCAGGAGATGGAGCAGGAGAGCATTATTTTTTATAATACCTAGAAGACCTAAGTTCTCTTAGAAGGAAATACAGGAGGAAAGCATAGTATAAAAAATGCCTTCCTGAGGAAGGGCTCCAGAGGGTAACAGGGCATTTTTGCTGTAAGAGGGGATATACTTTCTATGTCTCTCAAGGTAAGAGGAAACAGTGATGGTCAGAGCTCTGGTGATTGCTCCAGTTTTTCCCATAGCAGTGCCTTACTCTAATAATGAAATGGAAGGTAATAATCATCATAATAACAATTAATAGCATTTATTAAGTGCCTACTATATACTACATTGTATTAAGCATCATACATTATCTCATTTAATCCTCACAATAACTCTCTCATGTAAGTCTTATTATTATCCCCATTTTTAAGTTGAGTGAACCAAGGCTTCATGGTTTGTCCACTATCATAGCTAGTAGATCTCCGAGTCCAGGGCCCACATTTTCAGCCAATTGGCTCCACGTCCTGTGCTCCAGTTTACCTCCAACAATGAGGTAGTCACTGGTCATTGGAGGAAAATCATTATTAAAGGTCATTATCTCTCTTTGAAATTCATCTGGAGATT
The DNA here is from genome assembly GCF_059928025.1 of Delphinapterus leucas. Taxonomy (NCBI): domain Eukaryota; kingdom Metazoa; phylum Chordata; class Mammalia; order Artiodactyla; family Monodontidae; genus Delphinapterus; species Delphinapterus leucas. Next base: position 371,898 of record NW_028322285.1, read on the forward strand.
TTAAGACTTCAACTAAAAACTCATGAAAAAGATTGAAGAATGTCCTCAATGTTCCAGAAACAGTACAGTTGTAAAATATGGCCCCTGCCCTAAGAAACTTAAAGTCTTATTTAGGTCTTTCTACCTACGCAGCATGATTGGAAATCAGTTTTTGTGGTCCAAATCCTAAGAATTCAGAAATAATGGAGTTGACGTTGAGCTTTATTAGGGAAATTGTTGTAGAATGTCCTCCACAGACCTCTATTGGACTACAACCTTCATATGTATTGGATGGATAGACAACGGATAGATGCATTGATGGATGCACCTTAGGTGATGGAAGGAAGGATTGTACTTCAGGTTGACCCCAAAGTTTGGGCAGGGTTTGAAGAGGTGTGGAAACAAGAGTAAGACTTGGAGTTGATTCACCTGTGTCTTACTTGAGTATGAATCTCAGTTTGGTTACTCCCTAGCTATGTGATTTGGGGCAAGTTATTGATTTCTCTAAGCCTCCATTTCCTTATAAGTTCATGGTAATAATTTCCATTCTGTTTGAAAGACTAAACTGAGGTAATGTTCTCCCCTATGTCTTCTCATGGCTGACTCCTCATTATTCAGGTCTTAGATTCATACATCAGCTCCTCAGAAGGAACTTTCCTGACCTCCACACGTGAACTGTTCACGCTGGTCACGCCACTCCCTGTTCCATTGCCCTGTTTTATGTTTGTCAGATAGTTGTCACTCTCTGTACCTGATGAATTTGCATATTTGTTTAGATGCTTACCGGCCTGATTCACTGAATAGAATGCACACTGTTTGAGGTTGGGGAATTTGTCTTTTTGTTCACATCTATATCACGTGCTTAGAAGAGCAACTGCCACAGGGTGGATGCCCAATATATGTTGGTCTGATGCAGGCTTGAATGAGAGAAAAACTGGTGGGAATTCCCTGGTGGTCCAGTGGTTAGACTCTGTGCTGTCACTGCCGAGGGCCTGGGTTTGAACCTTGGTCAGGGAACTAAGACCCCACAAACCTCACAGTGTGGCCAAAAAAAATTAATTAATTTAATTTTTAAAAAACTTTAAAAAAGAGAAAAACTGGTAACCACCAGTGTGTTTGTTAAACATACAAATGTCCTGGCCCCAACCCTAGAGACTGATTCAGAGGATCAGTTTGGGGGATTCCAGGAAATGAGAATTTTACAAAGTTCTTCATGTGATTCTGACATGCAACTAGGTTTCAGAATAATTATGTTGTAAAAATTGCTTTTGCTCTTAAGCAACTTTCAGTCTTAAAGGGCAGATATGCCACTGCTTAGAGAAGGAAAGACAAACATCTCCACCAGTGTGATCACCATCGGTCCAAACGTGGGCTCCTTTGGCCTTTCTGAAGAAAAAGAAAGATTTTAGAAAAAGAGGAGATACAGGAAATGCGAGGAAAAAGCAAAGATAGCGTAGGATGAATAAGAACACAATAAAACGCCCCTTGGCCGTGGTCTGTTAGAACAGTGATAAAGAAATAAGAAGGAAAATGCAGAAGAAACAGATGTAGCTGCCACAAGTTAAATACACATCTGTTAAGAATGTTCCTCTTATATGCAGGGTCAGAAAAATATGTACAAATGTAGCACCTCGCTGATTGACAGAAAAACCTCAGTTCTGGCACTGGGAATCTTGTTTTCTTGACAGCACTTTGTTTTAAAGCTGGAGGCAGAGAAATGTCTTATGCATGTCCTTAAGCTGGAAGGCCTTTTGTTCAGGATACTTATACCATTTGCAGATAATGATGTGCATAGCAGTTTCAGCTGTCTGCATATGCATTTTTATGTTTTTTTATGACAGCTCTGCGTACTGAACTAAAAGGCCATTTAGAACTGTCAGGCACTGACAAGCATTACCCTTTACATTTACAATTCTGTTAGCGTGCATTGTCAGGTGGGCTCACCAGACTGCAGAAATGTGATTTCCTTTGAAACCTATGTATGACTTTAATTTAATACAGCAGCCTCAAAAAAAAAAAAAAAAGAGTGTGAGCCCAAGAGAGCTTTATTAAGTATTCTTTTTCCATTAATCTCCTACTTTTTTGTTTTTATAAGACCCTTCCTTTCTTCCTCGTCTTCTCTCTTCCTTTTTCTCTTCCTTCTCTCTTTCCATTATTTCTTCTTTTCTTCATTCTTTTCTGTGACATCCTTCATGTCATGTAGAAGAGAAGCCAGGCTAGGGAAATGACCTGACCTGTCTGAGCCAAGCCAGACCATCTCTAACTTTCCATATGGCCTGAGGTTAATTTTCAGTCAAACCCATTTTTTAGGGATGGGATGTTGGGCTCCGTGTAGGGCTGGGTGAATATTCAGGACCTGGATAGCGGGAGCATGGAAAGAACCTACTTAATCCAACTAATGACTTATCATTATCAATACCGCCTGTCTTTGGGACTCCCTTTCCCTCCCCAGAAAACATTGTTTTCAACAGCGTGGAGAGCCTGTCCTGTAAAGGACACTGATGTGTACAGTCTAAGAGGCAGGAAAGCAATGCGGTTTTGCACTGCAGGATTTCGTAGTCCACCTGGGGTAGCTGCTGTGTGTGCATGAAACAGAGAAACTTCAACACAAACTATGCTGAACCGAAATGCTCATATGTAGGTGCTGAACTGAAACAGATCTACCCAAAGGCAATGAAGTTTGAGCCTCAGGGAGTTCCCCTCACTTGCCTGACCTATATGCTCTCTGGAGGTGGCTTGGGAGCTGATGAGAGTTCTAGGTGCAGAGAAGAAGCTGAGTTGCTAACAGGTAGCAGTTTTATATGAACATAGCTGATCAATTGCTTAAAGAGATCACAGGATAAAAAAGGGACTGAAATCTCCAGTCTCCTTTTTGTAACCTAAATGTGTATTCATAATTTTGTATTCTTTATTTTATAAAGGATTCCGCGTATTGTATATGCCTCAAATCCCATAACTCTGGACCTGCCTCTGGTTCTGACAGCAGGTCCTGTAAGGGGTTCAAAAAGTATTGATCTAGTTTGGGCAATTAAGGTAGGTTTTTGTTGGTGGTGATGGTTTTTGTTTTTTTTTTTTTAAGTTTGTCTTCACCTAGCCCTTAATAAAGCACAGGATTTGGCTAGTTAGAAGTAGGCAATTGTCAGCGAACAGAGAGAGCTTCAGGAAAATAATGGTCTACAGGTAGAATTTTGAGACCAATGTTTTTGACAATCGACAAAATATTTTTTACTTCCTAAAATTGAGATATCCATGAATCACGACATGCACCAGACTTAAGTGCATGGCTAGATAAATTTTACCATGCTTAATTAAAACCGTGGAATCACACCCAGATCAAGATATAGAATATATCCGGCACCCCCAGAAGTTTCCTGACTTCTGAGTATGAAATTCATAATCCCCTCTGCCAAGTTTTTCAGAAAGGCACGGTAGGGCATACTGAGAATGCTGAATTTGGTATCAGGAAGTCATATTTTGTGTTGACCTCCTAATGCTAAGACTGTTCAGAAAGAGAATTCAACCCCATGGTGTGGGGAGTTGCCTCCCTTCCTTTCTTCATACTAAAGATCGGGAACACCCTAGCACCCTGATTGCCACGTCCAGCTTTACATGTGGGTAGCAAAGTGTTATGTGTTATCTAAATGGTGACTTGGAAGTTCACTGATGCCTGCAGGTTCCCCTTTTAGGTCATAAGGCTATGGACTAAGCATTGCCCTTTGCCTTCGGTTCTTTGAAGAGTCCTACTTGCCACATTCAGTCTGGGAGGGGTTTGCATCAGGTTCCAACACTTTTCTTTCAATCTGCTAATCAGTAGCTTTCATCTCTGGCAAAAAGAGGTGGAATGAGGCCCACAGGCTCCTAATGAAGGGTGGAGGAGAGAAAGAGAGCTCTAATGGGGAAGCAGAGCAGGAAGGGGGATGGGGAGTGCAGGTCAGAAGACTCCAGCTCTGCCATACACCTAGGATGCCTTCCCCAGCCCCACTGTGAGCCAGGCTGGTTGAAGCCCCCCCCCCGGAGGAGAAAAGGTAGAAAAGAAAACAAAATCCATACAGTGCAGTCCCCCTCAGCCCCTCCCCTTCTGTCTCCTCTGTGGCATTAACCTCGAATGCCCTGCGGGAACCAATTACAGTATTCTAATGAGTGCAGTTTCCAATAACTGCATTTGGCGGGCGTGTTACCGCCTCATCCACATGCTGACCGCCACCACCTCATCTCGGATCACCTTTCCCAGAGATGAGGGCGCCTGCCTGGTGCTTACAAGCTGGCTGGGCATCTCCCTGCAGAGTCACGAGGGATGGGAGACCATAAGGACAGCCGTGGGGATGCTTGTGTTTGCAGAATGCAAAGGACTGTGGGCCATGCCAGCAAGGAAATAAACCAGTCAGGTTGGTAGCTTCACCTGCTTGAAACAGTCTTTGGAGACTAAAATGAAAAGCCACTTTTTAAAAAAGTCCCAATGGCCTGGATATGATTATAGAGAAGGCGTAAAGTGTCGTGGTTAAGAGCATGGATAGAGGAGTCAGGAAGACTTACTTGAGACTAATGTCTCCATCACTTCCTTGCTGTGTGACTTCGAGCAAGTTAATTAATTCCTAAAATGAGCCTCAGTTTCACCATCTATAAAATGGGAATAATAAGAGCACCTACCTTTTACAGTGGTCGTAAATGTTTAAAGAATAGTCAGTATGCAAAGCTCTTAGCACTTTGTCTTGGCTCACTGACTAAAATGGAGCTATTATTATTCTAATACAACTTGGTCTAATAAAGATGGAAGAAAATATAAAGAACATGAATTCTTGTCACTCACTGGCCAATCCCTTTCCACTCTCTCTGGCTCTATTATTGTCTCTGCCCCGGTCCAGTCCCAGGACTCTATTCAGCAATGGTATCCACCTCTATTCTATGCCGCCGTTACAAACGTGATAAATCTCCATGTACTTAGAGGTAAACGATCTCAGACATAACAAGTAAGAAAGGTACATTTTTATCCAAGATGTATGTGTACATGTACACATGTAGGTATGAAAATGTATAAAAAGGAGTTCCCACTCCAAGTGAGGAGTGGGAATGATGGGGATGGAACAGGAAAGGAGGTAATTTCACATTTTATGCTGGTTACTCCTAGATTGTCCAAATCTTTTAAAACAAGAGTGTACTCACACATTACGTGTGCAATTAAAAAAAAGAGAGAGAGAGAATAAAGATGTGTTTAAGTGGTCCAAAGTTCAAGGTTGTGGTATTGTTGCTATTTGGGGTCCCAGATGTTCCCCATACCCTGCAGCCCTCCCCACTGAGCCACTCCACAGCCCATCTGGCAAAATAAAATAGCCACCCCTTCATTATGTGTCAGTTATATCTCAATTAAAACAATATTATCTATTGATATTTTTTTAAAAAGAGCAAAACAGCCACCCTTTACCACTCTGCTACTTGTTACAAGTCCTTCCTTCTTACAAGTTTACTCAAGCTTCTGACCCTCCACCCATTGATTGTAAGGATTTGGGAGTTTTATAATCCTTTAAAGTGTTTTCTAAAAAGTGACAGAGGATGAGGAAGAGAGATTGTCTCCCAGTTTGTCTCTGAATTGTAAAGAAAATCCAGAATTACAAATAGATCATTTGGGAAGTGACTGTGTCTTTGTATGGACAGTTGAGAATCTATGGAAACATTTCTTTAACTGTTTGGGTCCCTTATCCACAGGCGTCTCTTCTTCCTGCTCACCAGGCACAGGAAGGAGACTGGGAGGCAGTATTGGTCGGTGCTGGCAATTAAAGATCAATACCTGGCTTCCCTGGTGGCTCACTGGTTGAGAGTCTGCCTGCCGGTGCAGGGGACACAGGTTCGTGCCTCGGTCTGGGAGGATCCCACATGCCACGGAGCGGCTGGGTCCGTGAGCCATGGCCGCTGAGCCTGCGTGTCCGGAGCCTGTGCTCCGCAATGGGAGAGGCCACAACAGTGAGAGACCCACGTACCGGAAAAAAAAAAAAAAAGATCAAAGGCAGATAAACATTCCATGCCAAGACAGTGAGAGCTAGGAATGGGTCAGCAGAAGTCTGATGGGCACTCCCTGTGCACAGTGCTTTTCTTAGTTTGCAATTATACATTCAAAGTCAGTAGAGCAGACAGTAAGCAGGTGCCTTAGGGAGTTTGTGTTCTGTCTGGTCCTCTAAGAACGTGAAAGACCACAGAGCTTGCTTGCTGTCTGGAGAGAAGACCAAATCCACAGAACCTTGGTGTATGAGGTGAGGGCAAGATGGCAGGCCTGCTGAGAGTCCAGCAGACGATCACCTCTCCCTTTCCCACCTTCCAGTGATTCTGCCTTCCTGACCTGGCAGCTTTGCACAGGCTGTTCCTTAAGCCTCTAACACTCTTCCCCCAGTTCACTGTCCCACACTCCTGCTTGCCCTTCAAGTTTCAACTCCTAAACCTTCTGCTTAGTCTTGACCTGTCGGAATGCTCATCCATCATAAGTTTGCTCCCTTGTTATTTTTTTCTCATAAACCCAAGCTATTTCCCTTTACAGTATTTATCAATCACAATTTGTAATCATGTATTAATTTGTCGATTGAATTTATTTAATGTCTGTCTTCCCAAGATTATTAAGCTCTTTGAGTATAGGACTCTGAATTGTTTTATCTCCTTGTTCAGTGCTTAGCACAGTGTTTGGAGCATAGTAGATGCTCAATAAATATTTGTTGGCTAAAATAGTAAATTAACTAAATAATTGAATTAATTGATTACTATAGGTGTCTTATGACAAATCCTTATAAGTCTTTATTTTCTCTGCTCTATCTCCCTGAAAAGTCTTCTTCATTTGTCCAAATCTTCCTCAGCCTCAAAAGGCAACAACAACAATAGGGATAATGTTGATGATATTAAATACCTTCTCGACCCTGTAATGTAAGTTTAAATGTGTAAACTTATCTGATCTTTATAACTCTATCATTATTATCAAATATCAAAGCACAAGCACTCAAAGATCTTCCAGGAATGCAGTGATTCAGCAATCTGCATCTGAGAGCCCCAGGTTTGCCAGGGGAATTGAAACAGTGAGGACAGTGGCCTGACGTCTTGTGATTTGTATGTGGTGTCTCTCCAGTGTGTCTGTATTTTGAAGTCAGGGGCAGTGGCTGTGGCTTTCTTGCTTTTGTAACTCTTTCCAGCACTCTGGATCTGCTGGATTCTGCTGAGGAGGGAAGAGCAGACAGACGTTTGTTACTGCTTTTCTGATGCTTTCAGTTACTTGGTCCTTGGGGGGTTATAGGTAGGGAAGAAGCATGGGATACACAGTAGCCCTAGCCTATTAAGACATAAGGTGGGTGTTAGAGAAAGCAGTATGATTTGTGAGGCAGTAAAAGTTATTACTCCCCCCACCCCCATTTCGGCACCCCACCTCCATCTTCGCCATAAGCTCCCAAAGTACAGAGATGAAAGGGAACGGTGTCTTCAGGGGCTAGTCTGCTGTGCACAAGCAGCCCTGCACGGGGAGCTCAGCATCTACGTTAAGAGTCTCAGTTTCTTCATCTCTGAAATGGACATAAGAATATGTCGCATCCCATAAAGTTTCGTGAGGTTTCAGTGGAATAACACATATGAAACCTTATCATGGTGCTTGATACAATATCACATTTTCAACAGGCATTAGTTATTATGTGTCTTGTTTATTTGCTAAATGTCTGAAGTTAAGCATGAGTCTAAATTCAAACCCAGATCTTTCTGATTCCTAACTGCATTCTTTTCAAATCACCCGTGATCAATTACAGGACTATTTGCTTGTACTGTGAACAGAGAGGGAGGAAAGGGAAGATTAATTAAGAAAGAGTCATAAAAAAATTCACTGAATATCGAATGGATGTAATATTAACATACGTAATTACTTCTCAACTTCAGAAGCTGTAATATCAAATATAAAAATCATGTCAGCTTCAGTCTTTTTCTCATTGTAGATTCAGACCATTACATTAATGACTAACTTTTTGAGCTGCATAATTTTCTCTTGGAAAGATACCTTTTTTGGGAGCTAAGCACAGAAGCCCTTTCCCAGGCACACCCTGAACTTGAGGGAGGAAGGGGAACATCCCTGTTGAGGCCACTCCCCTGCCCTCCTACTGCCCTGATCATCAGCGAGTCCACTCCCTTTGTGAGGAAACAAAGGCAATCAATCACACAGGCAGCCAAGTCTAGCCTTTGGCTGGGCTGTGGAGTTGGCTCCCAGGACTTCTCTGGGAGCTGGGAGCCCCGAGTGTGTGACCCCATGAGTGTCCGTGCTTCAGAGGCTGCTCCAGTAATCACCAGCATCTGGGCGTTGGCTCATTCCTGGAGAAGAGGTCCCCAAGTATCTTGAAACTGGGCCTTTGTTCACTTTAAACAGAGGCCCTCACTCCCATCTTTCCATTCTTGGCTTCTCTGGTCTGAACCTTCATCTGAGAGACAGAGTACAGCATCTGTGGGAACCACCCTTTGAAACCCTCTCCCTGGCACTAAGCCAGTGTCTCCTCCCAAGAGGAAAGAAATGAGAGATATCCCAGGGAGATTTGCCATAGAGGATGCAAGTCTAGCATCTTCCTAGGTTCTTCCCCCTTTTCAGGACCTCAGGATAGAGTTGGATCGAGGAGAACCCCATTTCTCAGACTCGATGTTAAGGGGCCTGCACAGTGTCACAATTGCTATTAAATGAAACCAGAAGTGGTGTTCTCTTTTTATAGCCTTTGGAAACAATGAACAGAATGGGAGGAAAAGAAGGTAGTTTGGCTTTTTTTCCTTTTTTTTCTTATTTTTCTTTTCTATTGTTGCCCGTCCCTCCTTTCAGGCCCTCCCACTCCTTCTTCTCCCCTTTCATTAAGTGTCACCTGAGCTGCTTTCAGCACTCCCTTCCCAAAGTAGGGTCTTTTCTCTGGACTTCTCTTCTCTCCCTATGCCTAGTCACATACAGACTTTTTACCTGCCCTCTGGTTCTTTCCTTCTGTTAGCTCTGGCTCAGCCAGCTAATTATGGAAACACAATTTTCTATTTGTGTATCTGTTGTCCCAGCCCACAAAAATGCCAATAAGTTTAAGATGGGCTGACTTATTGTTGAGGCTACGTAAAATACAATCCTCAAAAGATTGGCAGTCTCCTTGGAGAGCGGTCTGTGTGATTCCACGTGGGAGAGGTATACCTTGAATCCCGAGGTGTTCTACGCAGAGAAACTGAACAGTGCCTTTGTTCCCCTCAAATCAAATCAGTCCTTGACTGGGACAAGCACAAAAATAGAGACCCATGTACCATCTGTCCAAAAATGTAAGTTATAACAGCTAACCATTAATAAAATGCCTTTGCCTCCCAGTTTGACAAACAGACCTTCATAATATCCTATAAAGCTATCTTGTAATTTAGAATTCTTGGACTCCTTGGAATTAGCTTCAGAACATGGAAAAGCAAGGAGACTTGACCCACGGTGCCTCGTCTGCAATCCCGCTCTCTTCTCATCACACGCCCAATGCTGTCCCACATCAGGAGGGTCTTCATATGCACTTTGATACCCTGGGCTTAGTCCATTACCTCAACAGCTGCCCCTGCTCAGTCCTTGTGATGCATATGTTTGTGCATATGTTCCTGCAGGACAGCAGACTAAAACAAGACTCTTCAGGTTCTGAGAGTGGGCTGAGCCATTTGGGCAGAAAATTCCAAAGTCCTTGGTACCCAGAGTACAGTCTAGAAGGAGGCTCCAGATGGCACATTCCCATGACCCTGTGGACAAGGTCCAAGGTGGGGACCTTCTGAAGCTCAGGGCCCCGGACAGGATTCTTCTTGCCCAAGTCTAATGGTGCACTAACCTAAAGGGCCAACAGTCCCTGTTACATCCATGCACTGGCTATGAAGCTGCTTCTAATATGGGCAACTCTGCTTTGGATGCTCTAAGTTGTTTAACTCCAGAGACTGTTGATTTAAGAATGGTTAATGAAGCATATGAGTTCACATTAAGATAGTTGATCCCTCCTGAATAGCACTGACCAACACGTAGTAAGTATTTAATAAATGCATTATGTATAAATAAATGAATGACCTACTAGAATTTTATAAGCTGTTTCACATATGAAAGGAGTGACCAAGAGTGGAAATTTTAAACACTAATAGTAGATGAGAGAAACTTTAATTGATTTGTAAACTTTAAAAAGAATCTGGTTATGAGAGGTAACCCCTCTATAATAGCTGAAAATACAGCCTGTTCCTACCTGCGACACATGCATGGCTACATCCATAGTCCAGAGAATGTATGCACAATGCTACTGAATCAAATATTTTTAGAGCAGGATTTCTCAGCCTATTGTCACTACTGACATTTGGGGTGGGATCATTCTTTGTTGTGGGGAATAGTGCTGTGCATTGTATGATATTTAGCAGCATCCTTGGCTTCTACCCACTAGATGCTGGTAGCATTGCCTCCCAGTTGTGACAAGCAAAAGTGTCTCCAGACAGTGTCAAATGTTCCCTGGGTGGGGGTCAGGGGAAACCACCTCTGGCTAAGGACGATTGTTCTTTAAGAAGTGATTCTTTTCTTTTGAATTTTCTTTATTTTTTTATATAGCAGGTTCTTATTAGTTATCCATTTTATACATATTACTGTATATATGTCAATAGAGACACAGATGTAAGAACTGATTCTATATAGCTTGGCATCACGTGTACCCAGCCAGAGTTAACACCAAGCAGAACTCACAGCAGACTTCAGTTGCACCCAGATTTATTGTCAAAGGAGAATGAGAGTCAAGGGAAATCAAAATAATGTTGTATCAGTTTGCTTTATTTCATCAGTCTCTAAGATTATATAGCAAATGGTGACTTTAAGCTAAAAGATGAAAATGTAGAGTAATGATGTTTAAATCTCTTATAGCAATAGCTCTACTAATTTCTGTTCTTTGTTTTTTCAGTGCTAGGGAACGAGCCAATGTGAATGTGCTAAAAGTTCAAAATTAGCATGAGGATGAGAAACAGGATGAGAAAGCATATGCCAAAAACATCTCTACTCTAGCTTCATGTAAGCTCTTTTGGGGGGATTCAGGAAAGGATTATGTGGTACAGAGGCAGCCCCCCTCTGTTTCCATGGAATTCTCTAGGTCTCTTTTCTTCTGGTCCTCCCATCTCTGCATCTTCCTATATTTCCTCTATCAAAGCAGGACGTTGTGACTTAGTGACTTAGCAGTGTGCACGTGTGTGCTTGTCATGACTTGCCGAAACGAGGACTTCATGAAGTTTCAGCCTGTGTGGCTGTAAGTGTTCTTTTGGGTCCAGGAAAACCCCAGGATGCAATTAAGCGTATTTACTTGTTTTACAAGGACAAAAAAATATTTATGCATGAGAACACACAGTTTTGCTTCTTCCCCACTTTTTGTGAGCAGGGAAGGATTATTCCTTGCTAAGTTAGCTTCCAGAATCTGTTTTTGTTGTTGAGAATCTAGTTAGTAAAATTAAAGAAAGACCTAATTTAGACTATATAATAAAAAGCAAGAGTGGGTAGGGGATGGAAGAAATACATCGACCATGTATCTGTGAAAATGCCTAGAAGAAGAAAAGGAGAGAGAGAGTGATTTGGGGGAATAGCTGCCATACGTGTGGAGTATACTGTTGATGATCAAAAATATTTTTAATTTAAAAAATATTTTTAAATTTATTTTTTTAATTTTAAAAGTATTTTAAAGTATTGCATCACATGTTAAGACTACTTGGAGTAAAAAATAGAAGTTCTTTTAGTTAAAGTTTACCTATAGAATTGAGGATTTTTTTTTTTTTTTTCTGATTTAAATAATACTAGGTCAGCCAAGACTGAGCCATCTGGGCTCAGGGCTAAATCATGGGCTACACTTGGAAGTGACTGATTGTAGTAGCTTACCTGTCAGGCAAATCCTCACACCTACTGTGAGGCTGTTATTTTACATCTAATTCCTCTCTTAATTTGGTGTCTTGGACAAGAGGGCTAAAGAAAGATTTGTCAGTCAATATACAATCCACCATATCAGTCATGAAATACAGATTCATTAATGACTGTCATGTGATGGTGCCGTGTGATATTCTGGTGACAAAAAAGGAGGGGGAGACCAGGCCTCTACTCTCAAAGAGCTTCTGGTCTTCTCTGTAAGCAATTTGTTGATAAGTACATATGGTGACCCCCAGATAAGCTAAATGTGTGTGGTCAGATGAACCTGGTATTGTCATAACAATAGAACTTATTCCAAAATTGTACATAGCCCTCTGCAGAATCATTAAGATTTGTAGAATTTTCCAGTTGAATTAGATTGGTGTATATTATGTGAATAACTTTGTTAGAACGATTCCAGTCCTCACAATTTTTGGACATCTCTAAAATAACATGATTCAGAAGATATTTATTACATGTTTATTACATTCTGTCCTTGCCTTGCTAAATCTGATATGGCTCCAGCTATGAACAACACATCTTTCTAACATGATGACTCAGACTCAGAATCAACACAGTATCAGGAGCAGCAGAGGCAGACGAGAAACTGTCTCACTGATGCATGCCCTCTGTTGTGTTTCAGCCTGATGCCACATCAAACTTAAAGTCTTTTTACTGATCCTTAAACTAACCATGGGAAGGAGCCTTCTACTTTCCCCTCTGGGTCTGGGGACATGCTATATTCCATTTGCAGCCTCTCTGATTTTTCATCTAAATCTCTTTCCTTGCCTTGGATATTGGCTAACATTTTCCACTGGTCAGAAACTTTGTTTATACAGCTGATCAAGTTAACGGTTCATCTCCTCTGCTCTGTAGGCACTCCAATTCTACCGTCATCATAACCTGGATTGGCTATTTTACGTGGCAGAATTATTTCAGTAATCCAAGATAACCAAATTGGATTGGTGATCGATCAGTTTGTTCAGCACTCATTCCAGTAAATAAAACCCACTAGGTTCCAAATGGTTGAATTGTTATTACAATAGAGGCACAATGTGAATCAAAGCTTAGAGACCTCAGGGAATTTCATAAAATCCTACTCTGCAACCAGATGTTTGTCCTGTAATATATACCGTATACCAGAGACCCATATGTTTCAGCCTTTCTTGGTGGAAATAGCTAGTTTTCTGTGATACATAGATGAGAAATACCACCATTTATACAAGTTGCCCTTGAAAACCTCATTTTTTTCCATTTATTCATTCTTCTATTTACATTTCTGTATAAAATGCTGGTATGAGAGGTGTATGGCAGGTCATCACAATCTTTGCATTGATTTTGCAATCTTTGCATTGAACACAGGAGATTGAGTGTTGAGTCATAAATAAATGAACTTAGTTTTTAAATATCTTATTTGAAGGGAAAGATGAATTTAAAAAAATGAAAACTGATAGGAGCTTCAGAGTTTATTATACAAGATATAATGGAGATTTTATCATAAGCTTCAAACTGTATTTTTCAAAAAAATAAATACCAAATTCTAGAGAGAGCTTTGCTACTGACTTGCTATGTGAGCTTAAAATATTTTGTTTTGCACTTTCATTTCCAGTAGAATAAAAGTAATAATTATGTCCCTCTCCATCACCAGAGTTATAATGAGAACCAAATAGAACATTGTATATGGAAGCCCTTTCTGAAGTCTGAAAAGGTGTTAAAAGGCATGGGAGTGTGAACAGGGTTCCCTAAATTGTGGGATGCATAGCTGGTGAGATGAGAGACATACTACATTGTTCAGGGTTTCGCTTTAGGAGATGGGCATTAAACTGTGTTGAATTACATAGTGAGAAAGTTAATCCTTTTTCAGTTCTCAGGCACCCTTTCTGATTCCTAAAAAAGAGCAAGTCTTGCTTTGGTGCTAGCATGTCTCCAGCACGTCTTTAACACTTGCTAATCTCCCTTTCCTTAAAGGGAGAGCAGCCCTCAAGCACAGAGCCTAGAACAGGCACATAATTTAGCTAGACTTTAATAACATGGTTCAGTTTTCCTTGCTCAGGTATTTTTCTGGTAAACTCTTTAATGGCATGTGGTAATGTTTTTCCATTAATAGCAGTAATATAAAGTTTTATTTCTATGCAACTTTATCTAAGTGGGGGAAAAAAAGAGCCATTTTAAAGAAAAATATTAAGTAAATAATAGTCAAGTGATTTGTGAATTTGACAGAAATTGTGAAAGTGAGATGAACATGTTTGAAGTTTGGGAATGTATACACTAGTGAGCGTAATACATAGGCGAAGACCTAGTGTGTTTGTCATTGAGATAGTTAGCACTTTTTAATGTACCTTTGGTTTATCCCTCACCGTTCTTGAACAGTTCTTACAAGGAAACAGTGGGGGGAATAAAGGAAGAAAATTGGAACTTTCAGCTGCCATTTTAACTTCCACTGATAAAGCCATCCATTGAGAGACTCTAGGCACTGGAATCCAACTGTAATCTTCTAAACTTTTCAACATTAAAAATTGGCAGAGTTGACTGTGCTAAAGAGACAGCCCCCTCCTCAAGAGTCTAGTTTGTGTCGTTAACCTTGGAAAGGGAACCCAGCACACAGTGATTGACCTGGTGCATTCGGACACACATATGTAGTACATCAACCTCATTCATGCTTCAACACTTTGATGAAATACATCTTGCGCCATCCTCTAGAGACCATATGAATCCACAAACAATTACAATTTAAAAAAAAACTGTGGGTAAGTGAATCCCCTGTGATCAGAGTGTTTTCTCACCATTTTTCTATTTTCTATTTCTTTCTTTCTCTTTTTTTCCCTCTCTCTCCCGATTGAAAAAGAAGTAGAAAAATCTTCAAACAGTTGTGTCAGACCAAGAAGGGCATTCTGAGGCATGGAAAATTTGTTGGTTGGTTTTAAAAATACTATTCCTAAAAATTTATAGATGAGCTCAATTTAGAAAAAGTGGGGAAAGCACATGCTGACATGCAGTCAGCTTGGGAGCCTATTTTTTTCTCTATAATGTTGTGCTAAGTAAAATCCCAAAGTAATGATTCCTTCTTGTTAATAAATAATTCTTGTTCGAAGTGAGGAAGTCTTGAAGGAGAAGAAATAATAATAAAAACACCACTAGGATCATCTTCATTCCTTTCAGATGTGTTCAACTCCAGCTCAGGAAAAGTAACTGAGCCCCTTATCCCAATATCTAATGCTATGTCTCCTGTGGGCTTTTTTTTTTAATTGGTATATCTTTTTTTCCTACAGACTTCTAGCCTGTGTTTGTATAATTATTGTTGCAAATCTGGGTATTTGATACTTTAATAACATATTATTGCACTTTAAGGAAAATACACCCTTCTGTACTATCCTTCTTGCCTGGGTGTAGAGCTCCTCTCTAGAGCAGATGTTCTTGGCTGCTATGAAAGGGCTTTAGAATGCTGGATTCAGATGAAGCTTGGAGGCAAGTGCCAATTATGTCATATGGTGTGGTGTCAGTGCCCAGTTACAACACTAATAGGACCAGCTTTTTCTATTATTTTTAATTTTTTTGGTTTTAATTATTCCCATGTATACTTCAGGACTCTCATTATGGAAAGCCAGGATTAGAATTGCTACTATGTTTTTTGTCTAAACAGGCCAGGGAATTTTTCATAGTCTGAAAAAAATTTTAGGAGTATTGGGAATGTCTTAAAACAAACAAACAGAACAAAAGAAAACAAAAACAGAAACCTCTCCCATAGCCTGGTCGCTGATGACTAAAAGTATGTTTTTTATGTCTGGCATGCCACAGGTTTCTAATAAATTTGTGATGAGTGAATAAATACACTAACACCACTTTTCTATCTTTTTTTTTTTTCTTTAGTTCAGTCACAAGCCTTCCTTATTTCTGCCATTCTTGGGGTCTGCAACCATTTATATTTGTGTTCCCTAAAATAAGTGAAATAGTGGCTCGTTCACAGGAGGGCTATTTAATCTTTTAACGTACACCTCCGTGCTCTTCCCACATTATTATTATCACATTTACTTAATGCAGAGATAATGGAAATAAATTTGTTGGGAATTTTGCGGAGATTTTATTATTTGGTTATTTGTTTGACAGCCAACCATGGGCCCACAGACCAGATTCAGCCTGCCTTATGTTTTTATAAATAAAGTTTTATTGGAACACAGCCACACTTATTAGTTTGCATATCATCTAAGATGGCTTTGGTGCCACAATGACAAAGTTCAACAATCATGTCACAGACCAGATACTCTGCAAAACCTAAAGTAATTATTATCTGGCCTTTCACACAGGAAAAATTTGCTGACTGTTAGACTATAGGGGGAATTTTAGAGGTAGACGGGAGTTAATATTGCATTCTTGAAATTTTTTTAGAGTGTTTGTTAATTCAGAGTTGGGCTTTCTGTTGACTCAACAGAAAGATGGGCTTGTCTTTATAATAAAGTCTTAATATAGCATGGAAGTCAATATATCAGTTCACTAGTAATAAGTTTTTACTCTGATTTTAATAGTAACAAAAATAGTAATAATTGTGACAAAATGCTCCCTTTTTTGATGGAGTAACAGAAATAGTCTTTCCTGGGATTGCTGTGGTAAAATATGCATTCATAGAAATAAGCGGCAACCCCTTGTATCAAGATTAAATCAAATGGGAACTTCTCTGGTGGCGCAGTGTTTAAGAATCTGCCTGCCAATGCAGGGGACATGGGTTCGAGCCCTAGTCCGGGAAGATCCCACATGCCGTGGAGCAACTAAGCCCATGCGCCACAACTACTGAGCCCACGTGCTGCAACTACTGAAGCCCGGGCACCTAGAGCCCATGCTCTGCAACAAGAGAAGTCACTGTAACGAGAAGCCCGCGTACCGCAACGAAGAGTAACCCCTGCTTGCCGCAACTAGGGAAAGCCCGTGCACAGCAATGAAGACCCCACACAGCCAAAAGTAAATACAAATAAATAAATAATAATAAAAAGATTAAA
Source organism: Delphinapterus leucas (assembly GCF_059928025.1). Taxonomy (NCBI): domain Eukaryota; kingdom Metazoa; phylum Chordata; class Mammalia; order Artiodactyla; family Monodontidae; genus Delphinapterus; species Delphinapterus leucas. Next base: position 388,758 of record NW_028322285.1, read on the forward strand.
TCAAATGTATGAATGATACAGTCAGTTTGTACCTTCCTTTCCCCAAGTAATTCAGTTTCGCCTAACAGTGATCCAGTGGGTCTCAGAGATTTAGAAATCATCTGTGTCCTGGAGATCAGTACTATTACACCTGCTTAAGTGCTAAGGTATTTTCTGGCAGAAGTAGCAAAATGCAGTATCTCAACACATGAATGCTACTGTCAGAGACTTGCTGGCTTACTCGGAGGACTGTACTGTTGGGAGAAAAAATCATGTGGCAAGGAGGGTGATTCAGTTTTCTCCACTGCTTCCCAGCCAAGCCCCTTGGGCTATGTGTCTCCACTCACCTTATGTGATGGCTCTGGGCCAGTGAGCCTGTATGCACATGACAGCATCTTGACTCTTGCTAGGTGCCAGAGGGAGCCCTGGGTACAGCATTGGAAAGAAAAGAAAGGGATTTGGTCAAAGTAGCCCACCACCTCACTCAAGAAAAGAGAGCAATAATTAATTGCTATTTTATTTGTGTCTTTTGTATGCTAAGCGCTGAACTAATTAAATGTGCCCCATAACTTATGCCAGCTAATTGAGTCCTACCCAAAATTCAAATGTGTGTTGTTATCTACATTTAAAGATGAAGAAACCGAGACTCAGAGAGGTTAAGTAATTGGTCCAAGGTCACACAGCTGCTAAGTGGCAGAGCAAGGATTAGGCTCCAGAGACTTTGTTCTTTTAAATGCTAAGTGATGGACTTTTGGGGAAGGATTGGGTTTCCTGAGTGGGTGATGTCATTTGAACTCTGAACTGAAGTTGTTTAATATTAAAACCCCCTCTTCAAGGAAGCTGTACTATCGACGTTAAGCAAAAAGAACTTTTGCTGTATTAAGTATAAGAACATTCTCTCTGTCCACCTAATTTGACTTTTCCCAGAAACCTAGGCTACTTTTTGGTGTATGGTGATCCTTTCCCACTAACAGTCTTACATCCTAATATTAGAATCACACAGGATTACTCTGCTTTTGACTATAGATCAGGTCACCTGAGGATGTTTAGCAATTCCCAGATTTTCAGGGGACAGGGCAGCAGCCCCAGAGTCTCCAACTTAAATGCAAGATTTCCCAAGCCTCTCAAAAAGCTTGTCTGCAAACCTATGTGTCTGCTTCTCCTGCCAAGCTGTAGGGAATGCTGGCCAGGCATCTACATGGGGAAAAGGAAATTAGAAATGGTACAGAAACACACACACACACACACACACACACACACACACCCTCACCCTCACCCTCACCCTCACCCTCACCCTCACCCTCACCCTCACCCTCACCCTACCCCAACCCACATGTTAAGACCAAAGAAGCTCTCCCAGAACACTGGCCTAGGAGCATGTGTTCAAAAAGAGTAGGTGGTGCTGACCTGCACCCCCAGAGGGTTTGTGGGCTGAGGCTCATTCCTTAAACTCCATGCTTGATTTCCAAGGCTCATACCTGTGTCCTGGGTGTTGGGACAGTTGTGATTTCAGAGGAGTAGGTACAATCTTTTTGGGCCCCTGGGAGAAATGATAAAGGAAGCTGGGGGTCCTGTAAAAGGCCTGTGATCACCAGAATGGAATTTGTTTTTTCCCAGAAGGAGGAAAGAGATACAGACTTCTCCCCAAATAATCATTACCATTATTATAATGCACGGTGATTTTTGTTAGCAAAGGTCAGCTAGCATTTAAAGATCACTTTGTGCCAGGCAGTATGTTCGGCACCTTCCATGCACTATCTCATTAAATCTTCCCAACGGCCCTAAACACTAAGTGCTATCATTCTCATTTTAGGAAGAATTATTGAGGTCCAGGGCTGCCCTGGGCAACACGGCAGCCACTGGCCACATGTGGCTTTTGAGCACTTGAGATACGCTGTAAATGTAAAATACACACAGGATTTTGAAGACAGTACAAAAAGGAAAAAGGAAAAAAGCAAAATATCTTATTAATAAATTTGTAATATTAATTACTTATTGAAATGATAATATTTTAAGTATATTAGATAAATCAAAATATTAAAATTATCTTTTTTTTAAACTTTTTCTAATGTGGTTACTACACAATTGAAAATTACTTCCGTGCCTCGCAGATGTGGCTTACTCTCTATTTCTATTGGACAGCTCTGGTCGAAAGCAGAGGTCAACAAATGAGGCCCACAGCCTGGTTTTACACAGCTTATGAGCTAAGAACGCTAGAATGATTTTTACGTTTTTAAAGGGTTGTAAAATTAAAACAAAAACAACGTGGCCTACAAAGCCTAAAATGTTTGCTCTCAGCCCTTTATAGAAAAAGCTTGCGGAGACCTGGTCTGGATGATTCAGGTCCACTCCGGGACCACTCCAGGACCACTGACTCCAAAAACTGTGCTTTACCCACTCTGAATACTAGCTTTCTACTAGAGGCTAGACATTTCACAGGATCTTTATACACAGTGCCTTATTTAATCCCGAGATCAAATAAGATTAATGAATCATGTTTATTCATAATGTTACTCTAATACTACATACAACGAAGAGTGTTATTATATCCATTTTGCAGATGGGCAAGCCAAGGCTTATAGAGATTGAGTAGCTTGTCTTAAGTCACACAGCTAATAAATGATGGGACTGGGATTTGAATCCACTTCTTCCTGAAAGGTACACCTGTAGGCCCCTTGCTATCCTGCCACTGAATTCTTATTTAGTCAGGGCCAGCCTCTCCGTGGATTAGCGCTGAGTTACCTGCTCGCTGAGTTTTCTGTGTGATGGTTTGGTCTTCCATGAATAGAATCCAGGGCTCAACAAACTATTGGGGGCCCATAGGTCAAATTTGGCCCCACTGTCTTTTATCTACATATATACGTGTATAAAATTAAAGTTTTACTGGAGCACAACCCTGCCCTTTTGTTTATACATAGTCTATGGGTGGTTTCGTGCTTGTAATTAGCAGAGTTGACTAATTACAAGAGAGACCACACATCCCACAAAGCCAAAAACATTTACTGTCTGGGCGTTTACAAATAAAGTTTGCTGACCCCTAATCTCTTTTAGGACAGGGATCACATGTGACCCACAGGGCCCAGTACGGTGTGGGGTTAGCGAGGGCCCAATAAACATGGAGTAGGCGAGTGGGTGAGTGATGGGTGGGAGAAGAGAGCCTGGAGAGCACTTTCCTCTGTCCTCCTAGTCCAGAGCCCACTTTTTTAGTGCACACGTGTACTCACACCCCTGAGATGTTGCCATGTCTCTCATTGCTGGTGTTGGGATTCACTCATATTCTTTCCCCACTTCCATCCCCGATAGTTGCTTGACCAGGGATGTGTGGATTACATTTCACTTAAAATACACAGGGAATTTAAAATTAGAGGAAAACATGTTTGGCAAAACTGAAATACTTTGCAAACCATCTGGGATGTTCTCTTGTTTGCACTGGAGCTGAGTGCCACTGTCCTCCGCAGAGAAATGATTTTCTCAAAACCCTCATTAGTTTCAGGACAATGGGACTCTTCACACTTAAGTAAAACCAACAGGAATGTGCACTGTTGGCCTCACTGTGGCTTGGGAAACAAATTGGCAACCAACTGGTTGTAAAACAAAGGTGGAGATTCAAGGATATTTTGGGGAGAGCCATGGCAAGGATTGTTGCATGAGGCTGCCATGTGCCATTGCCAAACTGTGTGATAACTGCTACCACTATTGAGCATTTCCTATGTTCCAGGCACTTTTCTAAGCACCATCTACCCTTTACCTCAATCGGTCCTCCCAACAACCATATGAGATGGATCCTATTATTGTCCACATGTCTAATCTGAGGAAACTGAAAATTAGGCAACTTAAATAACTCCCCCCAAGGCCACATAACTCATAAGTGGCAGAACCAGGACTTAAAGCCAGAACCAGGACAAGCTAACTCCAATGCCTCTGCCCCTTATTATTATTCTACATGAGACAGCCCATAAGTTCGCCAGCTATGTTTCCCATGCCTTGTGACCTACAGCCGTGCTGAGCACATGGTAAGGACCAATAATTACTAATTTCCTCATTTAAATATTCAAAAATATGTATTTAAGCCTACTTTATGGCAGGCATGATGTTAGGTGATATTCAGTTGTGATCTAAGATAGGTGGCTTTAAATAAAATTTCTTAATTAAAAGACATACCAGCTATCTCTGCATCTAGAAGATTCCAAACTCATGGAAGTTTTGTCCATTTTATTCTCTTTGCTTATCCATTTCTTCTTACTTGGAGGATGATTTGTTTTCTTATTTCTCTGCCCTTCTTGCTCTGCCCCTTCCCCCCTCTCCAAAAATCCCAGTCCCAGAAACAGTCTACATAGTGTGAAAAAGATTTCTTAAACCACAGGAGTGATGTAACTCTAGGCCTGTTTCTTCTCTCTTACACACACAGAATATTGGATATGACTGAGATTTTAAAAAATTGGTTTTCAAATGTGATGAAAAGTGTGTCCTTTTTACCAGAACAAAACAACCCCTAATGCTGAAGCCTCCTTCCTGATAGGGTTGATTTCCAAAGATGAGGAAATCTGTGCATTGGACCACAGCCTCCAAACCAGTGCAAAAGACAAAGGGAAGCTATGGATTGGAAAGAGCTTCGATGTATAGGATGAAGCTGGAGGCGCCTTTTGGGCTCTGGAGGCTGTGCTTAAAGACATGACCTGTATTTAGATGGGCAGCAGCCCAGAAGCCTCGCTTGCAATCCAGCTGATATGACAGGGTTTTTGCCATGGAAAGTGTTCGCATTGGAGTGTTTCTCAGCTAGTCACTAGCCATCAATTATTTAAGAGTCAGATCTTGGCCAGAGGCCCCCGTTCCACAAAGTATGTCATTCTGCGTTCACAGAAATGGAGTTTACGGTCCTGCCACTAAATTAAAACTGGTGCTTCCAAATTAAAAGCAGACAGGACAGATGTGCAGGGAAGAAATGGAGACTCACATCTCTTGTGAATCAGCCAATCATTGTGCCAGAACTTGAAATCAGCTTTTCCTGTCGAGGCCTCAACTTAACCACACCTATGTAAACCGCATTAAATGAGGTGGAGTGAACATTTTACCAGTTATTTTTTCCCTCTGCCATCTGCAGAAGGATAAAGAGCTCAGTGAAAGTCCGAATCCCAAGGACTCTGCAACATGGGAGCATGGGGTCAGCACCTGAGAGTGATCTCATCCAGCTTGTCCGCCTGTTGAGCATTTAGGGGCACAAGAGAGTGGATGAGAAGCACACAGAACCAAGCTGGCCACTCATAGGACAAAGGGTGCAAACATGACCCCAAAGCTTTGGGGCCTGCATTCCTCAGGAAAATGATTAAAACTCAGGTTTTCCATACTTGACCTGCTGTCTTAATGTATTCATGATATAAAATTAGCTTTAATTTATCGAGCACTTACTATATAAAATTTGAAAAACTTCAATAGGATCACGTGACTCCCTGATTAAAATCCTTCTGTGGCTTCCCACTGCCCTAATGATGAAGACCAACATCCTTTTTTGGGTCACCAAGGCCTATAGGGTGTACTTCCTGCTGCATCTGATATCCCTTCTACCCTCCATCTCCGAGCTCAGACACACTGAGTTTCTCCCCCACACCACGTTCTCTTCCACTTCAAGATACTCCCTCTGTGCAGCACTCTTCCAACCATTCCTTTTCTGTTAAAAATAATTTACATATACCATACAGTTCACCCATTTAAAGTGTACAGTTCCATGAGGGCTAGTATATTCACAAAGTTGTGCAAGCATCACCACAATATATATTATTTATTTATTTTCAATTTAATTTTTATTTTATATTGGAGTATGGTTGATTTACAATGTTGTGTTAGTTTCAGGTGTGCAGCAAAGTGATTCAGTTATACATATACGTGTATCTATTATTTTTCAAATTCTTTTCCCATTTAGGTTATTACAGAATATTGAGCTATACAGGAGGTCCTTGTTGGTTATCTGCTTTAAATATAGTAGTGTGTATATGCCAGTCCCAAACTCCCAATCTATCCTTCCCCCACACCTTTCCCCTTTGGAAACCATAAGTTTGTTTTCTAAGTCTATGAGTCTGTCTCTGTTTTGTAAATAAGTTAATTTGTATCATATTTTTAAGATTCCTCATATAAGAGATATCATGTGGTATTTGTCTTTTTCTGCCTGACTTACTTCACTTTGTATGACAATCTCTAGGTCCATCCATGTCGCTGCAAATGGCAGTATTTCATTCTTTTTTATGGTTGAGTAATATTCCATTGTATATATGTACCATATCTTCTTTTTCCTGTCGATGGACATTTAGTTTGCTTCCATGCCTTGGCTATTGTAAATAGTGCTGCATTGAACATTGGGATGCATGTATCTTTTCGAATTATGATTTTCTTCAGGTATATGCCCAGGAGTGGGCTTGCTGGATCATATGGTAGTTCTGTTTTTAGTTTTTTTAAGGAACCTCCATACTGTTCTCCATAATGGTTGTACCAATTTACATTCCTACCAGCAGTGTAGGAGGGTTCCCTTTTCTCCACACCCTCTCCAGCATTTATTGTTTGTAGATTTTCTGATGATGGCCATTCTGATTGGTGTGAGGTGATGTCTCACTGTAATTTTGATTTGCATTTCTCTAATAATTAGTGATGTTGAGCATCTTTTCATGTGCTTTTTGGCCATATGTATATCTTCTTTAGAGAAATGTCTATTTAGATCTTCTGCCCATTTCTTGACTGGGTTGTTTGTCTTTTTGATATTGAGCTGCATGAGCTGTTTGTATATTTTGAAGATTAATCCTTTGTTGATGGCTTCATTTGCAAATATTTTCTCCCATTCTTTGGGTTGTCTTTTCGTGTTGTTTGTGGTTTCCTTTGATATTCAAAAGCTTTTAAGTTTAATTAGGTCCCATTTGTTTATTTTTGTTTTTATTTTTATTACTCTAGGAGGTGGATCCAAAATGATATTGCTGCAATTTATGTCGAAGAGTGTTCTATGTTTTCCTCTAAGACTTTTATAGTATCCAGTCTTATATTTAGGTCTTTAATCCATTTTGAGTTTATTTTTGTGTATGGTGTTAGAGAATGTTTTAACTAGCTTCATTCTTTTACATATAGCTGTCCAGTTTTCCCAGCAGCACTTATTGAAGAGACTGTCTTTTCTCCATTGTATATTCTTGCCTCCTTTGTCATAGATTAATTAATCATAAGTGCATGGGTTTATTGCTGGGCATTCCCTTCTGTTCCATTGACCTATATTTCTGTTTTTGTGCCAGCACCATACTGTTTTGATGACTGTAGCTTTATAGTATAGTCTGAAGCCAGGGAGCCTAATTCCTCCAGCTCTGTTTTTCTTTCTCAGGATTGCTTTGGCTATTCGGGGTCTTTTGTATTTCCATATGAATTTAAAAATTTTTTGTTCTAGCCCTGCAAAAAGTGCCATTGGTAATTGATAGGGGTTGCACTGAATCTGTAGATTGACTTGGGTAGTATAGTCCTCTTGACAATATTAATTCTTCCAATCCAAGAATATGGAATATCTTTCCATCTGTTTGTGTCATCTTCAGTTTCTTTCATCAGCATCTTATAGTTTTCGGAGTAGAGGTCATTTGTCTCCTGAGGTAGTTTTATTCCTAGGTATTTTATTTTTTTTGATGTGATGGTAAATGGGACTGTTTCCTCAATTTCTCTTTCTGATCTTTCATTGTTAGTGTATAGACATGCAAGAGATTTCTGTGTGTTAATTTTGTATCCTGCAACTTTACCAAATTCATTGATGAGCTCTAGTAGTTTTCTGGTAGCATCTTTAGGATTTTCTATGTATAGTATCATGTCATCTGCAAACAGTGACAATTTTACTTCTTCTTTTCCAATTTGGATTCCTTTTATCTTTATTTTTTTCTTCTCTGATTGCTGTGGCTAGGACTTCCAAAGCTATGTTGAATAACAGTGGTGAAAGTGGGCATCCTTGTCTTGTTCCTGATCTTAAAGGAAATGCTTTCAGCCTTTCACCATTGAGTATGATGTTAGCCTACAATATGTTTTAAAACATTATCACCCCCGAAAAGAAACCCTCTGCCCATTAACAGTTACTTCCCATTGCCCCTTCCCCCCTCCAGCCTAAGGCAATCACTAATCTCCTTTGTGTCACTATTCTGTCTTCTAGGGTGGACATTTCATACAAATAGAATTATACAATATGTTGTGTTTTGTGTCTGACTTCTTTTACTTATCATAATATTTTCAAGGTTCATCCACATTGTACCATGTATCCATATTTTGTTCTTATTATTAGGTAGTATTCCATTATATGGCTATACCACAGTTTGTTTTTCCATTTGCCAGTTGATGGACATTTGAGTTATTTCCACTTTTTGGTTATTGTGAATAACACTGTTATCAACATTGACATACAGGCTTTTGTGTGGATATATGTTTCCTTTCTCTTGGGTGTATACCTAGGAGTGGAATTCCAGGGTCATATGGTAACTCTGTGTTAAACTTTTTAAGGCAATCATCATGTTTTTGACCTAACATTAACTACTACTCATTCTTCAGACCTCAACAAAAGTGTACCTTCCTCACAAATGGATTTCTGTTCCTGTTCTTTTCCCCATGAGACGTGCTCTAGTTACATACCTCATATAGTTTACTGTCTTTTCCTTCATTGTCTTATTCTAGTTAGTTATCATGTCATGTGCAGTATAGCTTGGTATATGTCTGTCTCTCCTACTAGACTCTAAGTTAGATGGCTCTTTAGCTCACCACTGTATCCTCAGAGCTCATACTAAGGCACTGTGACAGCCTTTAAGAAGGCCCACAATGATTCCACTTCCTGGTATTCATGCTTTTATGTAATACCTTCCCCTTGAGTATGGGCTTGACTTAGTGACTTGTTTCTAGCACTTAGAATAAATAGAATAAGGTGGAACTAACAATATTTTATTTAGGGGACTAGGTCTGCTCTCTCTCTTTCTTTCTCTCTGATCACTTACTCTGGGGGAAGACAGTGGTTGCCTCATGAAGGCACTACAGAGAGAGGCCCACTTAGCAAGGGACCAAGGTCTCTTGCCAACAGCTACATCAGTAAACTGTCTTGGAAGCAGGTCCACCAGACCCAGTCAAGCCTTCAGATTGCTGAAGCCCTAGTCCATGTTTAATGGCAACCTCATCTGGGATCCTGAGCCAAAATCATGCAGTTAATTCCTGAAATTCCTAACCTATAGGAATTGTGAGATAATAAATAATTGTTGCTTTAAGCTACTAAATCTTGAGGGTGATATTTTACACAGCAATAGAAATGAGTATAATTATACTTCCTGGAACATAGAAGAGCTCAGTAAATGATGAGTAAGGGAATGAATGAGTTAAGGAATAAAAGCCATGGACTTTCCAGAAATGAAGATATTAAAAGCTAGTTTTATTGAACATTTCTTAGATTTAAGCATTTATATCAGAATCTCATTTAAGGACCCCATCAATCCTATTTGGTACACATGATGACCAGTATTTTACTGATGAGGAAACTGAGGCCCATAGAAGCTAGGAATCAAAAGCAGACCTACGTGACACCAAAGCAGGAAAAGAAAAAAATCACACCACACTGCCACCTGCCGCAGAAGATGGTTTCCTCCCTCATCCAAGGAAACTTTTAGCAGTTCTGGGTCATGAAGCAAAATGAAAGATCACCTACGTAGAACCGTACCATTTCATTTTCAAGCTTTTTGTTCTTATATTTAATTTTTAATTTATTTTTTAGAATTTTTTATTGAGGTGAAATTCACGTAACATAAAATTAAGCACCTTAAAGTATACAGTCTAGTACATTCACAATATTGTACAACCATCACTTCTATCCAGTTCCATAATAAATTGATTTATGTTAGACCTTGGGTGCAGAGAGTCGAGTTAGTCACACTTCTCAGTTCATGGCACATTAACATCATTATCTGGGCAGGACCCTTTATGATTCCCTTTTCTGCTCCATCCCAGGAGCTCGGTCCACTGCCACTTGCCCACCCCCAACCATGCTAACATGTCTAATGTCTATCTTATTCTTTATATATGCTTTGTTTTATAAAACCCTCATGCACTCTCCAACTTTGGTCTTCCATGTTTTCTCGACATTAAGAAAATAACAGGGCTGTACAGTTCTTCTGTCCTTTAGGAGGAAGCTTTGTTTTTACAGGAAATAATGCTAAATAAATAGTCAAGAATCCTTTGTTCTAAACCAGAGGTCTACAAGCTACGGCCCAAGGGCCAAACCCAGCCCTCAGCCTGTTTTGTGAATAAAGTTTATTGGAACACAGACACATTCATTTGTTTATGTGTTGTCTGTGGCTGTTTTCTCGCTCTAGTGATACAGTTGAGCAGTTGTGACAGAGACTACGTGGCCAGCAAAGCTTCAAGTATTTACCATCTTGCCCTTTACAGAAAAGGGTTGCTGAGGCTTCTCCAAACCGCAATCTGTCACCTACAACCCTTTGTCTGCTCATTAGGCAAATCTGTTCACTTCTTGAGCTTTAGTGTCTAGTTCCTAAACTTGAGATCAGGGTACTAAAACTATAGTTTTTAGTTCTCTTTTTTGATTTTCATTTTTACTTTCTTTCTCTCTACCTCGTGCAGTAGAACGTATTTTTTCAAACAAAATATTTATGAGAAAACCCAGTGTGGGAAATACAACAGTGAAGTTTCTCTGGTGGAAGCAGAGTCCTGCCTGGCTGGCCTCACCCTCATCTATTTCATCTATCACCTCTCAGATGCTATATTCATATGCCAGTGCCCTGGGAACCTCTGTGAGAAGAGCAACCACCCCTTAGCTATGATCAAAGTCAGTTCCCTCTGTGGCATCCTGCTGTTGGATGGTAGTATGGAAAGTGATGAATTTGGGAGTTAAATTCCAACTGTGACATGTGCTGTGTGGCTTGGACCAGTCACTTTAATCTCTCTGAACCTCAGTGTTCCCATCTGCAAAGGAAAATATGGGTACATAATCCTGACATCGCATGTTGGTTGGTTGTGAGGATTTAAATAATATTTCTAACATACCTGGCTCAGGAATCTGCATTCAGTGAATGGGCGCTATGAAGCATAAAAAATAATATTTGTGTGAAGGACTCCATGTGGCGCCTTCTTTGTGTATGTTGGTCCTGAGCCCCCATGTAGAGTACAGGTTTCTTGAGTTCAGTGTTCATTTGAGTCGTCACTTTCTGGATACTGCCACTGAGGCTGGAAAGATCAGGCTTTTCATTTGTGTGAAAATCTGTTACTTATGCGCTATGACATGGGGACACTCCCCAACGTCTATCAAGACTGCAAATGGCATCAACAGTGTCTGGGTGAGTGCTTGATATCCAACATTAGTCTTTAGCAGACTCTGGGCTAAGATGGTGCATCTTCAGCCAGAGAATGTTCCAAACAGGAATAAGATGTCAAGATGTTATCTTCTGCAGGGGGTTAGTTTGAACTGACAAATTTATCAAGTTTAAATCACTGATGGAAAGAGGCATAAATAAGGCTTAGGAAAGGCCCATAATGTGTGTAACCACTTCAGAGAATAGACAGAGGTCAACTGCAGAGGCCAAGGAGGAGAGTAGAAAGGGCTCTTTTAGGAAGTCATCCAGAGTTGTTTCTGCCCTCATCTCAGACAGGCTATGTGGCTTGAGGTAGTCCTCTGCCCTCTCTGAGCTTCAGTTTGCTCAAAAAAAAAAAAAACAGCTTGAGAATTCTGAGTGACCCTCCAGGGTTATTGTGAGCATCAGTGTCTGGCCTAGTTCCTGGCATGTGGTGGGCATTCAATCAGAACTTCCTGAATGAAATCAGTACAGTGTCACAAGAGACACACGAGAGCACTCTGAACATCAAAAATTATCACGTACCACTGAAGCTGTTACATGGTGGAATGCAAGTAAGATGCATTAATGGCTGGCTGTTCACCTGGGCACGCTGGGCACCCTGGGGGCACTGGAAGAGGGAAGAAGCATGCGGAAAGGTAGGGACACATTGATAAAGATGAGGGGCAAACATGGCTACTAAGAGTACCTGGGACCTACCATGGACTATGGTTGGGAGTGATCAGTGGTTTGATCTGAGTCAGAATTGCACTGAATCAAGTCAGACAGGCGCTGAGTCGAAAGTAGCAATTATCATCAGAGCACACAACAGGCACTAACCACGTGCCAGGAATCGTGCTAAACATTCCATACACAACCTCATTTAATCTTTAACAACAACAGCGAGATGTAGGTACTTAGCCCAATTTACAGTAACAACCACTTGCGTGCAGTGAGAGTAGCGGGATAGAACCAGCTCTGGCTGCAGGACTGTGAGGAGGAATGCCATGGGGCACATCTGCGCTTGCGCGGAGAAAGGCAGGCGCCATGGAGCCTCCTTCACCTTCTTTTTCTCGGCCATGGCAAACTTGAAAGCCACAGGGTGATGGGGCAGTGTCAAAGAGGAAAAGATCCTAGATTCCCAAGTTGCCTGGTAGAGAAGAAATCCCTCCATTCACATGAGTGAGAAATAAACTTTCATCGTGTTAATCCACTGAGGCGTGAAGGTTTATTTTTGTCTGAGGCAGAGCTTGATGCATCCCAGCAAACAAACAGCCCACATTTACTTAGTGCTTGCTACTACGTTAAGAACTCTATGTATATTTTTAAGTTCATTTCATCCTCACAGCAGCCTCTCATTCTCATTCTACGGGTAATGAAATCGATAAATTATCTGAGAAGACAGTTAGGATGTGAATTTGAACCCTGGCATTCTAATGCCAGAGCTGTCTTCTGAACCGCTATGCTTAAACTGCTTTCTTAGAGAAGGAAAAGAAAGTTGAGAAGCTAAGGAACTTGCCCAGGATCACAGAACGCAGAAATGGCAGAGCCATGATTCAAACCCGTATCTGTTTGGCTTCACACACTGCGAAAGCTGCTGCTGTTTCTCGTGCTCTGCTTTGCAGTTTTGGTCCAGGCTGATCCAGAGTGGCCAATGTGTCTTTCCCTGGTTTTTCCACTCACTGTCCAGTACGTGGGATGTGAACACACTTTGTAAAGTGTGAAGGGTTGTGCAGACACGGAGACAGTGTGGGGTGTAGGAGTGGGCACAGGTGGGCTGGCTTGCCTTATGCTCAAATCCTTGTTCACAAGGGAGGCTGCAGATGCTCTGGCCTGACAATGACACAGCCCTTGCTCTGGGCAGCACTTCCCATCACCACTCCTTGCGGGGTGGCTTGCAAAACTCAGCAATACAGCCATGGGTGGTCCCTGGAGACGCCAGGAGTCCTGCTATTGACAGGTGTATTGACTTTTAAAACCACAGTGTTGGAGCCTCGGGGCACTCTTGGACTCATATTTCCTTTTTCAGTCTATAATGCTGCAGAGGTTCACAGAGACAGCCTGAAAGTCAGGCACAGCCCTGCCTGAGTGGGTAATGAAAAGGGTACTGTGGCTTGAAGGGAAAGAAATGAAAGAGGTAATAACAATAGCTAGCATCCGGGGGCACATGCGCCAGCTAGTATTTAGGCTGCTCTGTGGGCAGATATCATGGAATCCTCACAGCAATGCTGAGAGATGGGTATTATTTGATTTTACAGGGCAGAAAACTGAGATTCAGAGAGATCATGTGATCTACCCAAAGTCATACATCTAGGAGTTAGAAATTATATTGGGTTCCTCTGGAATCAGGAATCTTAATTTGCTTGGCCCTTTCGGTGCTGATTTGCTTTATAAATGCTTTTCTATGTGGGTTCACTTGACAGGTTAGCTATAATGAAGAGTCCGCTGGGGTTCTTACCTTGCAAACAGCATTTGTAAATGTTAATTTGTTTGATCCTCACAAAAGCTTTGTGAGGTAGAGAGGATGTATCTGATTTCCTACTCAAGGACACTGGGACACAAAGAGGTAAGCATCTCACCTAAGGTCACGCAGCTAGCAACAGAGGCAGGACCTAAAACCCACGTGTTCTGAAATCTGGTCAGATGTCTTCCCATGAACCCCCCAACTCTCCTCTTGGAAGCCGGGAAGTGGCCAAGAGCATAGGCTTACACGTGGGGCCATCTTGGATCGGAGGCATAGTGACAGCTCAAGAGCTATGTGGACTTGTACTATGCAGAGTCTTTCTGGGTCCAGGTTTCCTTAGTCCTAAAGTAAGAAGAATAATAGCAATACCCACCTCATGGTTATTATGAGGATTCAGTATAAGAGCACATAAAGTCAGTGTTCAGTGGATAGAAGCTATTACTTTTTCTTATACTATAAAATCTCTTCATCTGACTGTTGCTGTCTGAGAAAGATCTGCACTGAAAACAACCCATCATGATGTGATAGAGCCTGGGACTCCTACAGCTCACGTATGTTTCATCCTCTGAGATTTCCAGGAAACCTCACTGTGCTCAGTGCCAGTTTTCTGGATTCACTGAAAAATAATGCCATTTGGTCCCCTCTCTGCTGGCTTCTGGCCCTCCGGAGGAGAGGTTGGGTTCGGGCTGTGTTAAAGATCCTATCTACCCTACCCGTGGATGGCTAGAGGTCTACGCGGGGCTGGGAGCTGCTGTCCCTCTCAGCAACTTTAGTTGTTTCCCGATAACAGTGTTATTCTCTTCAGTCTTCTGGGAGCCCCACCAGCATCATTAATCAAAGCACCACGTTGCTTACTCGTACTGAAGTATCCTCACCGCCTCATCAATCATAAAAGCAGCAAAGGGTGTGCTTTGGATTTCTAAGGAACGCTCCCGACAGCACCAAAAGAAAGAAAACCATGTGAGGGTGGGGGGAGCTTAAGTATCAGCTGGTCCTCAGCCCATCACTCACACTGGAAATGTCTTCACAGCTTTATTTGGGTTGTGTCTCTTTTTAAATCCTAGTAAACAGCCATTAAGCTAAAAACACTCATTGCTTGGCACAGGGAGCCCCACTGGTTTTCAAGCTATTATTTTAATAAGGCCTATTTTACAATTAAGGCACCATGGGCTTTAAATTACACATAAAATAAAAAGTGGAAATTGAAGCATTAAGTGTGTGTCTGCCATTAGAGAAACAGCAGCCGCTCTTTGTGGTAAAATGCTGTCTGGTATAAAAGGAACAGAACAGAAGACTGGGGCTGTGTACCACCATGACAATAAAAAAAAAAGTGCACACACGTACCGTGAGAAAGGCCTGTTTACTCTGCTGCAGTCAGGCTTTGGGCTCATGCCTAAATGAGCCAAATAATAATAATAACCATAACAATACTGTGAATATTACTGGTAATAATAATAGCAGCTAACGTTTTTTGAGCACTTGCTATGTGCCCACGCCACTGAGAACTTTCTTATGCACCGTGTCATCCTCTCACCAAGTGTAAGAGGGAGGTCATTCTTTTTTTTTTTTTTTTTTTAACATCTTTATTGGAGTATGAGGGACATCATTCTTATCTCCACGACAGAGAAGGAAACGGAGGCTTGGAAAGGAGGCCACCTGTCTAAGACCTTCCACCACAAGATGAAGCACAGCCTGCACCAGCACCCGACAGAGGGAACACGTTTGGTGATTTCAAGAAAGTGAGGGAGGCCGGTGAGCTTGCAGGGTGTTCCGTGAGAGTGGGTGGAATAAGATGAGGACAGGAGGCAAGCGAGGGTCAGCCTGCTCATGACCACAGTAAGGAACTGGCTTTCTTCTAAGTCTTGGGAGAATCTTAGGCAAGGGAGGCTGATGCTCCAATTTTAAATAGATAACTTGGGCTGCTGGTGAGGACGGATTGGAAATGGACGAGAGTTAAAGTAGGGAGAGCAGTCAGGAGGTTGTTGCAGTAGCCCGGGAGGCCCAAAAGAGTTGGCAATGGAGATGGAGACTGGGTGGATTCAAGTTGGGTTTTGGAGGTGGAAATAGCAGAGTTATTGTCAATCGCCCGTCTCGCACGGTTCCCGTCAGTCTCTGTGCTGTCCTGACATCAGTCCTTGTCCTTCCAGCAGAGATTCTCTTCACTCCCTCAAGCAAAGCTTCATATTCCAAACTCTTCTGCCTCTCCCTTTCTAGAATGTTCATAGATTTATTAAGGAGCTTTGTTAGTCTTTCCAGCTACCTCCTCATCTGTCTTGCAAAAAAGAAAAGGTTTTTAAGCTACCACCCACTCCCACCACCCTCCCTATGGTTGGCATTTAAGGCCAGAGAGTTCAAAAAGGTTTGGAGGATTCTCGTACATGTTAAATGAGCCACTTGCAGATCAGACCTGCCTGCCTCTGTAGACAGCTGTCAGGGGAGGGTGATGCCACAAATGCTCATTTGTCTTGACAAAACATCAGAGCCCCATGGGGCAGGAGGCTTTTACAGAAAAGTGCTGGGGGATTGGACAGGAGCTGCATCTACTCTAGTGACCAAGGATTCTCTGGTGGCAAGACCTCGTCTTCCCTCAGAAGATGAACCTCCTCTCTGAGGAATGGAGGGTGTGCCCAGCTATGTCATAGACTTGGAAACTTTTCACTTCTTGTCCACAAAATCCAGCTCCTGGGTGGTACTGAGTCAAATTCATTAACATCTGACATCTGTTCAGTGGTGCATAGAAAATGAGTTGCAGCTTCATGGTTGGATTCCCAGTTTGGCCTTTCAGAGCTGCAAGCTGCCTTGGCAACCATGACAGGGATCCTGGGATGGGCTGAAGGATCTTCAGAAAGGAGTGGTCCTTTTGAATTCTGCTTACATCCAAGAGACCAAAACTGGCAAGAATGGAGCTTAGAACCTTCCAAAGATGTTGAATGTAGGTCTCTCTCTCTCCTAATGCTCGGGGAAGTATATTGGGAAAATTCTAGATACTTATCGAGTTGTTTGTCCAGCCCACCTATGTGGAATGTGTCTTCTGTTTCTAAGAACCGACTCTCTCACGCCCGCAATCCACATGCTTCCTGTGGGAGAAACTGTATTTCTGCCATGGGCTCTGTGCCATGGCTTCAGCTAATGGAAGACCAATCAGACTTCTTCCCCTAGGAATGTAGAACCAAGATTAAGGTCTCAGTGGGGCCCGTCTCTCTCTCTTTTTTAAATCTTATTGAAGTACAGTTGATTTATAATGTATTAATTTCTGCTGTCAGCAAAGTGACTCAGTTATACATATATTCTTTTTCTTGTTCTTCTCCATTATGGTTTATCACAGGGTATTGAATATAGTTCCCTGTGCTATACAGTAGGACCTTGTTGTTTATCCATTCTGTATTTAATAGTTTGCATCTGTTAA
This sequence comes from Delphinapterus leucas, assembly GCF_059928025.1. Classification (NCBI taxonomy): domain Eukaryota; kingdom Metazoa; phylum Chordata; class Mammalia; order Artiodactyla; family Monodontidae; genus Delphinapterus; species Delphinapterus leucas. The sequence continues at coordinate 405,925 of NW_028322285.1, forward strand.
TCCCAAACTCCCAATACTCCTCTCTATGTCTGTGAGTCTGTGTCTGTTTCGCAGATATGTTCATTTGTGTCGTAGTTTGGATTCCACATATAAGTGACATCATATGGTATTTGCCTTTCTCTTTCTAACTTACATCGCTTAGTATGATAATTTCTAGGTCCATCCATGTTGCTGCAAATGGCACTATTTCATTCTTTTCGATGACTGAATAATATTCCATTGTGTGTGTGTGTGTGTACATGTGTGTGTGTGTGTGTATACCATATCTTCTTTATCCATTCATCTGTCGACGGACATTTAGGTCATTTGCATGTCTTGGCTGTTGTAAATAGTGCTGCTGTGAACATAGGGGTGCATGTATATTTTCAAATTAGAGTTTTCTCTGGATATATGTCCAGGAGTGGAATTGCTGGATCATATCGCAACTCAATTTTTAGTTTTTTGAGGAACCTCCATACCATTCTCCATAGTGGCTCCACCAATTTACATCCCCACCAACAGTGTAAGAGGGTTCCCTTTTTTCCACCCCCTCTCCAGTATTTATTATTTATAGACTTTTTAATGATGACAATTCTGCCTGGTGTGAGGTGGTACCTGATTGTAGTTTTGACTTGCATTTCTCTAATAATTAGTGATGTTGAGCATCTTTTCATGTGCCTATTGACCATCTGTATGTCTTCTTTGGAGAAATGTCTATTTAGGTCTAGGGCCAATCTTTTGAGCCCTACTAGCTGAGGAAAATCAGGTTTTCCCCGAGGTAGTATTAGGAAATTAGTGCTACTTATCACAGTGGACAAACCCTGAATCTCTGTGGCTTAACACTATGAGTGTATTTCTTATTCATGCACATAGGAATGCCATGTGAGCAGCCTTCAGGTTGCAGTGGCAGGAGGAGAGAGAGGTGGAGGGTCACAAGGGATATTTTTAAGGGTCAAGACTTACATCATTTCCATTTGCATTCCATTGTCCTGGATTAACTGAGGGGGTCCAAACATAACTACATGAGAGGCAGGGAAACAGAGTCTCTCTGCGTGTCAAGGAAGAGGAAGTGTTATAGTGAGCACATAGCATTGCTACACCACCTATGTGAACCTTCAAACCGAGAAAGTCAGACCCTAAAGAGAAGAGGAAATGAAGCAGGCACAGGCTACAAATAGCATCCCTATAGTGAACTTCCATTGTGGCCTCAGGTAATGCCAGGGGTCTCTGTACTTACAAACAAAGAGTAGCATACAAATCCAGCCTTTAGCATCCACTGCACAAAGACACTTTAAAAGACTTGAAGATAACATGGCTCAGGGTCAAGCCCAACTCCTCATGGTGATGAAAAGGTGAAGTTCTACATACTTACAACTCTGGGCTTCTAACCATAAATGACCTTGAGAACACAGGTGTTCTGGTGCTGTGGAGGTCTGTTGCCTTGGGTTTAAAAAGATGAAAATTTTCACATCACCAACTGAGAGAGTACCCTTCGATGCAGCTATGATTTGTTTTTTGAAAGAACATACTGCCCTCTTGCAAAGGTCGTATTATTTTGCATTTCAGACAAAGGGCTGTAGATCAGGAAGGAAACCTGAATCCAAGGGCAGAGCAAAGAGAAGTGCACCATTAGCATCAGGGTAGTTCCACATGCAGATGGAGTGGGCAGCATCCTGGGTGCTGATTTCAGTGGTGTCAGGAGAACCTCACAGGCTCCTCCAGCTTAGCCCTGCAACCCCATCCTAAGAGATTCATTTATTCCCTTGGCTTAAATCTTTACAAATCTTCCCAACCCCATCTTCTTGAACTCAACATTCCTGCACTCAACATTCCAACACTGGTGATTACTGTCAGATTCCCCAGGCTCACTCCAGTCTGTCACTTTCTGTCCTGCTGTGTCCCTCTCTCTGCCCCCAAAGTCCTTGGCCTTCTCTTCCTCATGGAAAAATCCACTCACTTTCCTCCAGCCCTTTTCAAAGCTTTCCCTGTGCTACCACCAAAGATCACTCCTTCTTCTGTGGCACCATCATGTCTAGTATTGCTCTGTCTTGTAATTATTTGCTTCTCATTTGGTCTCCCCTGTCCCTGCTAAGCCCCCCAGACCCCAGCCTGGCACTCTTTGAAGGTAGGATTTTTATCTTACTTGTGTTTAAACTTCTATGGAATCATCTATTATCTGACACATAGTAAATCATTGACTAAATAAATAATTGACTAAATAAAATGAACAAGCAAATGAATGTATCCACAAAAACAGTTACCTCTAGGAAGGATAGCCAATCAAGTCTTAGCAAATATACAAGTAAGTAGCAATCAAGTGATTGGAGCTTCCGAGTCAGTGAGGACAGTTTTTGTTACTGCTACTAGAGATATTTATTTTTTCCTCTCTGGCTTTACCCCCTGGAGTGCTCAGGCTCTCAGCTTCTCCTCTCGCCTGTCAAAATTCATCTACTCCAACTTCAGATTTCTCTGCTGTCCCTTTACTTCTGTCTCTTGCTCCCAAAACCTTCCAACACAAATTCATTGACATACTTAACAATATTAGAACATTGGTTCCATGGGAGGAAGCGACTATGCTTGTCACGCCCATCAGCATCCCCAGTGCCTAGAACAGTACCTGGCGCAGAGTGGGTTCTCAATAAATATTTGTTGAATAAATGAAAGAATCAGCTAATCAGTAAATATGTGAAAAACTGAAGTCCTTTCCATTAATATGCTATTGAATTTTTAGAAATTAGTCTGGGTTTTAGATAGCATTTTTTCCCTGTTATAAGAGATGATAAATTGGTTTTATCTCACTTAAAATCGTGATTAACTGGCAGTGGCTAGTTGGAACACTCTATTGAGAAGAATTCAAGTTGGGTTCAGTGGAAAAAGAGGACCATAATTGATTAGTGATGTCTGTATTGGGCAAAGGAGGAGAAACTGGTGATGCAGCTTTCATCCCTGAAAGAGAAAACTCCCAGTTAATAGATTAGTAATCTTTGATCATGTGGTTCAGGCTGTAGACATCTCTGTAAAATGGTGAGAAATAAAGGAGGGCTGGGATGATGTAAATGTTTACAGTTCCCAGGTAACTTGAATTTGAAAACAAAATTAGTAGTAATTTAAAAAATTTGTTTAAAAAGTTCTGTTCAGATATATAAATAAATCTATCAATTTAAATTGCCAAAGCACCAAAATACGAAACTGCAGAAAACTACTCATCCAATCATATTATACATAGACTGAAGCAAGTGTTTGGGTATCTTGGTAACAAATCGGCTTGAGATTCTCTGTGGTATTTATTAGTACCCTCCATCAAATATTCCCAGTATTTCTTCTGCTAGGTACATGGTAAGATTGCATCTTCTCTGGCTCTTTGAAATTGAGTGTGGTCATAGACTTGCATTGGCCAGTGAAATGCAACTGGAGGTGAAAAGGGCCCCGCTCTGGACAAAATCTCTTAAGGGCCAGTGTATGGCTTGCTTTTCCTGGTCCCTCCTATAGCAACCAGCAAAGCTCCAGGCAGGAGGTCCTTCTTTAGCCTGAATCTCTGCCCGAAGACAGCATGGAGCAGAGCAGAGTCTCCAGCTGAGCATGAAAAAGAAAGAAACCTTTGCTAACGTTTTTAAGCCGCTGATGTTTGGGCTTTGTTTATTGCTACAGTATAACTGAGCCTGTCCTGACTGATACATTTTCCAAATTGGGAATTTGCAGTATGTGACAGCACAAGGTAGAGATGAGACTGGTCGCTAAGGACTAGTTACTTGGCTAAGCATCCCCTTCTCTAAACTGTAGCTTCTGTTCACCTGAAATATTTAGGAAAAGAATCAATAGAGGAAGAAATGAAAGCTCTGCTTCCCACTGCTCCTCGTCATGAACCTTGTGCTCCAGACGAACAAAGCAATGCACTGTTCTTTGTAATCACCCCCAGGCTTTCTCATTTCATGCCTTTGTTCCCACTGTCCTGTCTCCTTAGAAAACCTTTCTATCACCTTGCATCCAAGTCACTACCAGCTCCCAAGAACCAGCTACAAAGCCGACTCCTCCAAATGCATCTTCCCACCAGCTAGGAGTGATGTCTCCCTCTTCTGAAGTCTCAAAGCACTTTACCATTCTCTCTCATTATATTTTTCATTGTCTGCTGTAAAGGTTTATTGATGATTGTATGAAAGAATAGAGGGATGGAGGAGAAGGGGAAAGGAGAAAAAGAAGGAAGCAAATTTAGGGGATTATGGGTGGCAATATAGAAGTAACAGTTGCAAATTTGGGAAATTGGTCTTTGCCTCTCTCTTTTATATTTTGGGCTTTCCCTCCATAAATTGCTTTTTATTCTAGTTACCCTCTCTGTGCTAACCCACTTTTTCTGTGCCCCACCGTTGCTTCCTCCCAACTGTGTCTTCTGATTGGTTATAATGGGTTAATTGTTCAGATAAGATATGTCTTTGCCAACAGGTGAAGAAATCTACGATCCTTCCTGATTAAAGTAATACATACTTCTGTTGGCCTTCCCTTCGTCTCTTGGTGGTTCATGATACACATTGATGGCAGCTCTGAGTCGTCAGGGTAGACAGTTTGAAAAATTCAAACCTTAATTCCTTTAATGGCCCTTTTGAAAGAAACCAATTTGCAGTGCTTGGCGCAAAATGAAATTTCTGGGTCTCGTTCGGAAGTTACTGAGAATTTCAGGATGGCAACAGCAGAGCATAAAACCAAGGGTGAGGCCCTTGTAAGTGTGGGACCCTGTGTAACTGTGTGGGTTGCATACCCATGAAGTCAGCCCTTGCGTGTGATATGCGAGCTCTCAATGTTTTCAAATCCTGCAATGTAGCTGACAGTCAATTCTGGTTATGTATAGAGCTTCTCCAAACTGGCAACACCTTTATCTCCATCCTCCTATCTACTAAGCATGTCCTAACCATCGTACAAAGACAGTGACATCCAGGAATCAATTACCTAAGGAGACTAACAACCTTCAGGAACGTTGCCTGCTCCTCTTTGTTCTCTGCAGAGGAAGCGGGATGCATTCCAGCATCAAAGCAGCAGCTTCGCTAGGCTTCCTCCAGCCGACTTTCAAGATGCTGCTATAGATTGTTTGTGTCCCCCCCAAAATCCATACGTTGAAACTTAATCCCCAATGTGATAGTATTTAGAGGTGAGGCCTTTGAGAGGTGATTAGGTCATAAAGGTAGAGCCCTCTTGAATGGGATTAGTGCCCTTATAAAAGATACCCCAGAGAGCTCCCTTGCTCCTTATGAGGACACAGTGAGAAGACAGCCGTCTATGGACCGGGAGTCCGGTCCTCACCAGACACTGACTCTACTGCTGCCTCCAGAACTATGAGAAATAAACTTCTGTTGTTCATAAGGCACTCAATCTACGGTACTGTGTTGTAGCAGCCCGGATGGACTAAGACAGATGTCAAGGAAGAGTTTTGATTTGTCCTCATTTTCCTTTAACAGTTTGTCGACTAGAGCACCTATCTATTTCTTGACAGAGTTGAAAGTTTGCCCACATCTTCTAAGAACTGTGGTCTTGATGGTCTGGGAGTATGTTTTATTTTATCTTAAAAAAATTTTTTTTCCCCTACCTAAATCAAAGCGAAGTTGAGAATACTTTTAGCTTATGTTGTCTAACTCCTGTACAGTTCAATTCCACATCAAGGTAACAGAGAAACTGTGGGATGTTCTCCAGTAGGGCAGGCCAGCAGGAGTTCCCAGCGTGGATCTGTGGTGCTCTGTGATCCACTGGCAGCTTTGGAGAGCACACCACACACAGGGGAGGACGAGTCTGCTCCTGTTCAAAATTCCAGGAAACACCAAAAGATTACTACAGGACCTGGAAGTCATATTGCTATTGTCCTTGCCCTGCCTCTGACAAACTAAGTCAGTACATTTGGGAAGAGAGTGCACAGGACAGATGAGGTCAAAGTGGTGGCTTCAGTCCCCTGAGGGCCGGGATGCTCTACTTTGTTGTACTTGTCGTTTATAGTTCACATCTGCAGTCAGACCACCATCCATTCTGATGTCATATCAGTTGTTAAACTTTGTTCACTGTCATTCCTGGAACGAACCACATGCTCATTTTCAATTTCGTGTCTCACATATGTATAACTTAGAACTACTGGAACAGTGGTCTAGGAAGCTCACACCATTCTTCCCAACCCCATATTCAGTGATGCAACATTGGTACCTTAGAATCAGCCTTAGTGGGAGCATTTACACTGCAGAAATCAGCAAGTATTACAAATCGGAACTTTTCTGGGTTTGTTTTCAGAAAGCCAGCTTATCTGTTCATCACACATCTCAGATGGATGAGAGATGTGTGACTCATTTGTTTAGTCAGTCATCCATTCTTTCACCCACGATACAGTCAAAAACGTTTCTTGCTGTGTAATTTATCTCCCAGACTAGGACATTTTCAAGAGTGAAAGAGCAAAATTATACCAGAACAACCCAGAGTAAACAGAGACTGTGTTGGGCAAGTGAGAATGTGTCGGCACCGTCTTGCAGTGCCTCTAGGCACTGCGCTCGTGGTTGAGGCTACAGCGGTCATATGAAAGACATGATCTCAATCCTTCTGACATTACAGCCTCGTGAGCTAAAGGAATATATCAATAAATAACATTATTTACTGCTTCATCTCCCACGAATAATATCAAGAGGTCTCAGTCAAATACAATCAGGTTAGTTCTGTGAAAACTGGTTTTATCTTGATCATCTAACTTTAAAAAATTTTGAGTTGTGACTATATCAAGTAATTTTTCTGTCTTAAAAAACAAACCACATAAACACTCTTCATGTTCAAAGTGGTCACCCTAAGAGGCTGTATATTTTTCCCAGGGAGGCTGCCATTACAAGAACACCCAAGGCCTAAGGGTATTTTGATTGGCTTTGACAGTGGTCAGTCTTCATCCCTGCTGCACAGATTCAGCTTTTGAAATGGACCAAAAGTTACTTGGCATTAAGTGTAATGAAGAAAGAAAATGACCAAGCTGGGCAGAATACTTTGGTTTAAAACAGGGTGGAATCATAAGGTCATGAGATGCAGCATCCCGTGTGGTTAGCTAAAGTGGCTTTGCAAGTAGATACTCCCAAGAAATCTTACCAAGTGAAGCCTTGCTCGATTTCTTTGGATAAGCATTCTTCATTTTTAAAATCACCCTGAGAGCTTTTGGCCACATCTTATACAGATCAGGTATGGGAGAAAAGCAAGGCTGCAGTAGAATAAAGACATCTTAGTGGTTTGACATTTATGTCACAGCGTCACCAGAAGCTTACTGATAAAAATTGTTTCAATCTGCTACAAGAATTGAAACAGTTAGTCAAAATGTCCTAAATATGGTTAATCTTTCAATGTTGCTATGGAGAGAGAGTAGTTGCTGGTTTACTGATGTTTAGGAGGTGCTACTCCTCACACAAATTCCTATTAGTGGAAACTGAACTCAAGCCCCAGTCTTGCACTACATTCATTCAATCAGCACAGGGTAATGGAGAAACTACCATGTTTCAGTGCTCAGCCCTGGGCATACGGCAGCAAGGAAAAGTCACAAGTCTCCTATTTTCTTGCAAGTTATAGCCTAGCAGGCTTTGATCAAACAGGATGCAAATAAAAGGATAGTTTCAAACTGCTATGCTAAATTCCATTAAAGGAAAGTTCAGGGCTCTATGAGAGAGTATAACCCTCCCGAGGAAGTAAAGTTCAAGCTAGGTTGTGAAATATGAATAGGAATTAACTGGGCAAAGTGAGAGAACAAACTGTGGGAGGAGAATAGCATGGGCAGAAACTCAGAGGCTCATGTTAGGATCAGGGAATCATTCTAATCTGGAGATCACATGAGCAAGCTCTTTTTTTGGTAAGTGAGAAAAGTGAGAAGGTCACTTCTAGAGACCAGATGTCTTGACTCATACCTCATTCAGGATGACACTTCTTGAATTCCAGCTGTGTCTGGAGCATACAGAGAACCTAAGTGTTGAGATGGTCATGTGTTGATCTGGAGGTTAGCATCTCGGGCTTGCACACACACACACGCACACACACACACGTGCACACTCAAACACATGTGTGCATATGCACACACATATATACACACAAGCACACACTTATATTTACATGGGTGCACACATATACACACCTGTATGTATTTTTTTACTTATGAGAATGACTATCTACTTTATATTGAGCAGCAAGGTAGAATAACAGAAAGAACACTGAGTTCCACTCCTGCCCATATTGGTACAAGTCACTACATCGTTCCATGCCTCTGTTGCCTTATCTGTAAAACAGGGACAAATCTTCTGGTCTAAATAATGCATCGGGCTTTATAGGTGCTAATCAGATGGTTAATATGAAATCGTTATGTATATACAATACATTAGTATATTATTATTAGGTAGCCAGAAAATTAAATGGTGGTTTGGTGAGTTCTCTTTTGTGGTGACACTGTGACTTTGCTTCCTTCTTTGCCTGTTAATCTGGAAATTCTTCACCTCTACCTGGCCATTTGGTGCAGGCTCCACAGATCTAGAACCATGAGAACTGCCCTGCCAAGCTCACAGCCCTTCCACGTAGGATTCAGTGTCACGAGGTTTGGATACCAGATCGTTATCCCAGCTTCGTTGCTTTCCAGTTCAATTCCCCTTGAGAAAGCTGCATAATCTCCCTGAGCCCCAGTTTCCTCATTTGTAAAATTCAGATACTAATATTTTCCTCACAGACTTGTGAGAAACTGAGGCTATTTTTGGAACCCTCCTGGGCCCCTGTCTGACACCCAGTAAGCCTCAGGAGGCTGCATTTGGCAGGGCCAGTGCTTTGCTCCCAGCATCAGCCCCAAACATTGCCAAACACCCAGAAGTCCTGTGCATCTGTTGTACCATTATGGATCTGTCATTCTGTGAATGTTTAAACATCTTTTGAGGGTACTGTTTGTATTTTCACTCTGTCCCATGTCTTGGGGTTGATTTAGTTGTTTGTTCACTCAACAAACATTTAGTGAGCACCTACTATGTGCCAGACACCATTCTAGCCACTGGGATACATCATGAACAAGATAAACCAAAAACACTACTCTAGTGGTGGAAGACAGATAATAAACTATACACACAACATAGTAGTAAATTCTGGAGTATGTTAGAAAGTGATAAGTTCTGTAGGAAATAAAAGAGCCGTGTAGTTGTTTAATGGGTGTAAGGTTTCAGTTATGCAAGATGACTAAATTCTAGCAATCTGCAGTACCACATGGTGCCCATGGTTAACAGTACAGTGGTGTGCACTTCAAAATCTGTTAAGGGGGTGGGTCTCATGCTAAGTGTTTTTACCACAAAAACCAAAGGGATACAAAGAAACTATTGGAGGTGATGGACATGTCTGTTACATTGCTTGTGGGGGAGGCGTCATGGGTGTCTGCATATGTCTAAATTCATCAAGTTGTGCACATTAATTATGCACAGGTCTTTGTATATCAATTATATGTATCAATTATCTATTACATATTAAATTTATATATAATATATATATAGCAATTGTATAGAAAGCTGTTTAAAAAACAAGGAGCAGTGTACAGGTAATAATGCCAAGGTTGGGGTGGCAGGGGCATCTTCTTAGGGTGCTCAGGATAAGCATACCTGGAAAGAGATCATTTCAGCAAAGACTTGAAGGAGGTGAGACAGTGAGCCGTGCAGCTCCCTGGGAAGTGGAGAGGACAGAGAACATGCCAGGAAGCGGGAACAGGACCATGGGTGACATGTGAGGAAACATAACAAGGAAGCCAGTGTGGCTGGAGCAGGGTGAGCAAGGGGGAAAACAGTAGGAGAGGAGGTTGAGAAGTAGAAGGAAGGCCAGATCACTGAGGGCTTTGTAGACGTTGATTACACGCTGAATTTTACTCTGAGTTTATTCATTTGACACGTAGGTATTAGGTTTCTGTTTCATGGACAGCCATGGGTTAGAAGCCATGGTGGCTAGGAAGAAATCAGAAACAAAAAGGAATAACAGTCTGTTGGCCCCTTTGCTGTTGACACTGGTGGACAATCAAGGACATCTCTTAATGTACCCTTTCTTTTATTTATCTAGTCAACACATAGAGCCCTTCCTTCAATGACTGTCAGGGCACAACCGTGAGAAAAACCAGAGAGGGTCCCTGTCCACGTGTAGCTTTCAGCCTGACACTGGGTGTCTCCATCTTGGCACTATTAACATTTTGGGCCATTTAATCCTGTGTTGTTGGGGGCTGTCCCTTGCACTGTAGGGTATTTAGCAGCATCCCTGCCCTCCACCTACTAGACGGTAGTGACACCTCTCCCGGTGTGACAACCGAAATTTTGTGACAACCGAAAATGTTTCCATACATTGTAAATGTCCCTGAGTGGAGGCAGGCAAAATCATCCCCAGAGAATCACTGCTCAAACTGGAAAGATATACTGGCCTCTTGTCATTATTTTTGTGTGGTAGCAGCTAACCTTTTCCCTGTTAATTTGGAATCCCCCACTTTATGAGATACGGAGACAGGCAGAGTCTGTCTCCTTCTGTAGAATCTGAAAATGCCAGAAACTTGCTTTCAAGACAAGCAAGGGTATACACCTAGGCTGGCCAGTCATATGTATCTATTCCTAGTTTTGGACCTGAAGATGAGCTGCAAAGAAGCAGGGCCTATGCAAAGTTCTTTGGCAGTAATGGGGGGAGTGGGAACAGTAACATGTAGTTTCCCGGAAATCAGGGGAAGGATGATTCCCAAGACAGCCTTATCCAGAGATACAAGTTCCAGAGCTGAGTGCTCAGCACTGGAGGAAGCACTATCCTGCTCACATCATTTTGTGACAGGCCAGGGTCATCTTCCAGGCTCATAGTTTCTGTGCTTGTTTCCCACTGGTGTTTTCCCCTATATCCTTTTGTTAAATTATTTTTCTGTATAAGTCACCCCCATTCAGTTTCTGTTGCTTGCCACCAAGAACTTTGTCTGAGACAGAATATGAGACACTGAATAAACAAGAGCTAATTTCTGAAGACAGGTTGAAATGGGGTTGGTACCCCCGCCTTGGACAGAATGAGCTCTTTACTGAGTAGCTGCCATTTGAATGTTCTTGTGCATTTTGATATTTTAGCAGCCTGCCCTCACAGCCTTTGGGTTTTTTAAAAAGAGCAAACAATCAAAGGTCTTAAGTGCTCAGAGGCACTGCCTTAAGCCTTTCCTGAAGAGAGACTGATAATTGGGGGGCAGGGGACATTGTGCCCTATGTGGGGACTTAGATGGAAGATTGAAGCCTCAGAGAGCTGGCCACTGAATCCCACCCACCCATCACCCCCAAACTTTCCTTGAACTACAAAATGGTGGCAGCAATTTTTACTAGACTGTTCTGGTGTTTTGGTTTGGACCAGTCAGATCACCTTTATGACGTAAAACCTTCTTGGTATCTCTGCTGGTTGATAACCGTGTTAGAATCTGACCAGTCCTCAACCAGATTCTGTAAGAGAATTAAACCCTGATGTCTTAATGCATCCTTTTTATGAGCTGAAAAAGAGAAGGGATTTATCAAGTAATGATGATAATAATAAATAAATACTAAGAGCGAGCACTGAGCACATTCCTGTGCCAGGGACTGTTCTAGGTGCTGCACAGGTAGAACTTTTCCTTTGATCTTCATCTTGATGATATGAAGTAGGCACTGTTATTAGCCCCATTTTATAGATGGGAAAACCGAGACACTAAATGGTTAACGAATTTGTCCAAGGTCACACAGTCAATGAAGCACAGAGCTGGAAGATTGATGACTGATTGATTGATTTAGGAGCATCTACTCCTTTCAAGATAGTGATTAAATCTTCTGGCCTGGAAGCCATGGATTTAAATACTAGTTCTACTTCTTACTCACTATGAGAACTTACTTTTAACTTCAGTTTTCTCATTGCTAAAATAAGCAAATAATAGTATCTAGCCTTATAGGATTCTGAGAAGATTAAATGAGTTAACACATGTAAAAATTTAGAATAATGCCTGGCACCAAATAAGCATTCAGTAAATGTTAGCCAACATTATTATTATTATTCATTTGTGTATAACTCAAGCAGACTGGCTCCAGAGCTTATGTTCTTACTATTACACGATACCGTTTTCCTTATTAGACTCTGTCCTCAGTTCCTCAGTTGAACGATTGACATATGTTAAGCAGTTGATAAATACCTGATGAATGAATGAATGAACACATGAATTATTGAATGAGTTAGTGGAAGATGCAGAGGAGAATTGGGTCTGATGCTACTGTGTGGGATTTGGAAGGGGAAACACAAACTCATATTTCTTAGGAAATACAAATAATCACCTGCGTTTGCTATCATTAATGGCTCAAGTAATGTGCCTTCCTTCAAAGGAAAATGATGAACTTGTCTACACTAAAGCAAACAGCAGGCTCTGGGACCTCCCAAGTGCTCCGAAACCCTGGCCCCTTTCACACTTTCTCTTTGCTTCTTCATAAGTACCTACCCTCCCCCCTCTTCCCCCCACCCAGCCTGTGCTGTGAATTTCATAGCCCTAGCTTATGCCAGTAAAAAGCTTTCATGCTCTGCTAATGTGGCATTTGTTTGGTAATATGAGAGCAAGAGCGTTAAAAATAAATCCAGAAATGGCATCTTATAAATTTGGATTTTCTGTTCTCATAATTTATAGGAGTTCATGTTAGAGAGCACTGTCTTATGCATAAATACAATATCTTTGTGAGCTGATGATGGAATTTATATCAAAGGGGGTCGAACATATACTTCATGAACTCAGCATCTGCTATTAGAAGCTGTTTCATGTATAACTGGAGACAAATGATCTCTCCCCCGTTTGTCTTAACTTAAAATTCAGTTGGTTTGCTTGAATTCATTTCCAAGGTACTGGAGTGGGGCAGGGAACCCAAGATTTATGCACCTTTAATATAATCAATTCTAAACATATCTTTAGACAAATAATTTTAAAATCTATGCATCTCAAAACACCTCTATTAATTTCAGGATATACTGGTGAATTTTTATATGATTGTGGGTTTATGTGTTTAAAGAGATTTTTTAAAAAATTCCATCTTCTCTTTCCTTCCCCCTCAGAAAGAAATTTTAACAGGAACATTTTGAAATACAATCCCGCAAGGAAACAATCCCCTTAGACAATTAAACTGGGAGAAGGTCCCCTGAGGGCAGACACAAAAAAAATCTGTAAAAATCATTGCCGTTCTGAGTTTCTGCTGTATTCTGGCTGGGCGTAAGCAAAGACGTCCGGCTGCCTGTGCCCACACTCAAGGAAAACACACACACACATACACACACACACACACACACACACGCAGAGCAAGCGTGTCCCTCCATGGAGCTGGCTTGTGACACCGCTGTGTGTAGCAACCTGGCCACACTTTGGGCCTTTCTGACAAGCAGCAGTGATTTGGAGACTGTAGGCAATATAAACTAACAATCAGGTCATTTACAAGGTTCTGCCAAATATTAACCTTCTATCCAATTCTCCTCCAACCTTTCAGAGCCCCTAATGTAAACCAGGCCAGCTCCCACATCGCTTTGCAATATTCTGGAATGGGGGTGGCAGTAGTGGGTGAGTGGAGGGAGCTAACACACTTGTTGGAAATATCTTAAGGGGGTATGTTTATACCAAGATAATGATGCGGTTTGTTGTTGTAGGTTTTTTTTTTTTTTTTTAAGTACCAGAAAGATTGTTTAATTGCCCTCCCCTTCCTTAGGGGAAACTCAAAGGTTAATTCGTCCAAGAAATTTGGGTTTGCATTTGCCCTGCAGATAACAGAATTACTTGAGCTGTGGTGAGGGTATAGGAAACTGTGGTTTAGGGCCAGGTGGCTGAGAGGGTTTTGGCAGGGACAACTGAAGTTATGGTTTTGTGTCTGTGTTAGGGGATTGCTTTGGACGAGAATCATGCAGTCCTGCATTTAATGCCACACTTAGGAGTGTGCTCAGACAGTTAATGTTGTGTTAGTATTTATTTTTTAACTTATCATAATTATTGTTAGCCCTTTAAAAGAAATCATAGGTTTGGACCTTGGTCTCTACTTCTTCACTTCTCATTTTTTTTTTTAGCAACCATTTTTGGGCCCTTACCTCGTGCCAGATACCACGACTGACATGTATCATAATCCTATTTAATCCTTACGACAACCCATGGAGGTGGATATTGTTAACATCTCCATCTCAGAGATAAGGAAACACCTTTCCCAGGTTAAGTCATGACTGAATATGGAGCTGGATGCAAATCCCCCTCCCCTGGCAACCCGTACTCCTGGGCCCTATGAGCCTTCTGGTTTAAGATGGCATTAGCCATCCATCCATGCCTGGATCCCTTCTGCAAGGATTGCTAGTTTTTGCTTTCAAATGCCAAGGAAGCAAAAGCTACTGAACTAGTCTGAGCGATGTCTCAGAGAACTGTACTTCTCAAATCATCCATGATCACCAAGATTCAATAGAGAAATCATTCCTAAGGAAGCCCCTCTGTTTGAAGAATGGATTTTATTCTCTCTCCCTGCTGTATAAATCCCAGCCAAGTATTCCTTCCCCCTCTAAAGATTGATCATATCTTCATACTGAAGGCCTTGGAGAACTTTGGTGCAATTTCCCGTTTGAAATTAAGCCAGGTGAATAGTTCAACAATAACAACAACAAAAAAATTGGTCCCTCTGGGTCTTCGCTGGAAATTGGTGTTGTCACAGCTTCACTGGAAGCAGAGGTGACATTCCTTCTCAGCCAAGACGCCACATCTTCCAGGTAGTATTCTTTGAATTTATTTCTTTCTTTGTGGAGTGCAAAGGGGGAAGCCAAATTCTTTAGCGAATACAGTGTTAGAATAAAGACCTCTGCTTGAATGCTGGGATAGCATACTAAAGTGAGTACCAGGGTTGTAGTCAGGGAACCCAGATTTAACAGCAGGGCTGTTATTTTAACAATAGGTTACCAGATCCATTGGGCAATCTGACTAAAAGCCCATATTTATTTCCCTAATTTTATAAACATTTAATAGGTCCTTATTAAACACATCAGCCAGCATGATTTAATAACACAATCAGTCTAGAAGTTTAAGAAAATTGAAAACAGGATTTGAATGTAATACAGCCACAATTACTGGAGATTATAGGGAATCATTCCCATATGTCTCCAGTGGAGAGCTGCTAATCTCTGTTTGCGTGGAGGTGATTTCCTTTGGAACCCTGCCCAGCCTTCAACGGCACTAGCGCTGAACAAATTAGATTTGAAAGTCCCCAATTTTATGACTAAGGTAATATACTCTGAATTTAGAGAAACACTGAGTTCCTATTTTCACTGGCGCTCAAGTGCTGGACAGAGACCTTGATTTCATTTAGCTTGGCTCCACTTAGAATATGGTCATAGGTTTGAAGGGGTCAGCATGTGTTTTTGTGTGTCTTTCATAGATATTCTAACTCCTCTCCACCCATAATGCTGAGGCATTCACATCATGGCTCTGTGAATGACGACAGATCTCAGGAATGGGCTGCAATTAGACCTGGAAGACAGCCTGATGCTTGGGGCTTGGGGGCCCAAACCCCCTCCTCTACAGTCCTGAGCCCCCTCCCCCCTTCCTTGTCCTCTGCTCGTAGGCCCTCCAAGTGGCTCTTATGCTCAGAGTGGCAACCTGGGAAACTAGGCTTTGTTTTTCCCTCCTTCTTAGGCAGCTTCTAGAAAAAGGGTGGATTCTTTGCAAGGAGGCAGAATTTCTTGACTCTGGGTAAGACAGCAAGAACCAGTAAGCTTAAGATTGGAGTTCTAGGAGCTGTTGTTTTAGGGGCAAAGCTGAAAATAGGTTTCCTGTTTTCTGACAGTGTCTACTTTAATGTTCTCTTCCCATACTACCTCCTGTTTTTGTAGAACTAGAAAAACATAATAACAATGACTCCTGATTAGTGGGCACTTACTACATGCCAGCACATTATAGTATTAACGACTTGAAACTTCATCATAACCCAATAAGGTTAGTATTACCAGTTATGCTTTATGGAAAAGGAAACAGATTCTGTCGATGTCAGATCCTTGCTATGGTCATAGTGAAGCAAGTTTTCATACCCAGAGGTCTTTGATTCCAAAGCTCCAGTTGTTAATTGCTCTTTGGAGCTTGCTTCCAACAATAGTGAAGATAATGAGATGATAGCAATGCCTTATGTGTGTGTGAAAAGAAAGTGCAAATTTTTCTAGACATCTTCCCGCCCAATCCCAGAGTTCTGGTTTTATCTGTTCAGTTTCTTCCTGGCCTTTCCCCTTTACAATGGTTCTTTCAGCTTTTGAAGATACAGGAGCAGCAAGAGGGGGAGAGTCATAGGGCTAGAGGAAGAAATGGGGGTAAGGTTTAGCAAGAGTGCTGGGCAGCTTGCAGAGAACCAGAGGAAATAAGATTTTAAAGTTCTTGAGTTAAGATTTATCAATCACTTACCATGTTCCAGGAACAGTTCTAAGCACCTTTCTTGTATTTCCCTTCATTTCAGTCCTCCAAACCCTGTTAATTTATCGAATTTATCCTAAATTCATCTTTATTTTACCCATGTTAAGTAGTTTGTTCAAAGGTACCCTACTAGTAAGTGGCATGACCAGGATTTATACCCAGGCGTTCTGAGTCCAGCGCCCACTCCTACCACTACTCTATGGCAGTTGTATATCAGGTAGAACCTCCACTCTGACAGACACAAATAAGGAATTCGAGTCACGTGTTGGTTAATTTTTGTTGTTGAACTGTATTTGTTTGCCCTTCACTGGACCCCTTGCCTGAAGGCTGCAGTAGATTTATCTAAGCAGAGGGCGAAGCAAACCCATTACTTAGGAGCTCACTTTACAACCTGAGCACATACCCTCCTCCAAAGTACACACATGCACGCGTGCACGCACGCACGCACACACACGCGCTTATGTGGTACAACTCACAAGCACAAACAAATCCATTACTGTATGTTAAGGTTATACCTGTTGAATATTAAAACAGAGTGGAACAAAATTATACCCTCAGGCAATCAAGAACACCAGAATTCTTCATTCATCCTCCATCGTAGCCAAGGATTTGAAGGTTGCCCAAAGGTGGAATGTTAGACACCCAGACATCTGTGTATAGACTTTCCTTTTGTTCTTTCTTTTGATCTAGAGTAGTTGGTCCTCAACTCTAGCATGCATTAGAGATATTGTAGAGAATACTGTATCCTATAGATAATTGATACAGTATTAGAGATAGCATTGATATATAACACGAATACCACAGAGAATTGAATGCACTAAGCCAAAGGCTCTCTCCTGAACATGATGGGCACTGACGGCTCTGCCTCCCCTGCAGACTTCAGACCACCCAGGTAAGAACTGGTTCAGTGGCCCAACACTTTGAGGCTTTTGAAATTATACCAAATCTGGGAGGTACCAGTCCAGGGCCTGGCCCAGTGAGGTGTCCTATCTACACCACAATTTTTCATCAAGAGATGATAGCAGCACAGGGAAGGGGCTCATCTTAACTCAGAATGTGCTGGACTCTAAAGAGAACCTCAAAACTCCCCTGAAATATGTTCCTGGGGCACACAGAGTAGCATCTTTTATCAACAGTCAACTTTTACTACAGATGATTCAAATAGCTCCTAGAGCTATTGAACATAGCAGCCTGAGTATTTAACAACTTTTTAAAAGAAATAGAAGTAAGTTCAGTTGAACTGCCTGAGAACAAATCCAGCTAAACAAATAGCAGATAGGATTTTCTGTTTCCAGAAAACTAACCCTCCTGAGTATCATCCCATTCCATCACTGAGTCTTTTATTTAATCAAAGTTTTCCAGTGTAGATTTTCCGCTAAATCCTCAGGTTAATTCTAATTTCATAGTGTGGCTAAGTGGTTATAGAGCATGACCTCTCCAGAGCCCGCCTGCCTGGCTTTGAATCCTCACCCTGCTAACCACTAGCTTTATGTCCGAGGCAAGTTCACTTCATCTCTCTGTGCGTCAGTTTCCCCATCTCTAAAATGGGGACAATAATGGAGTCTACCTCCTGGAGTGGTTGTGAGGGTTAAGTTAGTGAATCCATGTAAAGTACTTAGAAATATGGGCTGCTATTCAGAGTTTAGTGAATGTCATCTCCTATGCCTTCAAATGGGAAGACGCTGCAATCAAGATGGAAGCCATTGGGCAAGATACAGGTTTGGTTTTAAAATTAATAAGATCAATCGAGTGTTATGTAGTGGACCAAGGGGAGGATTTTAGAATCAGGCAAACCTGACTCTGCATCCCGGCTCTGCCTCTTTCTAGAGCTTTCATCCATGTAACTTCTCTGAGCCTCAGGGTCCTCATTTTATTAAAAATGGGAGGATGATAATGCCTCCATTACGGGGCTTAATGAATGGAATCTACATGAGGCAGCATGTGGTCAGCTGTGTGAACTTCAGAGCCACGCAGTTTTGGGTTCAAACCCTCTGGCCACTTAGTATCTATGTGATGATAGAAAAGATATATACCCTTTCTGAGCCTCAGTTCCTTCATCTGAAACAAAGGAACAATAAAGCCCATTTTATGGCATTGTAGTGAGGGTTAAATGACATTTGTGTATAGTTCCTGGCATATAGTCAATACTCAGTAGATTGTAATAGTGTTACCATTATCAGACTTTTTCAGATCACATAGATAGCTGCCACCTCCACAGCCACACCTCATGGGAATGACTTTTAAATTTTAATTGTGCTAAAATACATATTACATGAAATTTACCAACTTAGCCATTGCTCAGTATACAGTTCAGTGGTATTAAGTGTATTCACATTGTTATGCGACCGTTACCACCATACATCTCTAGAACTCTTTTCATCTTGCAAAACTGAAACTCTGTACCCATTAAACAATAACTCATTTCCCTCCCTGCCCTCAGCCCCTGGCAACCACCATTCTCCTTTCTGTCTCTATGGATTTGACTACTCTGGGTACCTCACATAAGCGGGATAGTATGTGTTTCTTTGTGGCTGGCTTATGATAAGCGTAGCATAATGTCCTCAAGGTCCATCCATGTTGTAGCATGTGTCAGAATTTCCTTTCTTTTTAAGACTGAATAATAGTCCATTGTATATTTATACTACCTTTTGTTTACCCATTCATCAATCAACAGACACTTAGGTTGCTTCCACGTTTTAGCTGTTGTGAAAAATGCTGCTATGAACATGGGTGTACAAATATCTCTTTGAGACCCTGTTTTCGGTTATTTTGGATATATACCCAGAAGTAGAATTGCTGGATCATATGGTAATTCTATTTTTAATTTTTCGAGGAACTGCTGTACTGTCTTCCACAGTAGCTGCACCATTTTACATTCTTACCAACAGAGCACAAGGATTCTAATTTCTCCACATTCTCACCTACACTTGTTATTTCCAGTTGGTTTGATGGTAGCCATCTTAATGGGTGAAGTGCTATCTCATTGTGTTTTTCATTTGCATTTCCCAAATGATTATTAACGTGGAGCATCTTGTCATGTGCTTATTGGCCATTTGTATATTTTCTTTGGAGAAATGTGTATTCAAGTTCTTTACTTTTTTAATAACGTTGTTTTTTATTGTTCTTATTCAGTCATAGAAAAAGACATTTCATAAAACTTCCGGAGACTCATAGAGAAACTTATTTTTTCTTCAAAAAAATAAATAAAAGAAACATTCTTAAAGGAACTATGAGGTTATTTTTGCCATAGGCTGCCATCCTTTCCCTAGGAGTAGCTTAAATAGAGGCCTTGGGTGAGGGAGTACAGGAAGGGCCTCTGCCTCTTGGGCCCTGACACTTTCAGGTGTCTATTCAGGCCCCATTATAAATGTGGGGGGGGGTTGCTTATCCTGCCTTGCAGCTGGACTGTCCGTGAGTCTGGCTAACCCAGTTTGTCTCAGGATTAGTTCAAGAGAAGAGCGTACCTCACAGTTAACTGGATCCCACCCCATCCACTCCATAACCTCAAACGATGACTCCCTCACCGCACCTTATCACCTCAGAGCAATGGCCCCTGAGAGCCTTCCTTTTTGGGAGCCTTCAAAGAGCTCCTAACTGAGGACTGAGCTGGGTCACTGCATGTGACAATAAAATTCTGCTGTGTTTTACCAGCTCAGCTCTGTGGTAAGAGGCCAGGAGAAGCAGCAGGTGGATTTTGCTAGAACCTGATGTCTTCCGTTCCTTTCATTCTCTTGCTGCTTATACTAGTGTCCCAAAACCCAAGACCTGCCTGGCACCATCTCCTGCCTGCATCCTTGGGGAATGGCTGGATCCTCCCTCTTTGCCCTTTACCAGGTGGGTCACTTGGAATTCCTTGCCTCTGGCTCCTTTTATTTAAGAATAAAAGAAGCTGCT
The DNA here is from genome assembly GCF_059928025.1 of Delphinapterus leucas. Taxonomy (NCBI): domain Eukaryota; kingdom Metazoa; phylum Chordata; class Mammalia; order Artiodactyla; family Monodontidae; genus Delphinapterus; species Delphinapterus leucas. The sequence goes on from NW_028322285.1 coordinate 426,215, forward strand.
TTTTTACCCACAGACTTCTACCATTACTTTAATACGCATTTACTCAACCACGGGACTGGATGAACTTGCCATGAAACAGAAAGGGAAGTTCAAAATGTGTAGGGATGTAGTGTACAAAGACCAATGAATAACTTCTTTGGGGTGAGGACCATCAAAGGTCTGGCGGGAACCTGTGAAAATAACATTCCTGTGGTAATTCCTCCTAATATGCAGAGACCTGAGAACATTTCAAGCATTTTATTTTCATGTCTGCTCCAATCACTGAAAACAGTTTAAAGAAGCAAATTATCAGGGCCAGAATTTTTCAAAGAGATGTTTTTTTTTTCACCTCTTGCTTTAAAGCAAATTGTAACTTTCTAAGCAAGCAAACAAAAAGGGCTTTTGTGCATATCTGATTAGCTCATTTCCTTTGATTTTGGTGAGTGATGTCATTTGGGCCCAGCTGTTGGTATGCTGCAAATGATTTCCCTTCCTTGTGTTTCAGCTAGCCATTTCTGCCCCTAATAGAGTTACTTTGACTGGAACCCAGCATTTTTCATGGTTCACCTCTTCTACCAGCTGATACCCAGGACTCCTCTGGAAAGAACGAGGAATGGCCACAAAGGCATTTAAATACCTAGAGAACAGTCATTTCATGTGGACCCTCATCAAGGAGTTGTCATTCTGAGGTCTGTTTGCTTCCATGGCCTTAGCTTCTTCTCGATTCATCCTATGCAATAATAGAGTCTAAGTAGTCGAGGGACTCTGAATTAAAGGCTCCTGGGTCCTCAGAAGCAGACGTGGCCCCCTTCCTGCCTCAAGTATTCACAACAGATCTCACAGGTTAACTCAGTAAGGAAGGCAGCAGGGCTGTGGAAGGAACTAGGTAATGCTCTGAAGCATCGGCTTTCACATTCTGCTGACTCTAGTCCAGATTCCAGGGCCGCACCTTGTTGGCTGAGTATCAGAACCTCTGTAAGCCTGTTTTCCTACAGGTAAAAAAAAACAGCTACTAAAAGTAAGCACAGATAGGGGAGGAAGCTGTGGGTTTATAGGGACAGGAGGCATATGGGAAATCTCTGTACTTTCTGCTCAGTTTTTCTTTTTGTTTTTTTTGTTGTTTTTGCGGTACGTGGGCCTCTCACTGCTGCGGCCTCGCCCGTTGCGGAGCACAGGCTCCGGATATGCAGGCCCAGCGGCCGTGGCTCACGGGCCCAGCCGCTCCGCGGCATGTGGGGTCTTCCCGGACCGGGACACGAACCCGCGTCCCCTGCATCAGCAGGCGGACTCTCAACTACTGCGCCACCAGGGAAGCCCTCTGCTCAGTTTTGCTGTGAACCTAAAACTGCTCTAAAAAATAAAGTCTGTTTTGAAAACAATGTAAGCACAAAGTGTTGTGGAGGCCTCAGAGTGCTTAGAACCCTATGTGACACAGTAGTCGTTATCTGCTGCTTCTAGTTATTAGGTATGGGGCTAGGCCTCATCCACTGAGTCAGGGATTTTCAGCCAGGGCACTGTTGACGTTTGGGGCCATTTAATCCTTTGTTGTGGGGTGGCGAATGTCCTGTGAATTGTAGGATGTTTAGCATCATCCCAACATGCCTGTTCTCTACCCACTAGATGCCAGTAACACCCCTCCAATACACACACCCAGTTGTGACGAACAGAAACATCTCTAAACATTGCCCAGTGTCTCTTGAGGGGCAAAACTGGCCGTGATGGAAAATGACTGGGTTAAAGGAAAAACAATAATCAGTGCGTTTGATGGCCCCACTGCTCAGTCAACATAAAAAACTCTCTGAGGGTTTTGCTCCCTTGTCTCCACAGTACTCAACCTCGTCTGCTTGGGTTGGTCTCGCAGGCACATCTGGCTCACCTCATCCTTGTTCCTAGTCTTTGGCTCCCACATCAGGAATGTACTGTTTTTCCTCCCTGCCTCTCTCCTCCAGTCTGGACCCTTCCTAGCTTCAGCCCCCACCTCCTTAAATAATAATCCATCCTGAATCTTTTAAGCCTCTGGGTCATCTTCTCTTCCCAGCTTCTTAGCCTGCCACTGAATGTATCACCCTGCAATCATGGCCTTAAGACAAGGGGTTTTAGAGCAGGAAGGGACGATGCTAATCATGTAACTCAGTGGCCTTCTGGAGCAGATAAGGAAATTAGGGCCCAGAGAGGTTAAAGGACTCAGCCAAGGTCACAGTGCTGGTTGATAGCAGGGTTAGGCTTGTAACCTCTGCCTGGCAGCCGTTACCCTGGAGTGCATCGTCACAGGAGTTCAGCCCTGTGTCCAGCCTGTGCCTTCATTCACAAATAGCTGCTCCATTTATGGACTGGCTGGCAGGTGTAGACTCATCACCTGTTCAGAGATATTCAAAAGCTTCTGGTCCTCCCATGGATGCTTAGTTTAAAAGACTTCCTTCCTTGCTGCCCCAGCTTACACTAAACCCCATTTAAACCCCCAAAAGTCAGAGAAGTGGTGTAAACAGGCTCCAACTTGAGCCTGCATCAGAATCATCTGGGAAGCTTTTAAAAACACAGGTTGCTGGGCCCCAGCCCTGGAGTTTCTGGGGTGGGCCTGGGACTTTGCATCCCCACGTGATGCTGGTATTTCAAGCCCCCACTTGGAGAGCCTGATGGAGAGGGATGAGGAATCTGGACTTTAGGACTAGACAATGCACAGACAAGTGACTCAATCTCCTTGAGTCTCATTTTCTCATTTGTAAAATCAAGATAATAATAATTAGAAGTGCTCATAAAAATGAACCTTTTTTTTTTTTTCCTGCGGTACGCAGGCCTCTCACTGTTGTGGCCTCTCCCGTTGCGGAGCACAGGCTCCGGACGCGCAGGCTCAGCGGCCATGGCTCACGGGCCCAGCCGCTCCGCAGCACGTGGGATCTTCCCGGACCAGGGCACGAACCTGTGTCGCCTGCATGAGCAGGCGGACTCTCAACCACTGCACCACCAGGGAAGCCCTGAACCATTATTTTTTATTAAACATAGTACCTTCAATGTCTGGCATTTACCAGCTCTCAGTATGTATCCTGCCCAGAGGAGTAAAAAGAGGCCAGTTTCCTTCGATTTGCCTCAGCTGGTGGCTCACTAGGTAGTTGAGCTCAGGGTATGTGTTTAATTTGGTATGGAACTCTGAGGAAATTGATTTCTCAGCCATTTCTTTAAAATGGGCAAAATGTTTTTTTTTTCTGCTCCCCTCTAGCCCCCAGCACCTGTTGGACAGGTCAGAGGAGGTTTAGTACTTCAAAAAATATTACTTGATAATATGAGACTGTTTATTCGTGTTTATTCTTGAAGACCCTTTTGCTGATCATCCTTTGCTGCTTTCAAAACCCTGTACGTTTTCCTTCCACTAGGCCTATTCTTCCTCATTCTAGCCTCCATGGATAGCTCCCTTTTCTGACTTGTCTCTATTACCTGATTGCTACTTAACAATAAGGAGCAATCTATAAGCTTACTTTGAAACCTATCTGCCTAATGAGTGCCATCTCCATGTCTCTCCTCTCCAGTTAGAGTAGATGTTTTTTGAGGAAATGAACTATGCTTTCCACTTCTTTTGAATTCTCCCTGAGTGCCTAGCATCATTCCATGAATAGTCAGTGGCTTCAACTGTTGGTTGAATGTATATTATAGAGTTTGTGTAGAATTAATATCAAAGTTTTAACCCAGACATGGGAAAATAGTTTCCTATATCCTTTTATTTAAAACGTAGGTCTGTTCATCTTCCATGTTGTTGGTTCCTGTGTACGAGGAATTAGTCACTGACAGACTCTTGAACACTTGAGTTGACCGCCTACAGAAGGATAACTTCTAGGGTGAATCTACATGCAACATATTCCTCTGATATTATATTAACAAAAAATTGTGGGGGGATCACAGTGTTAGGAAACTGAAAGATGTCTGGCTTTCAATTGTCGTATCACTTTATAACTGAAATTATAAAAGCATTATGCTGAGTGAGTTACCCAGCCTTCCCAATTTAAATTTAAGGACAAACATTAAACTCTTAAAATAATAAAACCCTGTGGAACAGAAAGGAGGGAGTCGTGAAATGAGATGAGGGTTTCCAGTCCTGGGTTGCTCATTTTTGTCCAACTAAAGTGTAGCCATAAAATAAATAATGGGTTGGTTGGAATACATGTGATTCAATTTGTATTTCAATTTGTATTTGTCTGTGATTTGAGGAGGTGGTCCCACACAGATCAGTTGGGAAGGAGAAAATTATAGTGATGCATTGAAAGCAGTCACTGCCAGGAAAAAGGATGGCTGACCTGTTTGTCTACCAGGGAGACAGGATGTTTTACGGGATTTAAAAGAAAAGCATAGTGTGTACACACTTCCCTTTCTAAACATTTGTGTTAGCCGGATCCCCATCTCTCAGGACATCAGGAAAGAACCAATATGAGCCATTCAAGAAGGAAGTGGCTGTGCTCTGAAGAAACTCGAAGCTAAGTCCTCTCTCAAATTTTGCCCAAGCAAAACTAAAAATGTTCAGTTGTTGAATTGCAGACACTTGACCCTAGTTTTTGTTATTTTATTTATGATGATTGATGATGATAATGTTGCTATATCCAGATTCTTTTGTTGCAACAGGCATAACTCAAATTGCTGTAAGCAGTAAAGCAAACAAGAAGCTTTCAATAAAGTTTAAATAATCAAATAGACCAGGGTAGATATGATTCTACCTATTGCTTATTGCATGGCTCAAATGATGTCAGCAGGGCGCTGTTCCTCTCCATTTCCCAGTGACCTGTCCCTCAATGCTGGCTCTTTTTATAGGTTCCACGTACTCATAGAACGGCTGCAGCAGTCCGAGATGCTCCTTTTGTTCTGATTCATTTCCTAGAAAGAAAATTGATGCTCTCTTTCCAGGACTCCTAGCCAATGTCTCACTGCTGTAATTAGGTCATTGGCCCATCTCCAAACCAATCACTATAGTCATAGGTGGGGACATGACAGAGTCATGGGCTTCTACAGAAGCCCAAGGGTTTAGAGTTACCAAAACAGATATCCATGATAAATATGAACACTCACTGCTGTTGAGAGCTCTATATCAGGTACTACCTAATATTATCCCCACAGCCTCTTATTCACTCATTTGTTCATTCATTTGTTGTGGTCCTACCATGATGAGCAAAAACAAACCTTGTCTCCATTCACAGTTTAGAAAGAGAATGCACTATGGGGTATGTATGACATCTACATTTTACAGGTGGGACAATTCAGGCTTCCTAGAGTTATTTCAGTTTCAGTTATTTCAGTTCCCTACAGTATTATAATTACTAACAGAAATACAGAGATGCAAACCCAAATCTGTTTCCATAGCCCATGTCCTTAACTGCTATGCTGGTCTGAAATGTCCTGCTTTGGGGAATAATCTGCCCCAGGCTAATGTATGTTTATCTGTGACCATGGCACCACATCATGAGAATTATCTCATGATAAAGAATGAGGAACACAATATAAAAGGTCCAAGGAATATGTATCCTCCCTCTCCACCCCATAGTAATGAGTCAATATTAAATTCTTCTGGCTTCTTAATAAAATGACCACAAACTGACCAACTAACTTTTGTGAATGTGCTTTCGCTTATAACATGATGTCTCCTCAGTGCTTTAGAAGTAACAACCCATCTGGTCTCAGATATTTGGTCCTATAAGAGCATCTTTGCAGCTCCTTTGTAAGATCAGCGTTTTTAATCCTCTCTGGCTTCCAACAGTTTAACAGACCACCTTACACTACACATGAAGAAACTGAAGCTCAGAGAGGTTAAATGACTTGTCCGAAGTCACTCAGCTAGTAAAAGGTCGAGCAGGAACTTAACTCACATGTTCTTTTCACTCCTATGCTGGTGTTCCATCATCCTTCAAGATTTTAGGATAATATCCTTATCAACTTTATTTAAATGTCTACTCTAGTCTCATTCTAAGTGACAATACTTGTCAGTGTTAGTGTATTATTTTCCTAAAACACATTTCAATAAACATAAAACTATCAAAAAATTTAAAATCCATCCATGGATCCCCTAAAATTTTTTCATGGATTGTCAGAAGTAGTGTCTGACACTTTCAAAAAGTTCTGTGCTATGTAATTGCCTCACCAGTTAGTTTCAGAACAAGGCTTAGGGTTACAGGCAGGCAATAGTCAATTTCCATGGCAAGTTTTTTTTTTCTTTCCAGGAAGATCTATATCTATATCTATATCTATATATCTATATCTATATCTATATATATATATATGAATGGGGATATGATCATTTTCAGTTCTTTCCCCTCTGGTGTTGGCCTTCCCAATCAGAGTCACATCCTCACCCTTCGCTCACTTCCTGTCTTTGTTTGTGGGTGAAATACACCTGCTACTTAAAGGCTAACCTGACTTTTCAAGTCCCACTAATATTTAAGGCCATTTATTGTTCTGCAACTTGAGGGAGTTTTTGTGGTGTGCTTCTCTAGTGGTTGTCAAACTGCATTATTGTTCTGATTGAGAATTATGTCTTTTGGAGGGTGACTTCAACAACGAAGCTATCGCCACCTTCACTTTTTTTTGTTATAATTGTGTTTGGCTCTTCATAAGTTTCCTACTGATTTCTGAAGATCTGCTACCCTTGTAAGCCACTTAAGGATGAAAATTCAAATACTGAAGTGCGTTTTTATCCCTAGTTATTTGGAAGGAAGGATTAGGAAAACTACTTAATACCTCTCTATTTAAACACAAAGATTAGGAGAAAGAGAAAAGACCCGTTGCATGAGCACATTTCTTCACAAAAATTCAAGCACTTGGAGGTGGCTCATTTGTTTTACCATTTAACAGTGAAATTAAGGAAGTCTTTGTTTGTCCTCCTCTCTATTCTTGGCTGCCATGATGCTCAGGTAGATTGGGGATATTGAAGGCAAGTGGGCCTTCTTGAGGGCAAGGGGTTGCGCGTTTATGTTTCGTGTTTTATTCTTTCTCGGGACAGAAACTACCAAGCTACACAATAGCACTGTGATTTTTTTCCGACTCCACCATTAGGGTGCTAACCAGGTTACTGATGGCCGTTGTTAAGTCCAGAGAGAGATTAGATCCTTTCTCCTCACTGTAATATACCTCAAATGTGTTGCACATTGAATCACCTAAGATGCGTTTAACAAATACTGATGCTCAGGCCCCAGGCTGACCAATCAAATCAGGATCCCTGAGGGTAGAACCCGGGTATCCTTTTATCCTTTTGCAAGTTCACCAGGTGACTCTAATGTGCACAGAGGGTGAAGAACCTCTCTTCCACGGGGCTCTGGTTTTAAGAGTCCCTGTACTGTCATGGTTAGATGCAGTCAGGCAGGTCTGGGGTTGAATCCCTGCTTCACTGACTAGCTATGACTTAGGGCTGTTCATTTAGGATCTCTCTTTCATTTACAGTGCTTTCTTTTTCTTGTTTTGAGTTATACCATTTTTATACTTTTTTACGACTGGTTTCTCTTCCTAGCCATCCTGAAATAATAATAATTGAGCACTTAATATGTCAATTAATTAACTGTCCCTACAGACATCCATAAATTCATTCGTTAAGTCCAGACAGTAACCTTTGAAGTAGGTGCTATTATTATGCCCATTTTACAGATGAGGAAACAGAGGCACAGGCAAATTAAATAATATGTTCACATTCAAGCAGTTAGTAAGTGGCAGAATAAGGATTAAGAAATACTGTTGTATCTTCCTAATAAGGCTGTTGTAAGGACTAATGAGATAATGAAGGAAAAGAGCTTAACATCGTGGGTTTCCCAAAGGAGTTCCTCGTGCTTAAGCTGGTTTTGAATCCCTGTTTCGCTGCTGAAAACCCTTCTTTAGTAGTCCCCCAACAACATGAGGCCTGAGTAAATTTTGCTGTGTATACTCAGGTGTATATTCCCTTAACTCATTCATCCGTAGAGTTCTGTTTGCCCCCAAATTCAAGAAGCCATTGGAACTTGTCTGAGTAATCTTTGCCTTCCTATTAAGGAAAGTCACATTAGTTATCTGCTTATTGATCAAAAATGATCAGGGGAGTTGCTTCAGTCCAGCATGCTTTTTTAAGGACTTGCAGATCCAAATGCTAATATTCAACTCTCTAAAATTGAACTAAAGACACCTCACATATAGAGAATGTTCAGGAGGCCCAAGGCTTTGTAAATCACTGCAAACGTCCATTTCATGAAGGCCTCTGAATTTTCAGGTGGCAGCCTCTTGCCAGATTAATTGAGCACCTAGTTAAATGATTCACAAATCCCTTTGGTAAGCTCAGAATTTGTGTAAGACAGTGGGTCACTTTTTCTATTTATTGCAGCACACAAAATTTAAATACTTCTGCATTACATACCTGCTGGGGACTCATTTAGTTTTCTTTTTTTTTTGCGGTACGCGGGCCTCTCACTGTTGTGAGCACAGGCTCCGGATGCGCAGGCTCAGCGGCCATGGCTCACAGGCCTAGCTTCTCCGCGGCATGTGGGATCTTCCCGGACCAGGGCACGAACCCGCGTCCCCTGCATCGGCAGGCGGACTCTGAACCACTGTACCACCAGGGAAGCCCTAGTTTTCTTTTAATACATATTCAGGGGATCTTTTTTATATTTGTCTTGGAGTCACACAACTCCACCATTAAGCGCTTCCATTAGGGATGAGTCTTGTATCCCAAAGGAAAAGAGTTTTCAAATGTGTTTGAAATGGAACCATCTCAGATGGGAAAAACACAGTTTCAATGAGATTCAGGAGTCTGGAAAGAGAAAAATTCTTAGAACGTCATGGGAGGCACAGGACATTGGGTTCAGTCTGAATGCTTTGGGGAACCTGGGACTTAGGAGATTCTGAGAAGATAGGCATGTCTGGTGTATTTGAACTTACATCAGACTGCTTCCCACTTTGGGGTGACAGGAGCCTAACAGTATTTGTTTATAACCTTCCACTCTTTTCACTCATTAAGGAGCATTCTGTTTTTGCACCTCAGGGGCTCTCTCACCTTGCTCTCTAAGGACTCCAAACTGTGGCTATTGTGTTGCTTAAACAGTGCAGAGGAGAGGGAGAGGAAAAATGGAAAAGCTAGGAATGGAGGTCTTGTTTGGAAAGGGACAAAATTCAATCAGGGGAGAACAGAAAAAAGAGAAAGGAAGCATGGTGGGTAAGGGATGAAGCCCCACCCAACCTTTACACTCACAGCTGGGTATAAAAAAAGAACTTGGTTGGGAGTTGAGAGTGGGAGCAAGTTTGGAGGAGATTAGAGGTCATCAGTGTGCAGGACATAGAATGACATAGGTGAGGAGAGAGCGTTTTCAGTGTGTACGGTAGACAAATGTACTTCTCTTCCTGTCCTTTGAGAGGCATTAAAGATTTAAATTGTTTTCTTGGATTTTTCTGCTGGCCTATGTTGCTTGGCATATGATTCTGCACATGGACTTGACGTATTGTGTGATTTGCGCCTTACTTGGGGATCACATACGCTAGATTTCACTCAGCCTCTAAGTGAGCCTGGGTCATATTCAGAATATTAGGTTTAACATTCATGGTACTATGATTCATGAGACCTATATTGGCACTTAGTTCAACTTGATTGCCACCAGGAAGATGAAAGAGCTCAAAACCACTTCATTTTAGTATCATTAAAAAGAGTCAGGGGCTTCCCTGGTGGCGCAGTGGTTGGGAGTCCGCCTGCTGATGCAGGGGACGCAGGTTTGTGCCCCGGTCCGGGAAGATCCCACATGCCGCGGAGCCTGCGCGTCCAGAGCCTGTGCTCCGCAACGGGAGAGGCCACAACAGTGAGAGGACCCCATACCGCAAGAAAAAAAAAAAAAAAAAGAAAAGAAAACTAAATGAGTCCCCAGCAGGTATGCAATGCAGAAGTATTTAAATTTTGTGTGCTGCAATAAATAGAAAAAGTGACCCACTGTCTTACACAAATTCTGAGCTTACCAAAGGGATTTGTGGGATAGTCAGCGACCAGCAATAAGTTTTTCAGGGGGGATATTCAAGCACAGTATTTGTAAAAATGTGGTAAGTGGATGAGTATGAATTCAGTAATTCCCAAATTTGAACGATCATTGGAAACCTATGCTCCAATCCAAAGAGTCTAATAAAGTAGGTCTAAGGAAAATACATGTTCAAACTGCAATGCAGGACAAATAAATCAATACAGTGGAATGCTATTCAGCCATAGAAAGAATGAAGTACATGCTGAAAAATTGACAAACCCTGGAAACATTTGATAAGTGAAAGAAGTCAGTCACAGAGACCACATATTGTGTGATTCTATTTATATGAAATGGCCAAAATATTTGGCAGATCTGCAGAGACAGAAAGTAGATTAGTGGTTGCCTAGGGCTAGGAGGCATTGGGGGGTGATGGGGAGTGACTGCTAGTGGATATGTGATTTCTTTGGAGTTATGAAAATGTTCTAAATTGATCGTGGTAGCAGTTGCACAATTCTGTAAGTATGCTAGAAACCATCAAATGGAATACTTTTTTTTTTTTTTTTCGGTACGCGGGCCTCTCACTGTTGTGGCCCCTCCCGTTGCGGAGCACAGGCTCCGGACGCGCAGGCTCAGCGGCCATGGCTCACGGGCCCAGCCGCTCCGCAGCACGTGGGATCTTCCCGGACCAGGGCATGAACCCGTGTCCCCTGCATCGGCAGGCAGACTCTCAACCACTGTGCCACCAGGGAAGCCCCATCAAATGGAATAATTTTAATGGACGAACTGTATGATATGTGAATTACATCTCAAAAAAAGCTATTATATTATAAAAAAAACAATTCAGATGACACTATCTTTGGTGAAATTTGAGGACCAAATCTCAGTCCCAATCTTATAATCATCTGAGGATTTTTCATAAGTTACTAATACCCATGTCCCACCACCTGAGATTCTGATTCAGCTGAGACTAGAGCACCAGTTTTTAAAAAGTTTCCCACATGAGTTTCATATACCACTAAGCCTAAGAATCTCAGGAACAGATGAACTTTAAATTCCCTCTTTATTTGAGATGCTGTGATTTCTCAAGCTTCTAATTCTATCTTAGCGTTTACAAGCATGAGCTCTGGGTCAGATACCTGCATTAGCATTTAACTCTACTTGTCATAAGCTATATGATATTGAGCAAGCCATTTAACCTCTCTGAGCTTTGATTTCCTCATGTGTAAAACGGAAGTAATGCTAGCACCTATCTCATAGAGCTCTTGTGAGGATAAATGATTTGTGTAAATTATTTAGTCCAGTGCCTCACATATGGTAAGAACCCAGTGTTAAAGAGGTTGATGACATTGGTGATGATGATTCTCCTGCAAGGAGAAGAAATATAAATTTGGATGTTGGAGGGCTGGATATTTCTTAAGATGAAGTAGGGCCCAAACACCTATCAGGTATATATGCAGTGGCTTTTGTGGACAAAGATTATGGGGTAGGAGAGTCAGTGGCTTTGAGAAATATTCTTGTTTGAATACTATAGGATTAAAAAATAAAAAAACTAATGTTACTCATTTTAATGATCCTTTTTTAAGATGACATTTAAATGGGGCTAAGCATAAATACTGCAGTCCTTCTCACTGGCTACGTTAACCCAATAAGGTAGTTTCTGCTCCTGATGTCTAGGAAAGATGGGGCATGTGTTCTCATTAGGAGAAAGTTCTCCATTAGGTGCAGGTGTATTTTTAGACTGGCAGTGTTTTAAAAATACACACACACACATATATATATATGTCAACAAATGGACGTGGAAAGCTACCAAGCATGAGGAAACAAGACCCTAATTTGAGCCTTCTGGGAGATCCAACCTCTATCACATACCTACATGTGGAACAAATAATGTGGCACAAACTTTCTAAGACTGTATTTTCTAGCTTCGGAAAACAAGCAAGATTGATGATGCTTAACCTGCCAGAGGATCAGTTCCCTGCTGCTGCTTTTCTTTTTCAGTCCTCCACCCCCTTCCCCCAAACCCACTTAAAAACAAAATCAGAACCTGGTATCCTCTGAGCACACTTTTGGCAGCCCTTGGCTTTGGCATTGTTTTTCTGACCAGTTTACTGATTAGTGTTTATTACTAATCGTCTGTGGCTAGAAACATGACCCAGAGAAGAGAAAGAGCAGGGCAACAGCATGCAGTGCAATTGTTAGAATTATTCACAGTGTTTTCAGCAGGAATCACTCAACTCAAATCCACAACCACAACTGATGCCTTAGCGTGCCAAATCCCAAGCATTGGCAGCTAGGCAAAGCAGGTTTCCCTTAGCACTTGGCAAGATTCCCTTTCCCTTTGCCCAGCATCCAGAGCCCAGTGCTTGGCCAGGAGTGAAGGTGAGACAGGCTGAGGGAATAATAGTTTGCTGTATCTGACAGCAATGCTCTGATGTCATATATCTCCAATATACCATAGAAAATCGAGTTTCAGTGAGTAAGGACAGGGGCACACTTGGGCACAAAGGCAAGATGGCCAAGGGAATATCCGACAGTGTACTTTGAGTTATGATGCCTCTTAGAGTAATTTAACCTCTCAGAACTCAGGCTTTCTGATGAAGAAATTTATTCACTCATGTAGTACGTCAACAAATGTTCATTGAGTCCCTGCTATGTGCCAGATCCATAGTGCTAGAAGGAGGGCAGTAGATGAACAAAAATATTAAAATTCACTCTTCAAACAAATGATAGAAATTTATCTACATCTAAATCTGTGACTGTATAACTGCCACTGTTTCTGTAGGCACTTGGGAGAAACTCATAGACTGAGGTTTACGTTGTTGAATAGATATGATTATATCTCTTACCAAGTCCAGAGTGTAAATATTGCTTACATTGCTAATATAGTAGTTCCTTTGTCTGGAAATAGGTCTTTTAGTAGTTAATTTTTCCACTCTACTTCCAAAAGTAAAAAAATTCAATTCTTAAATTCATTTGGAAAACATGGGAAACATTTTAAAAAATCACCCATCACCTTACAACCCCCCAAAACCACCCTTAACATTTTGGGCATAGAATAGGGGATTTTAGACCATGAAAATATGTATTTTTATATTAAGCTAATAGATCTTGTTATTATATTGCAAATTCAGCTTCCTGGAAGAAAGACAGAGACATAATATTCTGATGGAATGATTCTTTAGGAAATGGTGATTTCTATTCTGAGTGAGATCTTTTAAGTTAATTTAGTATTTTTGCCAAACCAGTAGGGTATGAGAGGATTAGAAAATGATGAGGGATGAGATAATGGTATTTTATTTGATGTTTGACGAGCATATTTGTTTAAAGGTTAACAAATGCTTTTTCATCAATGAAGAGAATTATTGTATCCAAGAGAGCTATAGCTATTGCTGAGTGGTGAGAATGGTTTTTACTTATTCAGTCAATATTCTTACCAAGTGTCTTTTATGTGCCAGCAATTAGGTGAGGAGACTGGAAAAGGAGAGGTATGGAGGTATTTAGTCTGGGGGACAAATGACCTTAAGCCAGTAATAATACTCAATTAAGTATCATGGGTGCATGCCATAAAGGGAAATACGGATGCCATGAGATCACATAGCAAGGTCCCTAACTTACCCTAGATAATGAGAGAAGCCTTCCATACTCAAGTACCCTTTAAGTTCACACATGTGAAGGCAAGGGGTTCAGTCTGGTCCATGGTGGAGACCATTCGAGCAACCGCAGCAGGTTAGGATTTGGATTCCAACTGCTCAAAATAACCATCCTGCACCAGGAGCATTTTGTACCTTGCTGAGATGTTGGTGCTGTGAATACGATTACACAGTGAATCTAGAAAATTATGTCCTTTAGTGGTCAGTCCAGTAACTGACCTTCCTCAGAAGAGAGTGCCACTTCCGGGAGACCATTTGCTGGAGCCCCACCCTTCAGCATTTGATGTATGGTATCACTTTGCACCTAGATAAGGGGATACCAGGAATTCCAGGCTGTATGCGTAAATGGATACAAAAAGCATGAGATAGGTTCTTTGCTTGGCTGTGGCAAAAGGACTCCTCATGATTTATGCCCTGTACATTGGGAGATGTCTGATGTGAAGTCAACAGCTAAAATCGAATGAATAATTCAGCATGCGGATCAATCGCATCATCTCCCTTGCCATGTTATTGCTATTTTTACGTAATTGCCAAGTGAAAAATAAATTGATGCCATAAATAAACAACTGTCATTTGATATGAAATAGACCCTAGCATCTTAGGGGTATTCTATTTTCAGGTACTGCCCTGAAGCTTTTTATACAATTAAAAATATGCTCTTATTAAAATACTGGGAGACATATCTCTAGGTGTTAGTTCAGTGCCAATGTGGAAAGGAAAATAATGTAGAAGGACGAAACATCACACCTCCTCTTCAAAGGCCCCATTCTTTGCCGGTCTTGTTCTGGAAGGTACTGCTCAGGAGAAGGCTCTTAATGCCCATTACATGGTGTGATAGGACAATTGACTATGTAACTAAAACAAAATACTAAGTTTAATTCCTTTCATATTAGTTTTTAAAGTAGGTAGATATGAATGGACACAACCTAAAAGCCTACTTTTCTTCTCCATGAATCTTTTCTTGATTAAGTGCATAGTAATTAATAGCTCCTTGTCATACTCGTTTTATGCCTCTTTAAAGAAAAACACAAAACATAGTGTAGATAATCTCATAGCTTAAGTAGTAACTGTCATATCATTGTCATAATTAATGTTACAACTAGCATTTGTTCATCCTGGCACAAAAAGAATAATCAATTTAATTAATTGTGCAATTATTGGCCTTTCCATTTTTAAGGGTTTTTTATCAAAGTCTTGCCTCCCTTGATCAGAAATTTTGCTTCTTGAAAGTGTTGAGAGAACTTGTTTGCTGGGTGGCAAATATAAAATCTCTGAAGTTTAAGCTTACTATAAAAATTAGAAACATCTTTTTATTTATTAGCTTTTGGTCAAAAAGCAAGCTCTAGCTTTATCTTTAGTTCTGCAAATATGTGTTATCAATAAAATTAGTCAGTCTTTTAGCATATTATCAACTGTATCTCCCCTTAACAGGTTAGTTTTGTATCTTTAAACATCTTATCTCTGAGAGGCTGAACTTCATTTGAACATCAATTAAATGCACATCAATATTTGCTGTTTTGGAACAGCAATTCCCTCTGGGTCAAGTAAGCTTTCCAGATAATATATCTTGTCTAACAGTACACTAGGTAGAGTTAGTAATGACAGAACAGTTGCAGATTATAGCATGATTTAGAGAGCACAGCCTTTTCTCTGTCTTTTCAGATAACTACAGTTCTCTTTTGTTCATTCTCAGAATTGAAAACACAGTGAAGTTTTAAAGCCAACTATAATTTAAAATAAACTCTTGCATTCTCCTTTCCCAGCTCAGATCTGGGAATGGACAAGAGCTAAGTGGGAAAGAATTAGACCTTTTGAACTCTTTGGGGGTTGAGGGGGAAGCGTAGGGAATTTGAAGGCTTCTGATGTTTCTCATCCGGGCTGGGTTTGTATCACTGAGAGGCTGGTGTTCTTGACTGTGCCTTCAATACACTTGAGCATGTTTGTGCAGCCAAATGTCATTTCATAGGAAAAATCAAACTCGATTTTTGAGATTGGTGAGATTTCTGGAGAAGAATGAATCCAGACTGGGGTGGAACTGACAAAGCACACCAACTGAAACAAAGGCTATGCGGTGCCTTGCACGTGCCATTGTAATGTCTAAAGATGATTGCTTTTAGAGAAATACAATGGTTTTAGCCCAGAGGTGACAAAACACATTCTCTTTCCCTTTTCTCTTGGTAGATCTTCCTTTCAGAAGGGAAATGAATCTCTTTTGTGTCCCAGTGTTCAGGGAGGAAAGAAGTACCTTCTGCCAGAGCTGAACATCGGAGGATATTAGTAATACTGACTGAGCAGATTGGATTCGTGGAACTGATAGATTCAACACTGCACATTCAAAGGAATACCATGATTTTGTACAGTGCATGTTTATCTGATCCTATATTGAAGAAGCTTGCTATTGGTTTTCTTGGGACCAAACTGAATGATTTTTGTAGCCTAGAGTTAGATGGGTGGATAGTTGGGCTCAAGTGCCAGAGAGTCCAGTCAGTAGTGCAGGTTGGGCACCGCACACCTTCAGGACGACCTCGCTCACTTAGACTTCAGTATGGATGTTGCCCCCTCAAGTAAAGGTGCGAGACCTTTACAAGAATAGGAGCAGCCCTACCAGTTCTCCTCATTCAGATCTGCTTCAGTTAGTCACTTAGCCATTTCACTCAGCCCCCACTCAGTGCAAGAATCCAAAAAGACAGAACTGTTTACAGTGATCACTTTTAAAGCAACAACGAAATAGATATATCCATTACAATGCAGCGCATAACCCATTCTAGATGCTCAGTAAACGTTTGTTGGATGTATGATTTTATGTTGTATGTGTCGGTGAATCTCTTTCTCTACTGTTAAGCTGTAACTCTGTGACAGCAGGGATGATAACTGTCCTGTTCATCTCTGTAACCCAGGTGCAGGCCCCGGGCAGTGGCAAACATTAAGTAAGCATCCAATTAGTATTTGCTGAATGGATTAAAAAATGATAAACCATTGCCTAACAAGGTATACACTATTAACATTCCCATTTTACATATGTGGAAACCGAGTTCTCAAAAGGTAAAGTGAGGATCCCAAAAGGACTGATGTATGGTGTTGTAGCTCACCCATCCTTCTGGTCTGGGTACCTAATCTCAGTCAGACCATGAAAGGTTTGCACCTTTGGACCCTTTTGATCCATGTATAATCCGTCACTTTGAACAAATTGTTTTGGATTCTGAGGGATGCTGAGAAAAATGGCCAAACAAAACTCACTACTTTATTTATTATCCAGATATTCTTGAAGGTACAAGTAATAGCCTACTTAGGAAGACTCTGAGAAAGGTTTCTCAGTGCTCTGAGCTGGCAAACTTTGATTCCTACTGAGTTACTAGTAGGATTTTGTTTTGGGTTTTTTGGCGGGTTTTATTTGTTTGTTTGTTTTTATTTTTAAATAAACTTGCTTTTTAAGGAAGTTTTAGGGTCACAGCAAAATTGAGAGAAA
The DNA here is from genome assembly GCF_059928025.1 of Delphinapterus leucas. Lineage (NCBI taxonomy): Eukaryota > Metazoa > Chordata > Mammalia > Artiodactyla > Monodontidae > Delphinapterus > Delphinapterus leucas. The sequence goes on from NW_028322285.1 coordinate 443,236, forward strand.
GGTGTAGAGAGTTCCCATATAGTTCCTGCCCCCGGGGCATGCATTGCTTTCCCCACTGTGGACAGCCCTGCCTGAGGGGTACATTTGTTACAACCGATGATCCTACACTGACACATCGTTATCATCCAGAGTCCATAGTTTACACTGGGGTTCACGTTTGGTGATGTACGTTCTTTGGGTTTAGAAAAAGTATATAATGACATATATCCACCCTTATGGTATCATACAGAGTAGTCTCATGGCGCTAAAACTTTTTGCTCTACCTATTTCATCCCTCTTCCCACCCCACCGCAGCCCCTGAGAACCACTGAACTTTTCACTGTCTCTGTAGTTTTGTTTGTTTCAGAATGTCATATAGTTGGAATCATACAGTATGTAGGCTCTTCAGGTTGGCTCATTTCACTTAGTAGTATGCATTTAAATTTCCTCCAGGTCTTTTCATGTCTTGATAATACATTGCTTTTTACTGCTGAATGTATCGCAGTTTATTTATCCATTCATCTACTGGAGGACATCTTGGTTACTTCTAAGTTTTGGCAATTACGGATAAATCTGCTATAAATATCTGTGTGCAGGAGTTTGTGTGGATATAAGTGTTCAACTCTTGGGGGTAAATACCAAGGAGTTCAATTGCTGGATCCTCTGGTAAGAGTATGTTTAGTTTTGTAAGGCGGGTGGGCTTTTTATCTTATGAACAATGTGCATTATGTAACTGATTGCAGTTCCCTTTTTGCTTTGTCCACTTGGAAATTCAAAGCCGACTTTGAAGGCCAGCTTTAGTCAATGTGTACCAATGTGTGTTTTTCACTTCTTGCATCTTATAGTTCTTCCTTTTCTTGCCATGATGCTTTTTTATTTGTTTTACTCTTACTGCATCTTAACACGATGCTTTTTTAGTTGTTTTACTCTTAGCGCATTTTAACATGCTGTTACATTTTGCATGCTATCTTTAATTTTATTAATTGGAAATGAGAATCTAATAAATTATCCCAGTAGAGGCAAAGTTTGTGGGAGTGGTTAAGAGATTAAGAGACCCTGGCTTCAGATGCCAATTGTACTATGTACTACTTGTATGACCTTGAGTAAGTTCCTGTACTTCAGTTTCTTCATCCATAAAGTATGATAATGATAATTTCTACCTCAAGGAATTGTTGCCACTATTAAAGGAGATAATTTATGCATGTTATTTTATTATTGTTTTGGTTTCAGCCCCACGCCACCTGCACTTCTCCTACCCAAATCCACTGACTTAATGCCCTGGAGAAGGTTCTCTCAACCTCCGTACTACTGACATTTGGGGTCAGGTAATTGTGACCTATGGGGGTTGTTCTGTGCATTGTAGGATGTTTTGCTGCCTTCGTGGACTCTACCCACTAGATGCCACTAGCATCCCCTCAGTTGTGACAACCATAAAATGTCTCCAGGCATTGCCAGATATTCTGTGGGGAGCAGAATCATCCCTGAGATGATTGAGAACCTCTGCTTTAAAAGTCTCGTGCTGTCATTTGTTGTTTTGGACCACTTTTCCTCCAGTAATTCTCTATGTCAGATCACGTTTACCCAGACCAGTGCACATGTTGTTGGGTTCATTTATTTCTTAAATCCAAATTTCATGGCCCACTTAGAATCCTGTTCTCCACTAATCATGGGGAAACATTTATTGAGCACCAGCAATGGACTTTGTCTTTGAGGAGACATCATCTGGGGAGGAAGTTGGGCCAAGTATGCAAACCACTGTGACACATCCCAGTGACTGCTGAAGCTGGTGACATGCAAACTCCCCAGGCCTACACCGTACTTTCAGAATGAAAATGCACGACACATGCTTTGACACAAGATTTTTTTTTTTTTGGTTGACATTTCAATTTATGTAAAATATTATGAGTGTATACAAATAAGTAGGTAAAAGTTTAATGAGTCATCCTTTTGAAAGGAGCAATTACATGAAATTGGAAAGTACTTGGAAAACTGGGCTATATGGCAGCTCTCTGAGGAGGGAGTGATTGATTTTTCTAGAAATAGGCAGATAGCCCGATTCATACTGAAGCAGTGATAATTGATAAGAGGTTAAAGTGATGTCCCTTCCTGGTACCATTTACATTTTGATGTGGGGCTGGAATGTGCTAAGTGCAAGTATGAGTAATATGGATATGATACTTATAGAAATGGAACCTGAACATATTTTGTAAACAGACTGAAAACTATTGGGGGGATGGACTGGGCAGGGAATATTCTTTTTAGCAAACAAAAACAAAGGAAAGCACACCTTGAAAACAAACAAACGAAAGCAAACAAACCAAAGAAATTTCTGGGTCCCTGATGATCTTGGGGATTTTTGCCATGACCAGCCCTGGAGTGAAAGGAGCTCAGATAGAGTCTAATAAGATATGGAGGCGATTCCTAAGAATAAAGACGATGATAGGGAATGTGTGAGTTAATGATAAATGGGAAAAAAATTTGGCAGTATTCTTCTTAATTTTTATTAAAAAAATAAATCAAGAAAGCGTGACTTTCACAAAAACTTGCCTCCCTGCACTTTTCTCTTTGCATCCCTGGCTACTCACCATCACACAAATGAAACCACCCCTTAAGTGCATAGTAATATAGAAGTTTACTGAAACATCCTAGAATTCATTGTTTTTTATCAAGCTTGGTGCTGCTAATCACCAAAAGTACTTCATTGTACAAGTTTCCTCCTGACTATTACTGTGCTTTATAAATGCCTCATCTCCAAATTCAAGTATCTCCAAGTATATACTAAGTGCGTTGATGTGTCCCTCCTTTCTGATTATCACTGAGATTGTGGTCGGTTTTGAAGATGGAGGGAAAATGAGAACGAAGATGAAGTGCTTTCTGAGAAAGGGCTGAGTTTATGTTCTCACATCAGGCTGTACCACAGAAGTTACAAAGAGCCCCCCCCCATTACCTGTGTACAAACCTATTTGTCTTCAAGCCTAAAGAGCCATATAATCCAATATAGGGACTAGGTGAGAAGGCACTAATACAAACCAGAAATTCATTCTCCATGTGTTTTCTGAAGCTCAACTTTGTACAATCCCATGAAAAACAAAGATACTTGCCCAGTGTGTATAATAGGGTCATTTTAAGGACACATTTGTTGGACTTCACTCTTTTGGCATCTGTTCAGGACACCTAACAAAAGTCAGTTGTCTCTTACCTTCTCATCACCCCCTCAGCGCTCCCCCTCACCGCAACAAATCCCTAGCAAATTCTACTTGCTGAGTGTCCTCCTATTAGCATAATGGTGTGTGTTAATTTGGAGAAGAAGCATGTGTTTCCTATAAGAAAGTTGTTTCAGGTCTTTAAATGTCTCTGTCAAACACTTTCTTTTTGTTTGGAGAAATAATTACAGATCAGTACTGTTAAAACCAAAACATCAGAGAAATTGCCTGTCCCAGTGTTTCTAATTTGGTGGATGTCTGCTTAGTGAATGACAAAAGTTTAACTTGGCCATGCCAAGAAAAACACATCCAGTTTGAGCATTGCAATTGCTGACTTGGTTATAAGGGATGACAGTCACTGCACTTTAGTTGTTTTCCTCACGTCCCAGTGAAAGAGCTCTCCTTCTACAGGACAGATCTGTTCCTATGACTCCAATAAAGGCAGACAGCTGGTTAAACGGTTATGTGAACCATGACTGTGTTTGGATACCATTTTTCCCCCTTTTTAAGGAGGCATCTTATGTTGGCCCATAGATACTCAGAACCACCACATTGATATCTTAACTGATTTCTCTTCTCTGTAAACATTTCACTCTAGACTTTTCCCAATCCCAGACCTGGATGTGGTTTTGTCATAACTGTCATGGCTCCACTGGCTGAAGTGAGAAATATATCATTTTGAGAGACTTGTACAGCGTAGCATTTAAATGGACGGTATATTCGTGGGATAAAGGTGACAAAGATGTACACACGCACACACATACATACGTATGCATATAAAACTTTCTTTGGGAAATAGAGAAAATTATAGAGCAGAAATAAAAATCAGTCACAATCATAGCGCTGAGTGTGTATTGGAGACAGTAGAGAGTGGGTCAAAGGGAAGTAATAGATGGTGACCCAGGCCTTCCACCTCTGCTCCTACCAGCACAGTTTCTCTCCTATTTGGTGTTTTGTATGATGGAATCCCACATGAGGTTTTGTGTCAAAGAAAGTTTCTACTGCTGAAAGAGATAAAAGTTGAAAAACCACTTTCAAGTCGCACATGGAACAGTCTACTGACCATAATTATGAACAACACACAACAGCCTGGGTGAATCTCATAAGTGCAATATTGAGAAAAGAGGCCAGGCAAAATAGAGTATGAATTGTATGATTCCACTTATAGGAAGTACAAAATCATGCAAACTAGTCTATGGTGTTAGAAGTTAGGACAGCGGTTAGAAGGGAGCATAAGTGGGCGTGCTGTAGGGTTCTGGAAATGCTCTGTTTCTTGATCTGAGTGCTGGTTTCATGGGTGTGTTCAGTTTATGAAAATTCATTGAACTGCACTTACATGTGCATTTTTCCTATGTATGTTTTACTTCAATAAAAAGATGAACACACATACACACAGCCAAAGCTTGACTACCAAGGTAAGATAGTCATGTATTTTGGAAGTTTACTGAGACGAGGAAGGCTTCAGGAAGATCCACCGGGAAGAGGCAGGTAGAAAGAGAAATGCCGAGATGTGGTGGTCTTTAAAACAAATATGTGGCTCTCTAGGATAGATAGGGATGGGGCTGCCATGTCTTCTCTCCACACTGAGCCTCTGGTACAACCCAGTCTCTGAGGTTCACTCTCATCCATACTTCTGAATCCCAAACACACCTGATCCACAGATGTTTACTGTGTTGATCCATGGCTGTATGCTAGACAGATAGGGCATTCAAATCGAAAAAAGATATATCCTCCTCTTAAAAATCTTGCATTAAAAAGTTTTGGTTTATTAAAGCAACAATTTGGAAATAGCCTAAATATCCAACAATAGGGGATTGTTTGATTCAATTACCTTAGATCCATACAGCCATATAGTAGCAGTCATTAGAATCAATGTTTCATAAGAATATTTAATATATTTTTATATTAAATGTTCTCTTATAGAGAACATCTAAAATATTCTCTATACTTGTTGGGAGAAAATAGGTGAAGAAAACATATTTTATACTATGATAGCCAGATATGTACCCATAGCAAAAAAACAAAAAAAAAAAACAAAAACCTGGAAGGATATGCACCAAAATGTTATCATCTAGGCATGAGACAATGATGATTTTTATTTACATTTCTTATATCAATTTGCTAAATTTGTCATCTGGAACATGTGCTGTTTTTGTAGTACAGAAAAATTATGTTTTTTGAAAATAAGAGTCATTGGGGCTTCCCTGGTGGCACAGTGGTTGAGAGTCTGCCTGCCGATGCAGGGGACACGGGTTCGTGCCCCGGTCCGGGAAGATCCCACATGCCGCGGAGCAGCTAGGCCCGTGAGCCATGGCCGCTGAGCCTGCGCGTCCGGAGCCTGTGCTCCGCAATGGGGGAGGCCACAACAGTGAGAGCCCCACGTAACGCAAAAAAAAAAAAGAGTCATTCAATTTAGGAAAGTTAGACAAAATATAAATATTAAAAAAAGTAATTCAAATTCCAGGGAATAAATAAATGCCAGGCATAAGTACTGACATTAAATCTTGTGAGCACGAAGAGGGAGCAAATACTAAGAAGTCATCAGCGGCAGTGGGACTTCAGCTGAGCTTGAATTCTGATATCAGTGATGATAGATAGCATTCAGGCAATGCTTGCCTTCTGCTGAGAATTGCTTCATTAGGATTTTCCATACATTACCTCACAGTAACTTCATGCTGTAAGTGATGGTATTTCTCTGTTTTTTTAAGATGAGAAAACCATTTAAACAGAGAAAATATCTCATAATCACTCTCATCATACAACAGAGAAAATTACCTGTCCTAGATCCCATGGCTAGTAAGTTTCACAGCCAGTGTTACTAGAATCCACTTTTGTCTAATTCAAAAGACTACTTTCCCTACCTTGCCTTGTTCCTTAGAAGGAGAAGCAAAACTCAAAAAGGTTACCTTTCTTTGTTTTCAGTTAGTGTGTATGTTTGGGGGTGGGGGGGAAGGTGATGGAGACAAAAAATGGAACCACTCAAGCAAATAGCATTTCCTCCACCTAATAGCCTTTTTGCCTGATAGAAAGTTATGGGTCAGGAAAGATGGGAAAGTTCTTTCTCTGATTCAGCATAGGAAATCATTATGCAGAGGCTCTGTTGCCTCTTTCAGAATAAAATGTAACATGATACTTTGGGTTTAACTTTGAGAAGTGTACAGCCAAACTTTCTGGGTTTGTTGATATATATTGTCTTCCAAATTGTCTGCACTCCATTACCTGATTGGAGATGCTCTGCTCTCAGATGGCTTGGAGTTCATCCTCCAAGTATCTGTAAGAGCATCCTGGGCCTATTTATCAGATTCCTTGCTAGTGCTACAAACGGAAGGATCTTTAAAAGGTGCAAAGATTTTATGCAGGTGGTAAATCTATATCTATCAAAAATAAGTTCTCTACCTCTCTGATGAAATGGATATGCAGAATGTGAGAGGTATATGAAATGCATTTGCTCTTATGCACCGTCCACCTGGAGAAAAGAATTAAAATTCTGCGTATTCCTCTAAACAGATATGACAATATCATTTGATGTATACTAGACAAGTTTAGATGTTAGATCTTAATTTATATTTAAGAATAAGCTTTCAACTTTATTACGTTTTTAAGGAACCCCTCATATATATAGTTTACCAAAATGTAGACTGGAATGACACTTTTTGTGTCTTTTGTTTACTAAATTGCAATGTCAGGATAATAAATGCTGAGGTTGGAGTATATGTGTGTTTTATTTCTCTTAGGGAGTTCTGTACTTCAAGGGCTTTTCTCTTCAACATTGCAGATAAAACACTACATCACACTCTTTAGGGAAAGAGACACTTTCTCCTTCAAGATGCCTGTTCAGCTGTTCCACAGCTGAAGAGCTGGGGAGACTTAAAATTACATTCCTTTTCCTGCCATTAAAAGGGAATGGGGGGAGGAGTGAGGACAAGAAACTTGCATCTGGTTCAATTTCTTTGCCAAATTCTTCATTTAATTGTTTTGTAATTTGAAGAAAACCACAAGTGACAAGATGAAATTGCTAGGAACATAAATACAGAATTTAATTGTTCATGTCAGAATTTCAATTCCCAAACCATGGTAATCCAAGTCGCAGTTTTGGACCAACAAAGAGGAAAAGCAGTAGAGACTGTTGCTGAGTTTTCTGAGCCCCCATGATTCCACCTCCCCACCCATACCAAGTTCATATAAAGTCCTTCAATCAGGAAGAGAGAGAGGAAGAGGGAAGTTCACTCTTCTTATCTCTATGGATTTGATCCTAACAGCTGGGATCCAAGGTTCCTCAAGAAAAGCCATCACATCGAGTCCATGATCCAAAATAAAAGAGCACCTAAGTGTTAAACACTTCATTGATAAGCGCCTATAAATTCAAAGAATCTTTGATAGTAATGAGGTTCTTCTAAAGGGGTGCCTTTATTTTGGTTTATGACATAGACTTCCCTGGACCAAGGGGCAGTTTAACCCAGTTGGGGTTACTCTCGATTTTAAGTTAGGAAATGTATGTTACTCTCAGCCACCAAGCAGAGTTTGCTTTTCTTGTTCCACTGCCTGGAATAGCGTTACATCGGTAGTATATGCTCAATTCGTATTTGTTGACTAAATTTGTTTGATGAGCAAATGCACAGTAGAATGAGCCCTGGGGTTTTATAAAATAGTTGAGTAGACAAGTGTCTCAATTCTCTATGTTCTTTTCAAGTCTTATGAAGTCTCCAAATTCTAACTTACCAGATCTGCATCACATTCCCTTAAAGCTCTGTTTTGGGCTCCATTAAAATCTAACAAAGTAATTGGGACTAAGATGCTATTGACTTAGAATGGTTTAATTTGCCATCTAACTCAGATTATTTTATTTTTATAAGCTTGATTTGTATTCAGAAATCACAGGGTCTATTTTAGAGTCAAAGGGGACTATGTTGGGGGTGGACTTACCTCTATGTGTCTACAGGCCAAATTATTTCTTTCTTTGAATCTGAACCTTGAAAGGAAAGATTAGTTCCTAATCTTAGCTCAGGGTACTATTTTATAAGATAGTTTGTGGGAGTGATTGGTTATGCTATACAGTGAAGCAATTTAAGTCCCTTTTATATAGACATATTCACAAATCATAGAACAAAAACGTGAAAACAGTCACAAGAGAGAAAAATCCAGAATTACTCGGGTCATGTACATGATTAAGAAAATATATTATGAAGGGACTTATTTATCCAGAAGATTCTTGTGAGATTTTAAAGGACAGTGAATTCTATATACGTACCTTAAAACACTTTCTTTCAACAACAGATAGTAGACATGACTCATTACTTGATGAGATATGGAAGAATCTTAAAATTTATATAAATACTTTTTGCTTCAAGAAAAGTACATTCATGATTTTCCCTCTTCCTGATAATAGTGGGAAAATCCAGGCAAATCTTAGTTATCCATCCCATGTAGTACATATTAGTGGCTCTCAATTTCATTTACATTGAATCTCACCAACCTATCAAAAATCTTGGATTTATCATGACAGGGGAAAAATCTTTTTTTTTTCCTAAGTAAGAAAAACTCTATTTCAACAGCAATCTTGTTATATTTTTAAGGATGTCAAATACTGTAGTAAAAAGTACTGTCAGGAATGAGTTGTGTAGTTCTGGCTTTAATACTCAGATAAATGAAGACAATGGTGTATTGTTTCTTGAGTTGCATTATGATACTTATAGCAAAGATTTTCTATAAAATTTCACCATATGGATTGGGTATGATGATAATAGTTTGGTAATTAAGGTAAGTCAAAAGTTGCAAACTTTGGTGAGTGACCACTTATTTGCTTCTCTATTCATCCCAATATACCATTATATTGAAAATTAGTGCTATAAGAGATGCTACAAACACCTCCTCCATGCAGCCTTTCCAGATTAGCTCCATTAACCACCTGAGAAGTTTTCAGATGGAGCTAATTGGTTTGTCTTGGGTGATATACTTCTCTGGTAGGGCAGTAGTCATCTTGAGGTATCTTTCTAACCACAGAGCCATCTACTCCCATGTTATTCTGGAAACTGCCTATTCCTTTCCTTCCTCCAGGAAGGACCCCAGCAGCCATTTCTGTAATGAACAACTATACCCTCACTGGCAAATTGGGCCAAAGCTGGCCATGATGCAAGCAGGGTCATGTGGTTCTCTTTCTTGGAAATCTATAACTAGGACCAAGAGAAGATAGAGTCAGCTTGTCTGTGTGGCTAGAAGTCAACATGTAGACTCAAATTGGAGGTAGCCAAATTCAGCCACATGTACCTAAGATGCAGAGATAGTGAAGAACAAAACAGAGACAAAGCTGAGAGAAAGGGAGAGATGGAGAGAGTTCCTTTCAACTTCCTAGTTCTATATCCTGAGATCCAAGTAATTCCTGCCCTTGATTTCTATGAGACACCTTTTTATCTCATAGCAAATTCTCTTTTTTTTTTGCCTTAAACTGGCCAGGAATTAGTTCTTGTTACTTGCTGCCTTAGTGTCCCAGTGAATTCAGGTAATTTGCCCTTGGGAGGTTTTGAAAATATTGGCCTGATTTCTTCCATTTCACTTCATGGTCTCTAGGACCAGGTGTCAGGCATCCTGGGAGCATCTTCTGAATGCTCCAATAGCTTGGTTCAGGGATCTGTCTTCAGCCTGTGCTGCCATTTGGGGTGGGATGGAGTGGGGGTTAAGATGAAGGGATTTCTCCATAAATCCTAATCTCGCTGGGAACCATCTCAGCTCTTCTGAGTTGCCTGGTCTTCTTGGATGAGGATTCAAAAACTATGTTTTACTTGATGTTCTCACGCTTCTCAGTAACAAGTTTATATATGAGTATATTATATATAATTTTGAACTGGGACATTGGTGGGAATCTTACGGCAGACATCTTCTGATGAATTCAGTGCCAGCTGCCAATTTTCAAAACTATGTTTTGAATAGATTTAGTTACACTTTGTGTAGAAGCCAATTTTCCTTTATTATATTTCATATTTTGTAGTTTGACTTTTAATTTGCTTCAGTCTTATTTGGAGAAAATGTATCCTTGGCTTTAGAAGGAAAGTCTTGCAATCTGCTTAACCTTGCTGCCACCACTTAATTCTTTTTTTTTGGTTTTTTTCTTTTATTTATTTTTTATTTTTTGAATTTTATTTTTTTTATACAACAGGATTTTATTAGTTATCTATTTTATACATATTAGTGTATATATGTTAATCCCAATCTCCCAATTCATCCCCCCCGACCCCGCTTTCCCCCCTTGGTGTCCATACATTTGTTCTCTACATCTTTGTCTCTGTTTCTGCCTTGCAAACAGGTTAATCTGTACCATTTTTCTAGATATCATATACACGCATTACTATATGATATTTGTTTTTCTCTTTCTGACTTACTTCACTCTGTATGACAGTCCTTAGGTCCATGCACGTCTCTACAAATGACCCAGTTTCGTTCCTTTTTCTGGTTGAGTAATATTCCATTGTATATTCTTTATCCATTCATCTGTTGATGGGCATTTAGGTTGCCTCCATGACCTGGCTATTGTAAATAGTGCTGCAATGAACATTGGAGTGCATGTGTCTTTTTGAATTATGGTTTTCTCTGGGCATATGCCCAGTAGTGGAATTGCTGGACCATAGGGTAATTCTATTTTTAGTTTTTTAAGGAGCCTCCACACTGTTCTCCATACTGGCTGTATCAATTTACATTCCCACCAACAGTGCAAGAGGGTTCCTTTTTCTCCACACCCTCTCCAGCATCTGTTGTTTGTAGATTTTCTGATGATGCCCATTCTGACTGGTGTGAGGTGATACCTCATTGTAGTTTTGATTTGCATTTCTCTAATAATTAGTGATATCAAGCAGCTTTTCATGTGCTTCTTGGCCATCTGTATGTCTTCTTTGCAGAAATGTCTATTTAGGTCTTCTGCCCATTTTTGGATTGGGTTGTTCGTCTCTTTAATATTGAGCTACATGAGCGGTTTATATATGTTGGAGATTAATCCTTTGTTGGTTTCTTCATTTGTAAATATTTTCTCCCATTCTGAGGGTTGTCTTTTTGTCTTGTTTATAGTTTCCATTGCTGTGCAAAAGCTTTTAATTTTCATTAGGTCCCATTTGTTTATTTTTGTTTTTATTTCCGTTACTCTAGGAGGTGGGTCAAAAAAGATCTTGCTGTGATTTATGTCAAAGAGTGTTCTTCCTATGTTTTCCTCTAAGAATTTTATAGTGTCTAGTCTCACATTTAGGCCTTTAATCCATTTTAAGTTTATTTTTGTGTATGCTGTTAGGGAGTGTCCTAATTTCATTCTTTTACATGTAGCTGTCCAGTTTTCCCAGCACCATTTATTGATGAGGCTGTCTTTTCTCCATTGTATATCCTTGCCTCCTTTGTCATAGATTAGTTGACCATAGGTGCATGGGTTTATCTCTGGGCTTTCTGTATTGATCCATTGATCTATATTTCTGTTCTTGTGCCAGTACCATATTGTCTTGATTACTGTACCTTTGTAGTATAGTCTAAAGTCAGGGAGTCTGATTCTTCCAGCTCCATTTCTTTCCCTCAAGATGACTTTGGCTATTCAGGGTCTTTTGTGTCTCCATACAGATTTTAAGATTTTTTGTTCTAGTTCTATAAAAAATGCCATTGGTAATTTGATAGAGATTGTGCTGAATCTGTAGATTGCTTTGAATAGTATAGTGATTTTCACAATATTGATTCTTCCAATACAAAAACATGGTATATCTCTCCATCTGTTTGTGTCATCTTTGATTTCTTTCATTAGTGTCTTATCGTTTTCTCAGTACACGTCTTTTACCTCTTTAGGTAGGTTTATTCCTAGGTATTTTATTCTTTTTGTTGCAGTGGTGAATGGGATTGTTTCCTTAATTTCTCTTTCTGATCTTTCATTGTTCGTGTATAGGAATGTAAGAGATTTCTGTGTATTAATTTTGTATCCTGCAACTTTACCAAATTCATTGATTAGCTCTAGTAGTTTTCTGGTGGCATTTAGGATTCTCTATGTATAGTATCATGTCATCTGCAAACAGTGACAGTTTTACTTCTTCTTCTCCAATTTTTATTCCTTTTATTTCTTTTTCTTCTCTGTCATGACTAGGACTTCCAAAACTATGTTGAACTACAGTGGTGAGAGTAGACATCCTTGTCTTGCTACTGATCTTAGAGGAATTGCTTTCAGTTTTTCACAATTGAGAATGATGTTTGCTGTGGGTTTATCATATATGGCCTTTATTATGTTGAGGTAGGTTCCCTCTATGCCCACTTTCTGGAGAGTTTTTATCATAAATAGGTATTGAATTTTGTCAAAAGCTTTTTCTGCATCTATTGAGATGATCATATGGTTTTTATTCTTCAATTTGTTAATATAGTGTATCACATTGATTGACTTGTGTATATTGAAGAATCCTTGCAACCCTGGGATAAACCCCACTTGATCATGGTGCATGATCCTTTTAATGTGTTGTTGGATTCTGCGTGCTAGTATTTTCTTGAGGGTTTTTGCATCTATATTCCTCAGTGATATTGGTTTGTAGTTTTCTTTTTTTGTAGTACCTTTGTCTGGCTTTGGTATCAGGGTGATGGTGGCCTCGAAGAATGAGTTCGGGAGTGTCCCTTCCTCTGAAGTTTTTTGGAGAAGTTTGAGAAGGATGGGTGTTAGCTCTTCTCGAAATGTGTGATAGAATTCACCTGTGAAGCCCTCTGGTCCTGGACTTTTGTTTGTTGGAAGATTTTTAATCACAGTTTCAATTTCATTACTTGTGATTGGTATGTTCATATTTTCTATTTCTTCCTGATTCAGTTTTGGAAGGTTATACCTTTCTAAGAATTTGTCCATTTCTTCCAGGTTGTCCATTTTATTGGCATAGAGTTACTTGTAGTAGTCTCTTAGGATGCTTTGTATTTCTGTGGTCTCTGATGTAACTTCTTTTTCATTTCTAATTTTATTGATTTGAGTCCTCTCCCTCTTTTCCTTGGTGAATCTGGCTAAGGGTTTATCAATTTTGTTTATCTTCTCAAAGAACCAGCTTTTATTTTTATTGATCTTTGCTATTGTTTTCTTTGTTTCTATTTCATTTATTTTTGCTCTGATAGTTATGATTTCTTTCCTTCTACTAACTTTGGGTTTTGTTTGTTCTTCTTTCTCTAGTTCCTTTAGGTGTAAGGTTAGATTGTTTATTTGAGATTTTTCTTGTTTCTTGAGGTAGGATTGTATTACTATAAACCTCCCTCTTAGAACTGCTTTTGCTGCATCCCATAGGTTTTGGATCATCGTGTTTTCATTGTGATTTGCCTCTAGGTATTTTTTGATTTCCTCTTTGACTTCTTCAGTGATCTCTTGGTTATTTGGTAACCTATTGTTTAGCCTCCATGTGTTTGTGTTTTTTACATTTTTTTTCCCTGTAACTGTTTTCTAATCTCATAGCATTGTAGTCAGAAAAGATGCTTGATATGATTTCAATATTCTTAAATTTACTGAGGCTTGATTTGTGACCCAAGATGTGATCTATCCTTGAGAATGTTCTGTGTGCACTTGAGAAGTGTAATCTGCTGTTTTTGGATGGAATGTCCTGTAAATATCAATTAAATCTATCTGGTCTGTTGTGTCATTTAAAGCTTATGTTTCCTTATTAATTTTCTGTCTGGATGATCTGTCCATTGGTGTAAGTGAGGTGTTAAAGTCCCCCAATGTTATTGTATTACTGTCGATTTCCTCTTTTATAGCTGTTAGCAGTTGCCTTAATGTATTGTGGTGCTCCTATGTTGGGTGCATATATATTTATAATTGTTATATCTTCTTCTTGGATTGATCTCTTGATCATTATGTAGGGTCCTTCCTTGTCTCTTGTAACATTCTTTATTTTACAGTCTATTTTATCTGATATGAGTATTGCTACTCCAGCTTTCTTTTGATTTCCATTTGCATGGAATATCTTTTTCCATCTCCTCACTTTCAGTCTGTATGTGTCTCTAGGTCTGAAGTGTGTCTCTTGTAGACAGCATATATATGGGTCTTGTTTTTGTATCCATTCAGCTGGTTTGTGTCTTTTGGTTGGGGCATTTAATCCTTTCACATTTAAGGTGATTATCAATATATATGTTCCTGTTACCATTTTCTTAATTTTTTGGGTTTGATTTTGTAGGTTCTTTTCTTCTCTTGTGTTTCCCACTTAGAGAAGTTCCTTTAGCATTTGTTATAAAGGTGGTTTGGTGGTGCTGCAGTCTCTTAGCTTTTGCTAGTCTGCAAAGCTTCTGATTTCTCTGTCGAATCTGAATCAGATCCTTGCCGGGTAGAGTAATCTTGGTTGTACATTCTTCCCTTCATCACTTTAAATATATCATGCCACTCCATTCTGGCTTGTAGAGTGTCTGCTGAGAAGCCAGCTGTTAACCTTATGGGAGTTCCCTTGTATGTTAATTGTTGTTTTTCCCTTGTTGCTTTTAATAATTTTTCTTTGTCTTTAATTTTTGTCAGTTTGATGACTGTGTCTCGGTGTGTTTCTCCTTGGGTTTATCCTGCCTGGGACTCTCTGCACTTCCTGGACTTGGGTCGCTATTTCCTTTCCCATGTTAGGGAAGATTTCGACTATAATCTCTTCAAATATTTTTTTGGGTCCTCTCTCTCTATGTTCTCCTTCTGGTACCCCTATAATGCGAATGTTGGTGAATTTAATGTTGTCCCAGAGGTCTCTTAGGCTGTCTTCATTTCTTTTCATTCTTTTTTCTTTATTCTGTTCCATGGCAGTGAATTCCACCATTCTGTCTTCCAGGTCACTAACCTGTTCTTCTGCCTCAGTTATTCTGCTATTGATTCCTTCTAGTATATTTTTCATTTCAGTTATTGTATTGTTCATCTATGTTTGTTTTTCTTTATTCTTCTAGGTGTTTGTTCTTTAATTCTTCTAGGCCTTTGTTAAACATTTCTTGGTTTAATTCTTCTAGGTGTGTGTTAAACATTTCTTGCATCTCCTTGATCTTTGCCTCCATTCTATTTCCGAGGTCCTGGATCATCTTCACTATCATAATTCTTTTTCTGGAAGGTTACCTATCTCCACTTCATTTAGTTTTATCTTGTTCTGAGGTTTTATCTTGTTCTTTCATCTGGTACATAGTCCTCTGCCTTTTCATTTTGTCTATCTTTCTGTGAATGTGGTTTTTGTTCCACGGGCTTCAGGATTGTAGTTCCTCTTGCTTCTGCTGTCTGCCCTCTCACACCAGTTGATTTTTGGCCACTGTTTTTACAATGATGGCTACCTTTTCTTCAGTGTCTTGGTGAATTGAGGATTACAAATCCTGGTTTTTGGGAGGTTTTTTTTTTTTTTTTTTTTTTTTTTTTTACTTGGCCCCATAATTAAAAATCTACTACTTCTTTCCTTAATGAACAGTTAGGTTGAGATTCTAGATTAGTGGTCCTCAAATTGTAGAACATATCAAAATCACCTGAAGGCCTTGTTAAAACCCAAGTTGCTGGTTCCCACCCCAGAGTTTCTGATTCAGTATCTGGCATGGGTCGTAATAAATAGTGTTTCTAATATGTTTCAAGTAGGTGTATTGCTGCTAATCGGGACCACACGTTGAAAACCACTGTTTAAAACATGAAAGCAAGAGCTGCTCTTGGCTTTCCACGTGTGTTACACAAATCACCAACTTTTGATTTTCTTTAGCCACTAAACCAGTATCATCATAGAAAACCCACCAGGCTAAATTTTATTGAAAATGCTTGGAATTACTGTGGTGTAACTCAAGGGTATAAGAAGTTGATTAGGATTATTCAGACAAATGGAACCAATAGGATATTTATTAATTTTTATTAATAAACCAATAGGATATATACTTATTAATAAAAACTTACTATAAGGAATTGGCTCATGCAAATATGGAGGCTGAGAAGTCCCAAGATCTGCAATTGGCAAGCCAGAGACCCAGGAAAACCAATAGTATAGTTCCATTCTGGGTCCAAAGGCCTGAGAACCAGGAGAGCCGATTGGTGTAAGTTCCAGCCCAAGTGCAAGAGAAAACCAGTGACCAGCTCAAACAGGCAGAATAATGTCCCTCTTACTCAACCTTTTTGTTCTATTCAGGTATTCAATTGGTTGGATGAAGCCTATCCACATTAGAGGGGCCAATCTGTTTTGTCTATGGATTCAAATTTTAATTTCTTCCAAAGCCAAACCCTCACAGACACACTCAGAATACTGTTGGACCATATGTCTAGGTACCCCATGACCTAGTCGAATTGATACATAAAATTCACCATCACAGGAGCCATTGTTTTCATTTATTTGAATATTAAAGCAGAGCTACATGATTCGTTCTCAACAGTACTTACCACTGTAGCTTTTGGTATCATTAAAAATTAAAATTCATGAAATATATAATAAGGTATTTATCAAAATAGGAATCTTCATATTGAGAAAAAAAAGACTTATTTGTCTATATCATGATAAAAGCCAAGACTTTTCATGCTTATTATAGACATTCTTATGCTGATTACAGCCAGTTCAAAGCTGTAATGATAACTCTATCACTGTCCTTCATGTACAAAACTATATTTTCTTGAATAGGAAAGAAAAGTGTGGAATTGCTTCTAGTTTATACCAAGAATTTCACTAACCCTCAACCTACTGTATTTATGACTTTTACTGATCCAGCTGTAGAATTGTGTCTATTTAAATGCTTCCACTTCCTCACACTCATTTATTTTGTGGGGTGGAGAGGTTTTTGAGGGTCAAAATATGGCTAGCCCTCGGGAAAATGTGATGAGCGTGAACATCATGGGTATAGTACGAGAAAAAAAGGCTGAGATCCACTGCCTCATGAGACCAATTGCCACTTTTCTCCCCTTGGATTTCACAAGCTTTTAATAGGAATCATAATTTATTCTGAATGATCAGTATGTTCCCATTGTGGACATGGCAGTGTTGCCAGGCAACATGAAAATACAAGTGGTGGGTCTTAACACTGTCACAGATGATAAAGACATAGGAGTAGAAAGAGTCCCAAGTACTGCAATCTTAGAACCATTGCCTTACCAAAGAGGTGATAGACCTGGGGGCTGGAGGCAAAGATGGAGGTGAGGGAGATGGAGGGTCAGGACTGTGAGTCAGAAGTTGCCAATATCCACATCATTTTAACTGATGCTGAGGAGCATCGGAGGCAGGATTCTAGGTCCAGCCATCCAGTTTTGAAGGGAGCAAGGGTGACTTCAGTAGGCCTCATAATTCATTCATGCACTCCTTCCTTCCTTCCTTCCTTCCTTCCTTCCTTCCTTCCTTCCTTCCTTCCTTCTTTCCTTCCTTCCTTCCTTCCTTCCTTCCTTCCTTCCTTCCTTCCTTCCTTCCTTCCTTCCTTCCTTCCTTCCATTTTGAGTCTTTTGTGTGTCAGGCACTATGCTGGGCCCTGGAGATCATGAGATAAACAATCCAGACATGGTCCTACCTACCCAGAACTTACACAGTAGCAGGGAAGACAAGTCAGGAAAGATTAATTATCTAGTAAATGATTTAATTCCATTTCTGCTGTTATTAATGAGAAGTATGTACAGAAGTTTGGGCAGTCAGGAAAGGTTTCCAGGAAGAAGCAAAGCTGTTTAAGCTGAGGCTTAAAGGAATGAGAAGAAATTAATTAGTTTTAGAGTAAAGGGCTGCAAGGAAGAGGAAAGTGTTGGGAGAGTGTTCCAGGTAGAGAAAACAGCAGGTATGAAGTGCCTGAAGTGGGAAGGAGCCACCAGGTGTTGGTGCACGGATGCAGGGGCTGGATCTCACCCCCATAGCCACAGTCCTTGTGCAAGATGCAGTCTACAAACCTACAGTTACCTTGGTGCTATATTATGATGGCAGATTCTCTTTGCTCATTTTGTTTGGCATCTCAGTTATATTTCCTACCAATTAACTGTTGCTTTCTTCTTGAAACACTCTCTTCCCCAGGCTCACATGACCCCACACTCCACTCGTCTCCCTTTTACCTCTGCTAGTGCTTCCTTCTCAGTCAGCCTCCGCAAGATGGTGCATCCCAAGGTTCAGTCTTCAGACTTCCTCTCCTTTATATTGACATTGGGGCTCTTTCCTGGACCCAAGGCTTTAAATCTCAGTATTGTGATGATGTCTTCAGTATTATCTCCACCCTGACTTCCCCTTGGCGCCCCACGTTCTTGAGTCCAACTGCTTATGTGACGTCTCTACTTACGTATCTAATACACATCACCTCATACATAGCATGAATTAAACAGATCTTCATTTCCCTCCAAACCTAACTTATGCCTTTCCTATATCCCTTCCATCTCAGGAAATGGCACTTAATTCATGCAGTTGTTTGGGTCAAAAACCTAGGCGTTATACCAGAATCCTCTGTCTCTCTCTTTTTTTTTTTTTTTTTGATGCCACAGTAACTCCATCAGCAAGTCCCATCAACTCTACCTCTAAAATATATTCCAGATTTTTATCACTTCTCACTATCCCTACTTCTGCCATCTTAGTGCCACCATGACCTTGTACCTGAACAGAGCAGCAGCCCTTCACTGGTCCCCCTGCTTCTACCTTGTCCTTTATATTCTATCAAGAGGTTAGGAGACTGTTTCCTACAGTTATACAACTCTCTAATGAACTCTTATTTCAACCAAAATTGAATTTTTACCATCATCTACAAGGTCCTATTTGGTGTGTCCCCTGACTACCTGCCTACAGCTCTCAACTCCTCCTCCTACTCTTCTCACCCTCATTCTAGGATCAAGTCACACTGGGATCATTCTGTTTAATATAAACTCATGGTGCTTATTCCCATCTCAGGGCCCTTGTACTTACTCTCTTCTCAAAAACATGGTTCCCCCAGATATGCTCACCCCTGTCTCATCTCATCACTCAGGCCACTGCTCAGGGAAGATGGTCTTCAGTAGCCTTTCCCTCACCACAGTCACGAGCTCTCCCGGGACTTGCTCTTATTCTCTTCATAGGCTTAGCATAATTGGAAATTCTTATTTATGTTACTTGTTTGTTTCTCTGGACATCTTCCTCTAGTATATAAGATTCCTGAAGGCACATTCTTGGCCTAACTAGTAACTCTAGCACCTAGAATACTACCTGGCATACAATAGGTGGTCAATAAATAATTAGGAGTGAGTGAAGGATAGAATTTTTGCTACTTGAAATGATACAATCAAGGGCCAATACATTAAATTCCCAGACAAATGGCCAGATGAATGTCTGTGTCATATCTAGATTGGAATGTATGGAAAAGTAGGTAGTTTCTAGGCCTGTGGCCATACTTATATAGTAAACTTAGTCAGGGGTCGAATGTACAGCATGTGGCTGATACTTACAGTTAGTAGCTCCTTGGAAGGGAGAATATTGAAAAATTAAAACACGTGTTCTTTAGGTCAAGGGACCTGAATTTTAATTCTGTCTCCTATTTTTGCTATGCCAGCTTACAAATATTTCTTAAGCTGTATCATCAACTATGCAATAGAAATCATACCACCTGACTTGTAGGTCTGTAGTAAGGATTGGCCACATGTACAAAAAGGCATAAGATGAAATCTGGCACATGGTAGATGTTTAGTAAACCACATTGGGCCTGGCAGTGACACTGATATTATGGCTGTCATTTGACTGAAACAATGAGAGTACTGTGCCTAACCTAGTCAGTGTTTCCTCCTTGCCCTTGTAATTCGCTCTTTTTGATTTCTCTTTGCCCTTTCATGGCCCTCCTTTCCCTCAAAACTCTATTCCAGACTAACTCTTCCATGTCCTTCATCCATCAGTCTATCTGTCTCTGCATTCTTATCACCTATGCATGGACGTATACACTCATTTATTTGTCCATTCAGTATACTCATCAAATATTTATTCAGTGCTTACTTTATGCCAGATTTTAGGCTTTAGCAACAAACAGAAGCACTTGAAGTTATCATATTGGCTCAATCATTTAAGCTCTTACATAATTAAGGGTCAAGGTTAGTACATTTAAGGAGTAGGAACAAACCTTATGGCTTAGTATCTGCACATAGCAAATACTAAGTAGATATTTAATGACTTTGAAGACTGCTTAGTGTAGTAGCAAGTGTAGGGGATTTGGAACTAGATAGACCTGGGTTCAAATCCTAGCATTACCACTGGTTTTCTGTGTCATGTGAAATACATCTTCTTCACCTTACATCTCCTCCCACCAGCACGGATGATGCCTTCCTTATGCTCTAAGGTTCAGCTCTGGGAAGGCTTCTCTGACCCATCTCACTCCAAGTTAGTCCCTATCCTCTGGACTTCTGAAATTCTGGGTGCCTCTGTTTTAGCATTTATCACATCTGGGTTTATGTGTCTATTTCCACATTGCATTTTTAAGCTACTTAAGGAATAGAAAAATCATATTTGTGTTTCTATCTCATCTCTAACATAGCACACACAGTGATTTGCCCACTGTCCTTTTTGCATTGCCCCACTCAGTTTGCACACTTCACTTGCCCTGGTGTGTTAGTTGTTTTGGAAATATTGCTGAGACGCTACTTGAGTGTTTGACCTTCCTAACTAAAGTATCAGCTCTCCAAGGACAGGGCCCCATCTTCTCCACCTTGTTTATCACTCCTTCCGACCCGTGCTCTGCTCTGGTCTGTGTAAATGTCCCCTGTCCATATTGTTGACCAAGTGTTGAGAAAGTAACTCTCCAAATGTTAAATCCTTTAAAGAGGTCAGCAGAATCCTTATTTTGCCATTTTCCTTGTTCTTTGATGACAAAAGAATCCCCCTAGAATTTCTTCTATGCTGTTCACTTGCCATCAGCCCCAGATGACCTCCTCAAAGGCACAGCCTCCGTAGGTAAAAGGTATTTGTTCATCTTTATGAATGTCAGTCTCTTGACATTCACGGTAAATAGACAAGTTCTCAGTCTCTTGACATTCGTAGCAAATAGACGAATCCTTCAGTAAATGACAGTGGTCCCCAGCATCTCATTAAAAACTCTTGGGGATAAACATTCAAGGGTAGTCGTTGTTCAGGCTCAACTTTCAAAGGCTTTGTAATGTGCTTACCTACAAAAAAAAAATGTATACCGTCACCTGTTACAGCCTCAACAGCAGCATTTTTAGAGCCCTCATCTATATTTAAACTTGGTCTTGCTTAGTCAGGAGCGGAGATGTTGCCTGCCAGCATTTCCAAACAGCAAGAAAGACACAGCAGCTTCCAGTATAATGAGCACAGCTCATGAGGGCTGCTTCTTTGGTATTCACTACTGCATCGGTTTGCCAGATGATGCTGATCTTATGCCATTTTGATGACTTTCTCTCCAATCTTCAACAGACTCCAGGGCCTTGGGCTTCCCAGTGGGTCATTTAAGCAATAATCCATTCATTATTCATTACTGAATTAACAAATATTTATTGAGTAGTTACTATGACTTGAGCCCCACCTACTACTTCAGAAGGTGATTGTGTAATGGTTAAGAGCATGGGTTCTGAAACCAAATTACATGGGTTCAAGACCCAGAATGTCCCACTTATTAGCTGTGGAACTTTGGGCAGCTTATTTAACCTCTCTGTACCACAGTTTCTCCATTAGTCAAAGGAGGATAATAATACCTTCTTCATGAGTTGTTGTGAAAATTAAGACTTAACACCTAAAGTGCTTAGAACTGGGTAATGATGGCTGTTGTTCGTTAGTATTACTATTATGTCTCTGACCCTGAACAAGGCTCTTGGAATTACAATGATGAACAGATTTGTTAATGTTCTTGCTTAGAGTCCAATAAGAGAAATTAATAAAATAATGATGCTAATGATTGTATACAGTAATTACGATAAGCATATATTGGAAAGGAATGTGAGGGCATAATCACAAAGGAATCTGTTCCTAACTTGAGTATTAGGTCTATCTTCTACCTAATCTACAAGCAGTAAATTTGTGCTTTACATAGTCTACAAGCATTAGGTTTGTATTCTATGTAATCTGTAAGCATGTACTGAGGTTGCACAAGTGGAGACTGAGTGGTAGGCCAGGAAAGAGTGAAACAGAAGAGCTATAAAAGGTTTTTAAAGCCATGTTAAAGATTTTAGTCTTTATCCATTTGGGAATAGAAATTCACTGAAGGATTTTAAACAGGTGTTTAAACCTGGTGTTTCATTTGTGTTTGAAACTAGTATTCCGGCTACACCTTAGAAAATGGATTAGAGAGGTGCCCGAAAATAGATACGACGAGACTGCTTAAGTGACCATTTTAATGATCAAGGCAAAAGACCAAGGTAGCTTGGATTACAATGGTGTAGGTAGAGAAGGTGATAAATATAGACTAGATCCTTCTCATGTTGCCTGGTATCTTCTACCCTTGGAATACCAGCTCTGCCTTTGCCCAAGGTGATGGAGTAGTTTACTTTTGTAAACCCTCTACTAGAATCTAAATATTACCAGGTCTCCTAATGGGAGGGACAGGCCACCAATTGATATTCAAATGTTCAGAAATTTTTTGTTCAGATGCATGGACTCTTCTGGTGGTGCTGAGAAGTCAAAAAAAAATATGTATACGTGTTCGGGGAAGAGAAGGAAAAGAATGTTGAAAGTAATTATACATTCTCTTGTCATGCAATGAAAATAAAAGTGCTCCAAGGAAGTGTGTTAAATGACTTTTCTAAGAATGGATGAGCTTTTTGGGAGGTGCACAGCCCTTTGGCACCTCCAGTGGAAAAGCTCATCTCCCTGGATATGGCAAGACTTTGCTCTTGCATGAAAGCAGATTTTGGCTAACATTTCACGGGCCTGTGTTGACAGTTTTTAGATAGGAAATTTTCAGAGACAGAGGTTTGGAAAATGGGTCTTTAGCCAGAGTGCCTGAAGCAGGAAGAAAACATTTGGAATTAGATTAGAACATCTCCATTTACTACCAAGAAATGGAGACAGGATAACAACTCTTATGGTACAGGACACTGACATGACAAGAGGGAGAAAGGATAAACAGCCTAAATCTTATTGAGCACTACATGCTAGGTTCTTTGCTTAACTGGTGTTTATTTAATCTTCATGGCAACATTGGGGTATTTAATGGTATCTTTTTATTTTTTAATGAAGAAATTTAAGCTTAGAAAACTTAAATGACTTGTTCAGGGTGACTCAGCTTGGACATATAGGTAAGACTTGAACCTTCTACCATCTGGTCGTCAAATACAATCTCCTTTTACTACATGAGACCTCCATGTTTATGGCATTGTTTTCCCAATCTTCATGGGCTTAACTGGGCTTCTCTATAAGGACTTTCCCCCTCATTCCTCTCTTGAAAGTAAAAATAGCTCCCTTTGTGGAAAGTGAGAGAGCAAGACAAGTAAGAGAGGGGAAATCAACAACTGTCCTACTTTTCTGTTTCTCCAGCACCAAAGCTTAATGCTGCATGACAAAATACTGGAAGAAGGAGGAGAAAGATATTTTATAAGAAAGCAATGGTAAAACAGGTTGGAAACCTCATCATCCACCAATAATATTTCATAGCATTGAAATGGGTACCAGGTGCTACTTTATGGGGGTTTGATGGATTTGCTAAAGGGAACATTGGGATTAAAATCGGGTGCACTATTTCTTTTATTTCCATAGGGTCTCTACCTTGTGTCTCACACAGGCCCTCCAAGGCCCAGCCTCCTTTTGATAAGGTTCTTGTCATGAGAATCATTAACAGTGGTCTCCTCACTGGGTTATTAGTTGGGTGATGTGGAGTACCAATATTCTCTTGGAAGGAACTAACTGCTTGAGTCACAGGCAAATGCCATAATCAGATCTCTAACAGCTGTAGTGAGGATGTGTTGGCAAGTTATATTGAAATTCTAGGATGAATTTTAAAAATATATATTCCAGCCCGTATGTCTGAATCTCAACCTTGTACCCTTTTCTTGATCTTTTTCCTGTTGTACGTTAATGAGAAGATAGTTCTCTCTTCCTCTGCTTCTGTAAGTCACATTCATAATTTTAGCCATTTCACTGTCTCATCTGTATTATTAGTGATTTTAAATCAACTTAATTTTTTATACTTAGTTTCATCCTAAACATATGAGACATGAGATCAGTAGTAGCTATATTTTTCTACATGCATTAGTATAAATGCATAACTATTTTCCCATTTACCATTCACATCAGCATCCCATTAAATGATCAGTGATATGCATACTATATTGGAGAAATTTCTCGTACAGTAAAAAGAGGTCAACTCTGCCACTTAAAGGCCATGTGGCTTCAGTCATGTTTTTTCCTTTCTTAACATCAGTCTCTCCCTCTGCAAAATAGGAAGGCTTCTACCTGCCATCTAAAGTTGGGAAGTTTCAGTGAGAGAATCAGCTATAACTAAAATTTATTCAGTTCCTACCATGTACCAGAGACCATACCATGCCCTTGATGTGCGTATTTTCCTGTGTAATCCTGATCATGATCCTAAGAGAAAAGTACTACGATCATGTCCCTTTCATAAATGAGGACTCTAAGGCTTTGGGCTGTTATGCAACATGACCAAGGCTCTCCTTTCATCGAGTGGTACAGTGAGAATTTGACCCCTGTTCTGCCTGATACAAAGCCCAGGCTCTATCCCATCAGTGTGTCTGTCACCATGCTTGGCACCAATAAGTGCAGAATAACCGTGTACTCCTTTCCCATTGTGTGGAGATACCAACTCGTGTTGTTCCATCATGGGTGCTAGATTCTTGCTGACTAGAGCTGCCTTCTTCTTCCCCCATGGCCACCAGTACTGTGTTACACGGAGCTGATGCTCAAGGGCTATTTGTGGATGACTTAACTGAAGGCTCTAGGATCCCAGTGGAATCATGTCTCACATTTGCCTTGAGGAAGATGATTTTCACATCTCTCTAGTGACTCTGGGACAGCATGGTTGTAAACAGAAATGACATAAGCCCAGAGCACTCACCAGCTGATGGAGTCTGAGAGTCTCGTTCCCTAGTTTTTCCCATTAGATGAAGACTTCAGTCTCCAAAAAGAAACCTTTTATAAACATTTGCTGTTATGTACATTTTTCAGAGAGAATTAGGAATCAAGATTAAGTTTTCATAGGGAAGTCAGGAAAGATTGCATTTGGGTGCTTGGTGTCTGAGGAAGGATAAAGGCCAGTGTGGGGATGAGGAAAGGGTATGCTTAGAGGAAAGAGACTTTGCTTCCTTCATAATTCTGCATAGAACTCTTCCTCACTCTGGCTATCTTCACTCTCCTGTTATAACTAGTTATGAACTTTGTATATATTATGATCTGATCTGATGCAAGCTATTGGCCCTCTTCCTAGGAAAATGCAAGCCCATGCATACACGAGTTTGTACACAGTTGCAGGGACTAAATGGACCCTCCTGAGAATCTATGGACCTCCCCCCATGCAGGTTAATAATGCCACAAGTTCTGGAGACTTAATGAGGTAATCCCCTCCGGGAAAGATCACAATCCTTTTGGGATATCTCCTATGATATAGAATACTTGGTGTTTGTTTCTTAGGAACTAGAGTTATTAGGAAGCATTCCAAACAACAGTCTTCAGTTTTGACATTTTCATTAAAAAAGAGTTACAATAACACTAGAATTTCTTGCTTTGGACAATACACCAATATCTTTTTGCAACATTTAAACAAGAAGAGAAGAAAGGATAACAAAAAGAGACAGATATGGCATATCATCTATTATAATTAAACATCAAAAATCTGACCATTTAAGAATAATTTTCCTCTGTATACATTGACGTTCAACATAGAAATGATGGCATTGTTGAAAGAAAAAACTCAGCTAGCTCTTACAAAGTACTAGGCATTATTCCATGTGCTTTAACTAATATATTGATATATGATCTTTTTACCTCTTCTTCCATGAAATCTACCAGAAAAGGAAAATATTTTCTAATTCCTAGACGGACAGAATCCAGGGTGAAGGAGGATTTAAAAGACTCCATTAAAATGACAGAAGAGTTTGTATTACTTCATTGTTATGATACCTTATTATGTAAGTTTTTACATCTCTAGGGACTTAAAGGGATCCACTTAACTGGTCACTCAGCAGAGGGGTCCAAGAATTCCCAAGTCTCTGAAGTTCATCTTGGTGGCAGCAAGTGGGTTAACTTTTCCAAAGGCCCAAAGGCCCTCCTTCAGAGGAATCTTGTGAAGCAGAATGCCTTGCTTACCCTCATTGTTCTCTAGGAAAACTCTTGTTTTCCACCTCGGTTGGTATTTTGCAAACACTTTATCCTGGAGACACTGGGGGCCCTAGGGAATGGAATGTTGCCCATGAGCCAGATATTTGTAAACCTTAGCTCTGAAATGTGGCACAATACCACAAACTGTCAAGTTGTGTAAAAACTAAAGCAAAGACAAAAACAGAATGTAATATTTACCAGATGAGAGTTTTTTGTGTGTGTAATCTTGCTGGAATTTTGGGAGTATCCAACTCTCATACGTTTCAAAATGAGCCTTGTGTCCCACCCTATCCCACCCCCACCCCCAGTTTTTCCCTCCTGCACAGGGAAGGAGAGTTATGGAAGTGAAAGGCTTCGTCCGAATAAACAATGAGCTTGATATAGCCCTCTGCAGTTAGCTATATATTGAAAGATGAACAAGAGGGTTTTGGCCCCGTCGCAGAGGGAGGGTCCTGAAAATATTATTTCTGGAACAATTTTCAGAATTAATGCGAAACAATGGGATATTGTGTGTGTTGGCAGTTTTCATTCAGCATAAGTGATTTAACTGTATGTTCATTAGCTTGTCCACAATTTTCATTGTACAAAATAAAACTAGATTCAAATGAGAATTTCCAGTCATGTGGAAGAAAATATTTTTTTCCACATGACTACTGACATCATTACGCTGTGTCCTCTGACACAAGTGAACAGCCTAAAGAAACCAGTAGAAGATACCCATTTAAAGGAATTTAGTTTAGAAAGAATCAGAATGGGGAGAAATGGGAGAATTTTAAGTGCATTTGAAACACAAGCCTTCTGAAGAAGGATCAGGTTATTTGGGTTTTAATTTTGAAAGTAGTTTGAAGAGTCACATCGTGAGTTCCCACTACCAGCGGGTACTCTTTCTGTTGAGAGAGGAAGTGAGAAATTTGATTCAGTGACTTCATTATGACATGTTTGTGAGTGCTGGGTCTAGGGCAGCAGGCTTGTACCATGTTACCTCTCCCCTATTACAGCTGGTTAGATCAGGGGTAGACTCATGGCCCAGGGGATCTGGTCCATGGATTAGGTGATGACTAATCCAATTCTGTCTTTCTTTTGAAGATCTGAACTAAGAGACCCAGTGCCTGAGATCAGACAATGGCAGGTTCCTAAATTGAAAGGTCACATTCAGATGGGAAAGGGAAGAGGGGAGGCTTTTTCAGCCCACTGCAAGCTAGAGGATTAGCAGAGAAAGCCAGTCTGCCCAGAGAAGTGGGAAGTTTGATCAGCTGCACAGAGAAAAGGATATAAGATGACGTGTTCCCAGAAAGAGAAACATGGTAAGCATAGATGGCTCGAAAATGGATGCTTTTCCATTTCTAGTCCATCTAAAACCCAGAAATAGGTCACTCTCCTTTGTTTAAGCTAGTTACGTAGGTGACTTTCTGTAACTAGAACTCATACAGGTCCTTCTTGTACAGATTTAAATTTTTATATACAGTGGTGGGGATTTTTAAAAAGTTTACTTGGTTCATTTTTACAAAAGTCTCTTACACCCTTGGGTGACACTGAGGTGCAGCAGAGTTGGTGTAAGACATGGGTTTGCTGGGGAAAGCATAGTGGCTGTGCTTGGCAGAAATCTGTGTGTAATAATTGTGTATTGAGTGGAATTTGTGCCATGACACAAGTAAGGTGAGAGTACGGTGGGTTGGCAATTGAAACTGCTAATAGCTACATTCCAATTCTACCATTAGATGGTTGATTTCAATTCTTTTTATCCAGCTGTGTTGAAGTAAGTGAAACTGTAAGTGTTAATAGCAAATTAAATGAAATAGATACTGTACGTGTGCATTATGGGAACCATAAACTCCGTAACCTTAGCAGAAGATTCTAGAGGAGGAGAAAAAGATCCCTGTGGTATGCTAGTGAATAATTTGAAAGAAACTACCTTACTTTCAAGTCCCCACTTCTGACTAATGGAGGCTCTGATGACAAAAGATCATGCTGCCGCTTTGGAAGGTCAAGATTCTAGTTTCAAATTGCGATTAAAATGGATTTCTGCATCACCAACCCCTCCCACACCTTACCTAGCACCTCCCTTCTCCCACCCGGCGCCTGGATTTCTCATTTATCATGTGGCTTTCCCAAATACTGAGCTGAGAAGTAAGGGTTTTTTAGTTTTTGTTTGTTTGTTTGTTTCTCTTAACAACTTTAGCGCACATTAACAGTGAAGACTCTTGGTTGACACATGTGCTGCGAACCTTGCTAAGCACTTCACATATATCTTATCTCTTTAAAAGTCACAGCAACCCCAGATGATGGGCATTTCCTGATCTCCTTTTGCAAGTGAGGAAAATGATGCTCCCAGAGGTCAGGTTACATGGCCAGAGTCACACAGCTCTAAGTGCCAGGGTTGGTATTTCCCCATATGTGACTGCACAGCTCCTGTTGTAAACAACTAAGCTCTTCAAATTACATAGTTGTGTGCTTGAATCTTGAAAGGCCCAATCTCAGGGTCACCTCTGATATTAGATACTTTCCCCTAAATGACCAAGAACCTAGATCAGAAAGCTATAGATTCTCCAGTTGAGAAAAGACTGGTTCTCAGTTTAAGTAGTATGGTTTTTCATGTGCTCGCTAACATGAAATGATCTTGAAAATTCTTTTCTGTATAAAAACAAAATCACCCCTTATTGTATTATCTGTGGCAGCACATTGAGTCAACATATAATCAATGTTTTATACATTTTAACTACAAAGGTTATTCACCTTCATATAAATTAATATACATACCTTTAGACTTCATGCTTTGAGACTGTCTTATTGTCAACTCCCATTTCAAGAGACCTAGAACAGACCCACCTCCTGCATAACTCCGTGTGGTAGCAAGGCTCAGGCAATAACATAACAAATGAACAGAATTCTTTGGATTTACCTGCTTTATTTCAGGAATTATTAGGAGAGATAGTTGATCTCTCTTAGGATAAATTGAGGCTATTTTTGGAGACCGTTTTCCAGAAAAACACAAAGATCTCACATTCTGGTTTCCAGTTTGTTTTTAACCTTATACCAAATTTTCATCTGAAAAGTAACATCAGGATAGAATTTGATCTATAAAACATGTCAAACGTTTTCCCTGAAGGAATAAGGTAAGGGGCAGCAGGTGGTATGGTAGGGAAAATTTCTAACTGGCAAGAGGACATTGGCCTTGGAGGGCATGATAATTGCTATTTACCCCACTGGCTGTTCTCCAGTAAGACTTAAGGTCTTGCATACTATGTCCTTCTGAATTGAAGACTATTGGTTTTGCTGCTGTGCTAATACAGAAATGGGAGTCACAATTGTGCAAATAAATATTCGCTTAATGTAACAAATTGTTCTATTTTGGCTCCTTTAGCTGTATGGTGTGATATTTTTTTTCCTTTGAAAAATCAGCTGACATTGGAAATAAAGGAAATGTAATAATTACCACGGGAAATATAGTTTGAAGATGGCAAAGGAGCCAAAATAGCAGTTGTGGAAAAAGGGAGTCAAAATCATTTGATGTTACCAACTGTACTATTAATAGGGCTCCAAGGAGAGGAAGGAGTGAGTGAGTTCCCAGAGCTATTAAGATTCCACCAGCCCTTCTCTTGCATTCAGCAGTCCCGCTGGATACCTTTGATTGTTGGCATGGATTCAGAGCATGGAAGTGTACTTCGCTTAGAAATTCTCTCTCACACATGCAAAGAAGAATGGGGGATTAATGAATACGACACCTAAAAATGGAAGCCTCAATACAGCACTAAGCGAGTATAGCAAATTCGTTTAAAACATCCCCCATACATATTTAACCAAATTGATCTCTTCTCTCCAGCCTCTTTTTTTTCCTGTTTCTTATTTTCTTTCTTTCTTTTTTTTTTCTTCTTTAAAGAGAAAACTTCATCTGATCTGGCAGAGAGTGACAAACCTCCAAAGTAGGTAGTTTGTATTCTAATGACAAACGTTATCCTGGGGCAGCAAGCGGGGCCTGGATGTACACACAGAGAGAGTTATCTAGT
Organism: Delphinapterus leucas; assembly: GCF_059928025.1. NCBI lineage: Eukaryota > Metazoa > Chordata > Mammalia > Artiodactyla > Monodontidae > Delphinapterus > Delphinapterus leucas. Next base: position 473,551 of record NW_028322285.1, read on the forward strand.
TATAACTGGGACAATGCCTGGTAAGGGGAGAGCTTGGGAAAGGTCTTCCATCAATGGCTGGGTGCATTTTCTCTTCTGGGGAGAGTCCGAGTCAGCAGGTGGGATTCTCTCCTTGCCCACTACAAAGGTTTAGGGGCATTAGCTAAGATTGCAGACCTCACCCTTATCGGAATGGTCAGAATACGGTAACATGAAGCCTTTCTTTCTCTTACCAAACACAAAAACCTGTCCCAAAGAAGGCAATAGGAATCCCTTTGTGATTTCCGCGCTTGGATGGAGTTTAAGATGCTTCTCTGAATTCATGGTACATTCCAGCTTGGAGCTACCCTACACTCTAGGCTGGCTTATGTTGGAGTGGGATTTAGGGCAGGGGCAGGACAGAGATTTAAGGTTCCTGCTAAAACTGTTGGGAAGGGAAAGTTTTGCTTTTTATTTTGTTGTGTTTTCTTTGGTCCATCACTCCCTGAATGGCCTTGGATGTGGAGCACGGGTTGGAAAAATAGGGGCTGCTTGTTTAACTTTAGAAGACTGAAGAGTGGGATAGAATGGACCATGAATCATGGTTATATATACAGCCTCCTAAATGCTAACATGCAAACACATACATAGTATATCATGGGGGAAATAAAAATGGGCCATGATCTAATGTGTATGATAATCTCTTTCTTTAAAATAAAATGCAAAATATATGTATTTTGAAAAAAATATATGTTTGGAAGGTAGTAGACCAAAATGTTAACAGAGATTGTCTTAAAACTGGAGATTGGCGTAGTTTTACTTTTTTTTCTCTTTGCTTATTTATAGTCTCCCTTTTTTCCTAGCATGTTCAAGTATATTATACATATATTTCCATTTAAAATTAAAAGCTAAAAATGTAAGACACCAAAGGAAAATAAAAATACATAGGGATTCCAAAGCTTAGGTCCTGCCCCTGCCTCATTCTGGCTGAGAACCTGTTCTCTCTCACATCCTCAGATCCACTTATAAAACAGTGGTGATAACTATACCCTCCTCACATTGTGGGCATTTAATAATTTAATATCCACGGCAATGCTTTGTAAAGTATATACTAAGGAGCTGTGTTTACTAATATTTGGCATCCTTCTATTCGGGGGAGCCACGTCCTTCCTTACGAACTGTCTGTGAGGCTCGTATGTGGCTAAGGGATGGTGATTGTGTCCTGCCCCACGGGAAGGCCCACAGCCTCCAGGGCCCTGCCAGAGCCCCCTGGCTTCCATCTGGCCCTTGCTTCATCCTGGTGGGGGCAGTGGTATGGGTGTTTGGAGGGGACGTGACTCCTGGATATCTAGTCAGAGAAAAATGGGAACCATGTAGAAACAGCTCCAAGATGGAATTGTGGCTGCAAAGGAGGTCAGACAGCCTGGAATTTAACCCCAACCAGCCTGAATCTCAGCTTCCTTATCTGAGAAGGAGAGACAGCGTAGTGGCTCACTCAGCGCATTAGCACAAGTAGTCAGAGTGAGAGAACGACCTTCAGCGCTTAGCAGAGAGCGTGGCGCAGAGGAGTGAGTGCTCGGTGAATGTCAGCTGTGCTGCTTTTTTTTAACTTTTAATTTTGTATCGGAGCACAGTTTGATTAACAATATTGTGTTTAAAGTGAACAGCAAAGTGATTCAGTTGCACATATACATGTATCTTTTTCAAATTCTTTTCCCATTTAGGTTATTACATAATATTGAGTAGAGTTTCCTGTGCTGTACCGTAGGTCCTTGTTGATTATCCATTTTTAATATAGCAGTGTGTGCATGTCAATCCCACACTCCTAAATAACCTTCCCCCACACCCTCCCCCCTGGTAACCATAAGTTCGTTCTCTAAGCCTGTGACTCTGTTTCTGTTTTATAAACAAATTCATTTATGTCATTTCTTTATTTTTTAGATTCCATATATAAGCAATATCATACAATATTTCTCTTTCTCTGTCTGACTTACTTCACTCAGTATGACAATCTCTAGGTCCATCCATGTTGCTGAAAATGGCATTATTTCAGTCTTTTTAATGGCCAAGTAATATTGCATTGTATATACGTACCACATCTTCTTTATCTATTCCTCTATTGATGGACATTTAGCTTGCTTCCATGTCTTGGCTATTGTAAACAACACTGCAGTGAACATTGGAGTGCATGTATCCTTTTGGATCATGATTTTCCTCCAGACACATGCCCAGGACTGGGATTGCAGGATCATACGGAAGTTCTATTTTTCGTTTCTTAAGGAACCCCCATGCTGTTCTCCATCGTGGCTGCACCAATTTACATTCCCACCAACAGTGTAGGAGGGTTTCCTTCTCTCCACACCCTCTCCAGCATTTATTGTTTGTGGATTTTTCAGCTGTGCTGCTTTTAATCCACTGAACAGTCCCTGCTAATGACAGTGCTGATGAGGGGGTACACTTATTATTACAAGGTATTCACTAATAGTAAGAAGCATTGTGATGGGGAGCCAGGAATGCCTGGATGACATGAGAAGGTAATGCCCAATGTGCTGCATTCTTTTGATGTTAACTTTCCCATCTTACTGGTATTTGAAATGCAGCAGGCTTGTTCCTCTGAGTGGCTTCAGGGTTTTATTCTCTTCTGCCCAAGAGTGTTTTCTTTGCCTGACTCAAGAGGCTCGGGGAGCAAGTCAGAGAGAGTTGAGCTATTGCAGGAATGAATAAATAAAGCTGTAATCTGAACACTGTCCCCAACCGGTGCTGCAGGGCTTGCAACTCATTTTACAACTTTGACCTGACTGCCTAAGTCAGGGGTCCTGTCATTTCTTGGAATTCACTGTATACAGTGAGGCAGCATGGAGGTGGCAAGAGAGCCCCTTCTGAAGCCCTGGGACCTGTTTGGATCCTGGTTCCTCTGTCCCTTACTGATATGTCCCTGTCCAACCTCTCAGCTGTTAGAAGAATGAGAAATGATGCATTTAAAGAGTCTAGCAAAATATCTACATATAATAGGCACTTAATGTATGTTTTGTTATTGTTAAAACCCCTCCTATTACAAAGCTGAATTAAGAAGGGAGGATAGTCCTTGTCTATCCTGTGTTATTCAGACAACCTCTAGTATTGGGCTTTGCTCTGATCACCATGATAAGAGGGATCTAACACACTGGGTCTAAGACATTGGGTTCTGGAAAAGACCAAGGGGATGAGAGCAGCCATATCATGGTAGTCTGATGAAAGGATACTTAGTCTAAAAGTGAGAGACAAGAGACCTCTTTACAAAGAATAAGAGTAACAGTAACAGTTAACATTATTGATCATTAATTATATGCCAGACCCTGTTCTAAATTCATTGCAGGCAGTAAATTTTTTAACCTTCAAAACAAAAATGAAACATTTGAAGCATTATCACCATTTTTTACAGATAAGGAAACTGGGTCGCAGGGAGGTTAAGAACTTGTCCGAAGTCACACAACTAGTAAATTTGGGAACTGAAATTCAAAGCTGGGCCATCTAGCTCCTGTGTCCATGTTGGGCCCCACTGTGCCAAATCCGTTTCCATTATCTAGTGTGTCGTCAGGAGAAGAGAAATAAAACATCCTCTGCTACTCCAGGAGGTCAAAATAGGGCCAGTAGTAGAAACTTCAGGGAGAGAGATTTCATCCTAATATAAGAAAGGTTAACAGTCAGCAGCAGTAATTCAAGGATTGGCTGCCACATGAGGTAGTGAGTCTTCTGTTGCTAAAAGTATTCAAGTAGTTGTTGAACAGCCATCTGGTATGGGTAAGCTTTGAGGGGAATTCTAGTGTCTGGAAATGGCTTACACTAAATTAATCCTAATTCTTCTCACAATGCTGAGATTCTCCTGGGCCTGGCCTAACACATTACAGTCCTTTAATCAGAATTTTGGGAAATGAATAAGGTAAATGAATAAATGAATGAGTCCACTGATTTCATAAACGTTTCATATCAAAGACTTACCTAATACTTGCACAGCAAAAATGACCTTTTCTTCCCGATGCCTAAAGTGCTTAGTGACTTTAGATATTGTCAATCAACAGTAAAGGTTATCCTCATATTGTAATTTTATATTTGACTGTTTTCTTTGCTATAATTGGATTTTAAAATCCTTGCCCACAGAGATAATGCCTTACCTAGTATAAAACAGAGCACATATTAGAGGCCCTAAATATGGTATTAAATGATGAAGTCAATAGAAATATGATTCAGTTCCAGGTAAATATTCTAGATGCTGCCAAGATGTCTTGGGTCAAAGATCCATCCTGAACCACTCATTCATTCATTTACCAAAAGTTGATGATTTTGCTTACATTAACCTTTACTATGTGCCAAGAGCTGCACACAGAAGAATGAGAATGACCCTGCCACCAAGGGAGGGCAAAGTGATAGATAAACTCATGGTGGAGAAAGCACAGGTGAAGGTCCCAGGAGCCCAGATGAACTCAGCCTTGGAGGTAAGGAAAGCTCCAGAAAATTTCCAAGCCAAAGAAACTGGATGTTCAAACACCTGGAGGAGGAACAGGGCCAGGCACAGGAGGCATTTGTTAGCTGATGTGTTCACTGAATATAGCTGATCTGTGGGGCTATGTCACATAGACCAGTGGTTCTCAAAGTATGGTCCCCAGCCTAGCAGCTTCGGCATCATCCAGAAACTGGTTAGAAATGCAGATTCTCAGACTCCACCCCAGACCTGACTCAAAAACTCTGGGCGTGGAGACAAACGCTCTGTGTTTTGACAAATCCAAGTAATTCTGGTGCACACTCAGGTTTTTTGTCCTCTTTAGAAACCTAAATAGGATTAAGCCAACTAAATCCCCCCCACTCCCCAGCACACATACACACGTCTTGAATGAGATTATAGGTAAATACTGGTAGAGTATCACTTCTCAGAAAAGGCAAAGCTCTCCTGCCCACGGATCCTTCACAGCATTCTCTTGGTTGGGAAGAGCAGATGGTCCGAGGGGTCTGGAGCTGTAATGCACAATAAGAGGTTAGTACCTGCCGGCCCTGGCAGGCAGTCCTTGTGCCTGCTCTGGTGACAGAACAACATGGAGAATTCCTCTTTGTTCTCACTGGGGTTAATGACGATCTGTGACTGATTTCACCGGGACATTCAAAACTGGGGGTCCAGGTCTGCTTCCTGGGTCTCCAAGGACAGCCCTAAGATTTGGGCTATAAGTCTCTGAAAAAAACCAAAGAGACAGAAAGTGAAAACAAACATGGACATTTATTTTCCTAACTTGCCAATGGCAAACAGAATTTTGTTTAATAAACCATGAAATGATTCACAGAGGTCTGTGTATTATTCCATTGTGCAGCTGGCTCATGTAAAAGAATCTTTTCTCTTGGTCTTTCAAGCCATATACAATTCCCAGGCATGCCAATTTGTATTTATTTACTGGTAAGGCCTGTATCTGCCTTGTGAGTCTGTGGACTGGAATTCACACTTTCAAGTGGACATGGTAAACAAGAACGTGCAGGGGCAGATGAGCTCTTATTAACCTCAGACACTCAAGGCCCCCACCCCAGCCCAGGTCATCACCTGCATCAATGGATAACTGCATCTCCAAGATAGTCAATCTGAATATCAACATTAGTTCTCTCCAGTCTGACCTCCACACACAGCCAGAGTAAATTTTTTTTTAAATGCATATCTGATTATATCACCCACTTGCTTATAAGAATATCTTCACTGTATCTTCACTTGTATTCTTACAAGAACATCTTCCCACTGTAATTAGAATAAAACACATGCTCCTTATTAAGACCACCAGCCTTCCTACCTTTCATCTCCTGTCTCTGTGGCTCATGCTACTCCAGCCACAATGACCTACCTCCTTGTTTTCAGTTCAGGGCAATTGGTTTGTTCTTTGCTGCCTCAGCACCTTTGCATGTCTGTGGCCTCTGCTGTAAATGCTCTCACTTCTGCTCTTCACCCCGTTATGTTCAGTTCATTCTTGAGGTCTTATCTGAGCAGCACTTGCTCAGGAATTCCTTTCCCTCAACCCCACCAGACCTCACAGACTAGGTCAGGCCCTTCTGTTATATATTCAAAACATTATCAATTGCAAGAAAGTAATTGGTTACCTGACTATCCTCTTTCCTCGTGAGACAAAACTTCATAAGAACAAAGACAACAATTGCTCTCTTCACTACTGCATTCCCAGCACCTGGCCCAGTGTGTAGCAAAGAGTAAGTTGTTAGTCACTATTATTCAATATCATTGAATGACCCACTGAATGAACTAAGTCTTTAGAAGGATTTGGGATTTCTGAAGAAATTTAAAGGAAGGAAGAGAGATGGGTTAGACTTAGGGTGAAGACCATTCCAGCATAGGAGAAAGGTCAGATTCAAATTTCTAGGCAGAGGATTTGTAACTCAGAGGCCACAAAATGAAAAGTCATTGTTTGAGAGTACCCACGTGTAGGCTCCCCTGTGCCCAGGAGCACAGCTTTGCAAACGGAAGGGAAGAAGTGGAGAACCCCGGCACAGTCATATACAAGATGTGTCTTTTTACTAAAAGTTGGATGCGTTGTTGAAAACTCTTTATGGTTTTCCAAATCAACTCTGATTTTCAGAGTTTAGAGGCAAGAGCATTTCCTTGTGCCATTAGCATTTAAAGGCCTTGATTCCCATAATATTCTGCTTTCTGGAAACCTCTCTCCACAGACAATATCAAGTGTGGAGGCTCTGAGGACCTGGGCAGCTCTGGATTTAGAGTGAGGGGGTAGGGCAGTTGATGCAGCCTGTGATGTGGGTTCTCTCAGGTCTTTTGGAAGGGCCAGCTGTCTTATCTATTATTACAGACTGTGCCAGTCAGGAGGAGACGTATATAAAGAAAGCCATCTACTTTCAAAGAAATATTAGTGTCTTGAGCTAAACAAAGTGTAACAAACACATCTTCTGGGCTTCCCTGGTGGCGCAGTGGTTGGGAGTCCGCCTGCCGACGCAGGGGACACGGGCTCGTGCCCCGGTCCGGGAAGATCCCACATGCCGTGGAGCAGCTAGGCTTGTGAGACATGGCCGCTGAGCCTGCGCGTCCGGAGCCTGTGCTCCGCAACGGGAGAGGCCCCAGCAGTGAGACACCCGCGTACCGCAAAACAAAAACCAAAACACATCTTCTCTCATTACACGTGCACACGTGCACGCGGGCACACACACACACACACATACACACAGTCCATAGGACTCCGTGTTGCAAGATGGCTTCCATGTCGGACATGCCATCCACAAGGCGCCTACATCACACAGTGTGATCCGGGTTCGACATATCCCTGTCTGAATCACTTGAAGGATGCCAGGCAGATATTCCATTTGTTTTCTCCCTTCCTGAGTAGTTTTCTACTTAAAGCCTCAGTGTCTGAAATTCCTCCATTAGGTGGTCCTTTTTTGGGATAAAGTACTGCCCTTTCTGTGTAGTCTCTTTAAATAGCAAAGGCTTAAATTACATCAAATCAAGTATAACATAACCTGCCTAATATTCCATATCTTGACAGCAGTTTGAGTTACAGAGATAGATGCCTCTGTCCAAAGTCAGTGAATATTCACTTAAGATTTGAGCATTTTATTTTTTGGAAAGCTTACATTAAAAGAAAAAGTAAATAAATATCATACTTTAGTTAATGGTATGCATCTGAAGTATTTAAGGGAAGTTGTACAGATGTCTGTAATTTACTTTGAAATATTTTTTTAAAAATAGATGAATTGATGACTAGTTAGAGGGACAGATATATGACAAAAACCCCAAATAGTAAAACATTAATGGTATAATCTAGGTGATCTTTACATAGGTGTTCACTGTAAAATTATTTCAACTTTGCTGTATGAAAAGTGTCATAATAAATTATTGAGGAAAGGAAAAGAAAGAAAATATAACCTGCTCAAGTTCCTATTAGAGAGCCTTGTATATACAGGTCACTCAGTAAATGGGAGCTGTTATGTGAGTAATGAGAGGACTAGGACAGTGGTGTCCAACCTTGGCTGGTCTTTAGAATCAGTGGGGAAGCTTTTCTAAAAAACAGATGCCTGGGCCCCCCTTCCCAACATTCTGGCTCAATTGGTCTGGAGTGGAGCCCAAGCATCAGCATTTTTTAGTTTCACCCCAGGTGATCCTTCTAGGTGACAACGTTAAGAGCAACCGTCCCTCTGGCCTGCAGTGGTGACCACACTGCTTTCCTCCTGAGGCTGATTTGCAGGGCACACTTGGCCTAGGATTGGGCCCAGACCCCCCACAGAGAAAGGAAAGGGGGCGAGTTCCTCTAACAACCAAGGCCTGAGATCAGACCAGATCAGCCTATGTAATTCAAGAGTTCTGCCTTTGCCCTTTATCCGGGCTGTGGCTTCCTTGTTGATGACCCAAGTAGAACAAAAAAGGTAGAAATCACATCAATTATAAGGAGATCTTTTGTCGAGGTGGATGGCTAAAATAATCCTTATTACTTTTAACTTTGAAAATAGACACAATAGCATCCATGAAGGGGAAAAATCTTTTCTGTTAACTTTTATTTGCCTTCATTTAAGTTTTAAATATGTAGTAAACATGATTGTAGGGCTTCTCATTAACTGGGGTATCTTACAGTCATAATTTTTGATACACAACATTACTCACCAATTAGCCTGTCTTGTTCATTTAAATTTCTTTGCTCATATTTTAATGGGAGCTAATGATGCCTTTGTTGACTTATTTAATGTTATGTAAATGTGGCTATAAACTGTGAAGTGTTTAAGCAGAAGCACTCTTTTTGCTTACTCGTCAGATTTTGGAGTGTGTAGAATCCCCAGGAAACACACATCAACACAATGAATGTAAGCTTACTGAGGAGACCAAATAATAATAATAATTTTTAAAGCAAGCAGTGAAGGATGTTCAGAGCATGAGATTTTTACTTTCCTCTGGGGTTAATTGTTATTTGAGCATCAAAGGAATTTCAAAGTTAACTTCAACCAGTTTTTTTTCTTTTCTTTTTCTGCTCCCATAATGACGCAATATATGCTAATCTTAAGACCATCTTCTAAGCTCAGGCAGGGAGAGCTGGGCTAGACAGGTTCTCTTGTTGAGTTTCATGAGCCTTGCTCTCAGTAGAACTCCATTTTCCCTTATGGCCAGCACATAAATATTTGAATGAAGAAATGAATGAATGAATGGAAACTTTATAATTTCAACATACACATAGATGAAGCTTCCAAGATACTGGATTCTCAATACTATGGCCTCTACTCCTCCAACAATCCTTTCCATTCCCTAGCCTCAACCAGTCCCTTGTCATACCTGAGACATTGTAAGTAACAGTAACCAAACACCATCGTATTTTAATTTCACATGCTTTACTCTCTTCTTACTACTTTGTGACTTTCCAGCTACCTTCTTCAGGTGCCCCAACTTCATCTTTCCACCCCACCAAGAACCCTGATCCATTGATCCTAACACTTTTTCTCAGTCCCTTATCACCTTCAAGTTCTCTCTTCCCTCCTGCCCCAGCTTAAGCTGCATAGTGAATCATAAGAGTCACCGACTGGCATACATCCTTGAATTCCTTGCTGAACTTATCAGGTAAAAGCACAGGCTTGGTTAAACCTCATTGTCTTTCTACTCTGTACTTGCACTCGTGCTGCTGAATTTGGGTGGGGAAAATGGTCTCCCCAAGCTGAATGGACTCACTTTGGAGTTACGATCACAAATGTTGTGTGGTTCCTTCTGCTGCCAGGTAAGCACAGTATACTTCCAACCTATCCTGCTTCCAGTGGGATTGAATAGTGTCATCCCCGCACCCCAAGTCATATGTGGAAGTTCTGATCCCCAGTACCTAAGAATGTGACTTTATCTGGGAATACTATTGCAGATGTCATTAGTAAGCTGAGATGAGGTCATGAGGGTGTGCCCTAATCCAACGTGACAGATATCCTTGTAAAAAGAAGAAAATTTGGACACAGACACATACACAGGGAGGGTGAAGATGAAGTTTAGAGATCAGGGTGATACTTCTACAAGCCAAGGAACACCAGAGATTGGCAGAAACTAACGAGGAGAGAAGTGTGAAACAGAGCCTCCCTCGGGGCCCTTAGAAAGAAACAAACCTGCTGACACCTTGATCTTGGACTTCTAGCCTCCAGAACTGTGAGACAATAAAATACAGTTGTTTAAGTCACCCAGTTTGTGGTACTTTGTTATGCAAACAGATATGTCATTCTGTCACATCTTCTCTAACCTCAAATCGTCAGCATCTCTTGCCCAACCTCACTCTCCACCAATGACTGTTCTTTATTCTTCGCTGAGAAAAACAGAAGCCATCAGGAAGCCCCATCTGCACATACACTCAGCTATGCAGGAACACTAACTATGCACCTTTCTAGTGAAAGCCAGTTCGATGTACTACATGCCATCCTGCTGACCTCCTCTAGGGTATCACCCCAGCTAGTCTCTCCTCTTTGTCCTTTTCATCAACTTTTCCCGCTCGACTGGATCATTCTAATAGGAATACAAACATTCTGTATTTCTCCTATTTTTCTCTTAAAAGAAAAATCCTTCAAGAAAATGTCAAATCTCCTTTTGACTCCCACTTTCCTCCACCCATACTGCCTCATTTTGTTGCTCCCCTTTGCAACAAAGCTGCTGGAAGAAGTTACTCATGTTCACTGTCTCCACTTCCTCTCTCATCTTCATAAATCCACTCCAACCAAGCTCACACTGCACAGACATTTCTTTCTTCAGGTCACCAGTGACTTCCAGGCTAAATCCAAAGGTCACTTCATAGAACTCATCTTACTTGACTTAATGGCAGCATTTGACACAGCTGAGCAAACTTTCCTCCCAAAAACATTCTCTCCACTTGGTTTCTAGGGCAACACAAGACGCTGTTGCTGCTTCTAGTCTTCTTTGCTGATTCTTCCTCTTCTACCTGATTTCCTCCTTCTAGGGTTCCCTGGGTCTCAGTCTTGGTTTTTGTTTTGTCTCTACTACACTCATGCTCTTCTATCCTTAGCACAGTTCTCTATTCCAAACTTCAAACTCCAATTTAGACTGCTAATTTAATGTCTCCATTTGGATGTCTGATATGTCAAACTCAATGCCTCAAAAATTAAATGACTTTTCTTCCTCTTCCTATCACTTCTCCTTGCAGCCTTCCCCATCTCAGAAGGGATATAGATGTCCTTTCATTTGCTCAGGCCAAAAAACTTGGGGTCATCCTTGACTCTCCTCTTTCTCTCATATCTCATGTCCAGTGTCTCAGGAAATCCTGTTGGCTTCACCTTCGCAATAGATTGAGAACCTGACCATTTACTACCACTTCCATGCCTACCCTAGTTTGAACCTACTATCATCTCTTGATGGTAAAGTACTGCAATAGCCTAAATCTGTTCTTTTTTAAAATTGTTTAGCAGTTTTATTTTTTTTTTTGAAGTATGGTTGATTTATAATGTGTTAGTTTTAGGTGTACAGCACAATGATTCAGCTATACATGTATATTCTTTTTCAGATTCTTTCCCTTATAGGTCACCACAAAATGTTGAGTATAGCCTAAGTCTATTCTTAACACAGAAGCCAAACGGATTCTTTTAAAATATATGCGGTAGTGTCACGCCATGCAGAACCTAGCAACTCCATTTCATGCAGATCAGAAATCAAAGTTCTTCCAATGGCTTACAAGGTCTGCTTCTCTGGCCTCACCTATTGCTACCTCTGCTCATTTTTCTCTAGCCACATCTTTCTCAACAATTGTTCCTCAGTGTACCTGGAACACTTCCACCCTAGGGCCTTTGTACCAATTGTCCCCTCTACCTGGAAAACCCTTCTTCCAAATATCTCTGTAGCTAATTCCCTTACTTTCGTCAAGCCTTTGCTCGCATCTTCTCTTCCCAATCGAAGGCCCTTTTAAATACTGCAATCTGCTCTTCCAAAGCTCCTTATCACCTTTAGCATTCTCTTCATTTACTTTTTTTCTGGAGTACTTATCAACTTCTCTTATTAGATGTATTAGTTTGCTAGGGAAGCCATAACAAAATAGCACAGACACGGTGACTTAAACAACAGAAATTTATTTTCTCACAGTTCTGAAGGCTAAAAGTTCAAGGTCAGGTGTCAGCAGGTTTGGTTTCTCTTGAGACCTCTCTCCTTGGCTTGCAGATGGCCACCTTTTGGCTGTGTCCTCGCATGGTCCTTTCTCTGTATTCACACCCCTGGTGTCACTCCTTGTGTCCAAATTTCCTCTTCTTATAAGGATACCAAACAGACTGGTTGAAGGCCCATCCCAGCAGCCCCATTTTAACTTAATCACCTCTTTAAAGGCTTATCTCCAAAACCACTCACTTTTCTCAGAATATACTGGGGGTTAAGGCTTTAATATATAAATTTGGGGCAGAGAGGGAAACACAATTTAGCCTATAACACTAGGTAGCTTACTTATTACATTTGTTCATTATTCTCTGTCTCCACTCCATAAGCCCCAAACATGGGAAGCTAAGTTCATGACCAGGAGCACCTTGTCTGCCTTGTTCCCTCCTGTGGCCTCTGCATCGGAAACAATACCTCATACAAAGTGGCCTCTTGATAAATATTTGTTGAATGAGTGAATGGATAGATGCAAGTCCAGGGTATTAAGAGTTAAGAAAAACAAGGGGAGGCTTTGTGGGTCACTTGGGCATAGGAGATCTAGGGTGTATTCCAGTTATGGGATCGTGAGCAAGTAGCTTATTCTCCTAAGTCTTAACTTATCTGCAAGAATGAGGGTTCTTATCTGCCTGTCTCACCGGATGGTTTCGAGGTTCACATGTAAAAATGTATGTGGAAGAACTTTGGGATCCTCCATTCTCACTCATATATGAGTCATTTTATTTACCATGTGGCTAATGGTAATTATAATAGTAATAATGACAGCTGCCTTCTAAGTCCTTACTGTGTAACAGGCACTGTATTAAGTGTTTCACAGTCACTACCTTATTTAATCCTCATAGAAACCTTCAAAGTAGCTCCTACCCTTTCCATTTTTCTAGCTAGGAAAACTGGATAGTGGTCATGGAGCATTAAAAAGATGGATTTGCTCTATGCTATTTGGCAGAAATTAACTTGACCTTTAGAACTTTAAAGAAGCGTGTGTGTGTGTGTGTTCTTGTATTAGAAGTCTATCCTTCAGATGATTAACAGTAAAAATCAGAGATCTAGATTGGTGCTGTGTCTTATGACATTGTACTCTATAAGGTATTGTGGTGCCTAGGGCATTTCAAGAATGGCAAAGTCTCTGTTTTTTCATTCTTTTTTTTTTTTTTTTTTTTACTCTTAAAAGGGTAGCCACTAAGCTAGAGAACTTAGAAGCATTCTCCTCCTCTCTCTAGATAAATATAATCTACTGGCTGTCCTGAGTACATATTTTTAATCTCTAAATGCCTCATTCCTTCTTGTTTGTCCAGCGTTGTAGCATGCTAAAGGTCTGCCGAGAGGGATCTGGCTAACCCTTGTCAGAGCGAGAACCAGCCATTTGTGTGCAGTACAGTTAAAATTGCACCATTCTACTTGAAACTAATATTATCCTAATGCATTGAGATAGGGGGAGAAGGTTGCTTAGAAAAGATCGTAAGTGACTTAGCACTGGTTTCTCACTTCCAATGATAATGTTCTTCAGAACTGTGTTTTGAACACATTATTATAGATTTAAATATTTTAATATTCATTTATTCTAATTTTCCTTTTGATAGGTGCCATCTCCGTACTTGCATTTCATCAGCTCTGACTAGTGACACCGCCCTGTTTAATATCTTCCTTGGCCAAATTTCTTGCGATTTGGGAACTAGATTTTACCTTCTTAAGGAGGTTTCAGCAACTCCTTTGTGGTTCAACATTTAAAACTCAGATACTCATCTAAAATCCTTTCACAAGGAGTTATTCAATCTAGAGCTTATATAAATGTCCTGGGATACAATCTATTGGAGATATTGTCAATATTTGCCCTAAATCGCAACCTAGCTCCATTTTCAGTTGTGTTTGGAATTGAAATAGAAGTCTTTATTCTTTCTTAAGTGTCAGTTTGGAGTATATTCTAGGCAGTCAGTAATTTCTGCACATGGGTGATGCCAGCCCTGAAAGGGAATATGGAACTCGCTATGCTGGCTAGTGTAGGTACCGTAAGATCCGTCTGCTCTATAATACACCCTCACAGGCCCCCATGATGCCTGCGTCTCCTCATCTCTGCCATTTGTCTATAATCACGTTGCCTTTAGTAGGTCCCTGTGAAATGCAGATGGCTTCTGGAAGAGTAATTTATGCCACTTACTCATGTTAGCACATATGTGTGACTGAGGAAATGGGACACAGAAAAGGCAAATTTTGATGAAGAAAGAAAATCAGGAAAATAACAAGCCCAGAAGTCTTTCTGAGAAGGGTAGGACCATGGACGGTTCCATAGGGACTGAAGGTACCAGTTAAGGGCACTGAGTTCCTGAGCATGAGGCGTTACTCGTAGACTCTGCGGAAGGGGAAAGGAGGAGAGGCGAACTGATGTCCAGTTTTGTCTCTGCCATAATTATACAAAGGCCCAGTCTTCCTCACACACCCCTCTTACTCACAGATTTAGTCCTTTACCCCAGGTCTTCACCTGACTGCCTTTTTATCAGCAGTCAGGTCCTACCTCAAATGTCAGCTTTTAAAAGAGACCCTCTCAGACTATCCAGCCTAAAACGGCAGTCCCCAAATTGTGTTTCTTATCTCAGGATGCCATGAAAAGAAAAGCCCATACATTTATTTTCCCACAGATCTGGAGGCTGGAAGTCTGAGATAAATAGGTCAACATGGTTGGGTTCTGGTGAGGACTCTCTTCCTTTCTTCCAAGATGATTACCTTCCCGCTGTGTCCTCATGTGGTGGAGAGAGACAGACAGAGAGAGAGAGAGAGAGAGAGAGAGAGAAAGCAAGCAGAGGTTACAGGCTTGGTGTGGGGTCGCAGAGCTAGTCAGTGTCAGAGATGGCATTTCAACCAGAGAAATCGGTTTCCAGGACTCTTACCCTGAATGGAGGTTACAGAGAGTGGGATCGAAAGAATGAATATGACTGAGTCTGTGAAGGATTGAGTCTTTAGCTCTTAGTTCTTTTAGAAAATTCAAGAAGCAAAATGGAGAGAAGATTAATATGGAGCAAGGGAGCAGAGGTATAAGGAGAGAAAGGAAAAGAGAAGTATGCCTGTAGTAGAGGGACGGGGCAGCATTCATCTTCTGTGACATGCAAGGGGACTTGCATGGTGCCAGCATTTACCCTCACTTGGTGATGGTCAACACTGAGCTTCCTGAGCTTTCTGTCATGTGCAAAGCAGACAGCATGGTGCGGTGGGGAAAACATTTGTTTTGAAACTGGACAGATATAGGTTCTCCTTGTGACATATGTAAGCCATGTGACCATGGGTGAGATCTAAACTCACTGATCTTATCTTTTATCATTTATAAAATGTGGATAATGACATTTAACGTTGCTGTGAGTGTTAAATTAAAGCACATATGTATAGGGCTATCCTTGGTGTATGGTACATGTTCAATAAATTCAGCCTCTCCCTTAACACTATGGATTTTTTTAGGCACATTAATATACATTTCAAACACCTGTGCCCTCTTAAAGCAAAACATAGAGAAACCAATAAAAATAACAAAATAAATAAAAGCCAAACTTGGTTAACAGTAAACTCATAGAAACATTTATTTCTGGATCTTTCTTTTTCTTTTTCGTCTGAAAGTGACAGGTCGTTATACTAATGTTGTGGTTGTTTGTTACTTAAAGAAAATTTTAATAAGGATAAGAATATTATACTTCACTTTTAGTTCTCTTTTGACATGTTTCCATGGATCTTTAGATTGAATTAACAGTCTTATAGCTAGAAAATGGGCCTGTCAGTGACTCGATCTCCCTCCTTGAATTATTTTGTGATCTTAGGCATATCCATTACCTCTTCCCTGGCTGAGATCCTCCCATAAATTGCAAGACGGAAAATTTCTGGGCATGTAATAGAAGTAGTAGAAATACTGAGTATAAAAATTCCTTGGAAAAATTATTCTGTACAATAGTATATTGGGCAAGAACTCAGACACCTTTTGACCCGCCCTGTCGCCACACACGTAAGCTTTTGGAGGATGAGTTTGTCGTCGTGCATCTGTGAGTGCTAAGGTGAGAGAGGCAGAGGTCTGAGGACGGAGGCAGAAAAATTAGAGGAAAGGAGAGGCAGTTTTTCAGTTCAGCAATTCTCGACTCTCCAGAGCCGCCGTCGGCCCCCAAACCGAGGGAGCACCAGCCATCACTAAGCCTTCCCCGCTTCTTTTCCCCCATTCCAAGCTCAGGTGTCCTTGGCAGGGCCGTCAGCAGGAGGTGAGGCTTGCTTGACCCATGAGCCAGACACTTGACGCCAACACTCCTCACCTCCCAGCCTACGATGCTCCTCTCACACTTCATAGATTTGAGCTGGAACTCTGTGACCCCCTGAAGCGATAGTAAAGTCATGTGTGTCTGTGTACTCAGGGCCACTTTTGTGGCCTTCCTATCCTTCTGGGAGTTTATGACTCCTAAAGGTCAAGGACTCTAATTTTCTACTGATTTCCACTGTGTGATCTTACCCCCATGGTTTTAACCACCATCCTTAAACTTCACTCTCAGATACTGTCAAGGTGTCTCCATCTGCACCTCAAAACTCAATAAGGCTTCTTCTCCTACACCAGGTGTTCCTTGTCCCATATAGCCTCCCATGGTACTGCACTGTCCACCCTTCTGCACCATCTTCCTCATGCCGACATCTGATCAATCACCAATGGCTAGCAATTCTTTCTCTGAAGTTTTCCTTGAGCTGGTCCCTTCTCTCTGCCTTGAACACCGTTTCCCTAGGGCAGGCCTTCACCACGTCTCACCCTGACAGGTACAACCGTCTCCCTCCTGGTCTTCTCTTTCTGCCCTAAATCTATCCTCTGTATTACAGCCAGAGTCTACCATCTAAAACATGGCCTGACCACATCACTACCCTGTTCGCACAACTTTCTGGGCCTTCTTGGACAAAGGCTTATTCCTATAAGGGTAAACAAGACCAGCCATCGTGCCTACCTCTTCATTTCCATTCTTCCCATGTCCCCAGGTACACATCACACTCAAGTCAAACAGCACAACCTACTGTGACCCCCGTGCACCAGCTGCTTCGTGCCTTTTAGAACCTTGTCCTCTTCCCTTGGAATGCCTTGCCCTCTGTTCTTCATTCAAGAGTCTGTTTTTTCAAGTCACCTTCTCTCTGCCCAGATGGACCACACTTTGTGCTGCCAGAGCCCTCTTGGGTGCCAGTATTACCGAGACCAACCCTGGCATGTGTAGGAAACTATCAGTTGCATGTTCGTGCTCCCCATGAGACTGCAAGCTCCTCAAGAAACTCACCCATCTTGAGCCCATCACATGGCCTGCCCTTTCCCTGCTACTCACCAGTACCTACTGAATTGAAGTTAGTTCAATGCAAAGAAGGTACTTGTGCTTGTAAGTAATCATACTTCCATACTCAGCAGTGCAGAACAGTGCAAACTAAAATAGTTGCCTAGTTATAATTTTACTTACTCATATTTAAAATGACCTCAGAGTTGCTTATTTTCTGTTTTCCTATTTCTTTTTTTTTTTTTTTTCTCGGTACACGGGCCTCTCACTGTTGTGGCCTCTCCCGTTGTGGAGCACAGGCTCCAGATGCGCAGGCTCAGCGGCCATGGCTCACGGGCCTAGCCGCTCCGCGGCATGTGGGATCCTCCCAGACCGGGACACGAACCCGTGTCCCCTGCATTGGCAGGCGGACTCTCAACCACTGCGCCACCAGGGAAGCCCTGTTTTCCTATTTCTTAATACCTGCACTGATATATCCCATACATGCTAATAGGAAATGAAGAGCTATCTATTGTAAAAAACCTCCTTGGTAAATACCAATCACACACATATCTAAGCAATCAGTGCCATTCCATGACACTGCTGGGGCCACAGTTTATCCCATGACACTTTATACTCTCTGTCAGAATCTGCTCACACAATTGATAGCAGTCTTCCAGAAATGATTGTCCACATTATCGGTAAATGCCAGATTCTGAAGTCAAAGCAGAATTTGGCCTATGAAGAGTCCAGAGTTGTTCTATGATATGCACTCTGAAACCTCTATGACCAAGGCATTAGTGGCCCTAGACAAAGGTCCACCATAGAACTCGACTTCTCACTGATGAATGAGCTTTTGGAGAGCCTGTGAGCCCTGAGATGAATGTGCAGTTCTGTAAGTAGGGCCATTTCACAGGTGCAGATGCCCACAGCTTCTATCATATGCTCAAAGCGGTCCCTGAGACGCCAAAGTTCATGAAGAATTTAAGAAAGCTGTAGATCCTTTTCCTGTGATAACTTGTTCTGTTTATGAGTATTAATTCTGGGTGGTGGTAGGGATGGTGGTGAGTGGGTGGGGGATATAAAGTTGAAACAATCTGTTCTTCATTGACCAACTTATGGCTCATAAGTGAGTAATCAGCATAATCTAAATACTCTAAAATGAACTATTCTTTTGGGCTCAACAAAATGCTTTTTAGGTTGAAACCAATCAGTAGGAAATGACTGGTGTTTGTTAGTGTTTGAGAGGAGAGACCAGATTCTTTGCACATTAGCATTCCAGTTGATGCCAACATAAACCTCCAGACCTCCAAGTCACAGAATGTGTTATTGTTTTCATATGAGTGAATCTGGGACCGCTTGTGATTCCTGTTTCCATCCGTTACTTGAAAAATGGAGCTCCCTGTTTCCATAGACTCTGGTGACAGAAGTAACAAAACAATCCTTCTGAAGGTTAAACATGCAGAGAAGAACATTATTCCTCAAGTTGGTGTAGTCCCGGCTCTTGTTTCCATTTAATCGTGGAGTTGAGAGAGGACAAACTCTGATTTGACAGCCATGTAAGCTAAAAAGCTTGACTCGTGGAACCCAGCCCACACGGCAAGGGGTCCTTCCTGCTCATGAAGGAAGCTCCCCCAGGAAGGACATGATAGTTTAGGCCTGTTTGGCATTTTTCTGAGAGTGCTGTAAGATATTATTTTCTAGTGTACTGCCTCTTATATAACACCAGTTTTCCAGGACCTCAGAGCATGTTATTTCTGTATGCAGAATCTTTGGATTCCTAGGCTAAGCAAAATAATGCCAGGGACTCTCCAAACACCACTGCACTTCCTGAAATGGGTCCGAAAGGAAGAGGGCCAAAACTGGAGGCATTTGTTTGCCTCCCCCCTTCAATTTTCTGTAGTAAATGTGGTGCTAAGATTCAAGCAGGGAAGTTCAATAAACCAGAGTTTGAGCCCCAATGACACTTACTAATTGTGCCCCTGAGGGTACTACCTAATCTCCTTCAGTCTTAGTTTCATAACCTGTAAAATGGTCCGACAATTATATCTGTCTCATAGGATTGGGGGGAGGATTAAATTCTCAAAAGGCATATTGAGTTGATATCAGCAACCATGGAGTAATAAATAAGTCTTAGGCTTCCAAAAATTATCTCCTCCACAAAAGCAATGAGAAAATGGGCAAAGATTGTCAGAATCAATTTTTTAGAACTTGGAAATTAATCAAAGGCTTACAACAATCCAAGGAGCATTTATTAAAGAATTGTAATTGCATCTCAGTAAGGACAGAGGCTTTTTGACATTTTAGGTTGCCCTATTTCCATATCACTCCCACCCACCTTGAAAACCCACAGCCCATTAGAGTGGTGAAAACCATCAGCCAGGTAGAAACAAGGAGGAAATATGGTGTTGGAGCTCCTTCAAACCTCATTCCCATTCTTTGTTCTATATGGTGTTTCCCTGAAGACCTCACTTGGGAGGCTGTCTTTTTTTAACCTGACTCGGGGCTTGCCATGTAAAAAACCTTTTCCCAGGGAGCATTTGTATAAAAGAAATAGAGTCAATTGATTAACATCGCAACTGCCTGAAGAGTTGGATAACAGAGTGAACAAAAGCTAGGGTCTAGCTCTCAAATACTGATGGTGGAACAGTAAATTGGTACAATCACTTTATAAAACTATTCAGAGGTATCTATTAAAGCTGATTGTACCATGTTTATGACACAGCAGTTCCGTTCCTAAGTATGTATTAAACAAATAGGTGTATGTATATTCACACAAAGACATGTTCTCGAATATTCATAGCAGCTCCGTTTATAGTAACCCCCAAATGAGAACTATAGAAATCCCTATCAAAAGTAGACTGCATAAGTCAATTGTAGTATGTGCATACAATGGAATATTCTACAACAATGAGAATGAGCAAACTCGAGCTAAATACAATAAATTGGATGTATCTTATAAACATGATGTTACATGAGAGAAGCTAGATACAAAAGACTTTATACTGTATGATGTCATTTACATAAAATGCAAAACAAGCAAAACCATTCTGTGCTTCTAGAAGTCATAATAATACAATTGGGAGAATTATCAGTGACTAGAAAAAGGAAAAGGAGGAATTCTGGAGGTACCAAAATATCCTATTTCTTGACTTGTGTACATTTGTGTACTTCCTGAAAAATGCATCAAGCTATACATATGATGTGTGTACCTTTCTGTATGTATGTTATACATATATACTCCATTCAAAGATCTCTCAATACAAAGAAAAAGGCAAGGAATGAATATCCATGGTCCCACTAACCCATTAACCCCAAATGACTATGATTAGTAGTTTAGATTATGCTTTTCCATTCCATGTTTATGCATACTGAAGTACATGTATTCTTTTTCCTACAAAAATTGAATTGTACTATATTCCCTACTTTATAATCTGATTTTTTTCTTAATAATATGCTACAACCATCTTCCAATGTCAATATGTAATATTATTGCTGGAACATATCCAATCTTACTAAACCAGTCCCCTATTGTTGGGCACGATGGTTGTTTGTAGACTGGACCTTTCATATGAATTGTTAAAATATATCATCGATGAGCCATCGTACTCATTTCTGTTTTTTTTTAACATAAGAGTAGAATTGCTGGTGAAGAGGAATGCAATTTTGAACTTTTTAAAAAGCCTTTAGTACATGTTTTAAAATCATCCTCCAAAAAATACCGAAACTATACTCCAATCAAATTTTATGGAAGGAGCCATTCCTTTGCCAAGATTGAGGATTATGATTCTTTTTCATATTTTCCATTTTACTGGGCCAAAGAAATTATATTTTGATTTATTGTTTTTGTAATTTTTATTCCTGCAAGAAGTGAACATTGTTTGCATATGTGCATCAGCCATTTATATTTCTTTTGTGAATTGCATATTATGTAGTTTATACATGTTTAGAATATCAACCCTTTGTCCACTCTGTATTTCAAACATTATTTCCCAGTTTGTTGCTTGCTTGTTGGTTTCTTTATACCATTTTGGGGGTACAAGGCAAGTCTGTCATGATTTTCCTATAAATTATTTATTTAATCATCTTAATTATTGTTTTATTTTTCACATTTCGTCTGACTATAGGTTATAGAGTATGGTATGTGGAGTAAGATAAGAATATGACTTCTTGTTTTCCAGTAAATAACCATTTCTCTTCATTTACTGAATAATCCTTTCTAGAGCTGGCATATTGTAGAAGGTATTTGCTTTTTATTCAAGGACTGAGGAAGAGAAATTTAAAAATCTTAACAAACGCTAAAATTCAAAGAAGTAGTCTCTCTGAAGATTTAATATTTTATTTAACATCCTTGAAACAAAATTTTGCTTATCAGCATTGCAGGTTGGTTACTGACCCCTTAGTCCCTTTTGTCTTTATCTGTTTAGGGTATTAACTCTTTGTTTTCTAATATATACATCAAACTATGTTTCAACCTATCTCTGTCCTCCTGCTCGAGAAATAATTAACTATTAGCAACATTCCTAGGATCTGATTATAGATAAATTTGAACATGCCAAAACAAATACAGGAAGTCCTGTTTATTTCCTTCATAAGTGGAATGTCAGCCATATGCCAGGTTCTTCATAATGTATATGAAGTACTTAGAACAAAGTATACAAACTACTTAGAATCCGTAACTAATTACCACACAGCATAATGAATTTGTTGACCATCAGTTATTCATCAGACTTAGGAGTATGTTTGTTTGAGCACAGCCCTAAAAGTGACTGTGATTATTCTATGCATAGCTTTCTTATTTGTTGCTCATGAATCGTAGTCACCAGCTCTTTGTTCAAATCAAGCCACGTAACCTCTGGTCTAGGTCCAGCTTCTTTACTGTTAGGTTGCTAAGGGAAAAGAAGGAGGAGGAGGGGAGGGAAGGAAAGAGAAAAGAAAGAAAAGAAAAGAAAAAAGAAAACTTCAAACTAGATAAGCATAAAAGGTGGTTTATTAATGTACGTAGGTGAAAAGTTCATCCTGGTCAGACCAGTGCATTCACATAATACCAAGAATCTATCTCTTTATAGGCTTTAGCCCTGTTCTCTTCACCCTTGGCTTTTCTTTCAGGTACGACCTCACCAAATAGTAGCAAAGGTGGTATCAGCTGCTCTGGGGTTTTAGTCTCCTAGGTTAGCAATCTCCCCAGGAAACAAGAGCGCCTCTCTCCCACTAGCTCTGTCAAATGCGCCGGGTATGACTCTCATTGGCCCACCAGAGGTCCTATGCACATCCCTGAATCAGTCACTATGGCTAGAAAAGAAAGGGGTGTACCTAGTGGTCACATCTGTGTCATGTGCCCATGACGTGGCCTAAGAGTGAAAGTGATATTGGTTCTATTGACAGTTTTGTTATCAGGAGGAGGATGTTTGCAGACAAAGCAGGTACCCTAGACAATTCTGAATAGTTGACTCGGGCATTTTTGCTTTCCTGTCCCCAAACTGCAAAGTACTGCCCATAGTAAAAATAAGAAGAGCTCTCTTACAAAGGGACTTTTGAAAGAGACTCCTTTTTAGCACTTACTTTCAAAGAGGAGAGACATGCCTTCCACATCCTCCTTAGCTACAAACATTGGAAAACTTATAACATCGTTTCCTTGCATTTTGTTTTGCCATGTGCCATTGACTGTCACATTTCACAAGTTAAGAAGCATGTTATTTCTTTGTTTATTTTGTCAGTCTTTGGTATTCTCTGGAGAGAAATTATGTGTCTCTGTTTCAGTGGAATAGATTTAATCTGTTTGTTTTGTCTCTAGACTCACCTAACTCCTTGTCTTTCACAGTCAAAGGTTCTCCTTTTTCCTCTCTTGGAGAAGAGGTGAATCTGTCCCAGATTCTGGAAAATATGGATTTTTAAGTATATCACATTAAAGACTTTCCAGTGTAGAAGGAAGTTGCCCTAGAAATGTTATCTCTTGTTCTGATGTTGTTTGGAAGTTGCTCTGTCAATACAATTATTCAAGAACTCTAAAGCAGGCATTGACCTTGTGCTTTGGACTTTTCTATCACTCTAGTCATACTTTGTCTGCAGATCTCTTGTTAATTCTCCCATCTATTAAACATCCACCTTCTCATAACACAAATTACATTGTGTGTGTGTGTGTGTGTGTATATATATATATATATATATATATATATATATATACACATTATACACCTGAGGTTGAGGTTTGAGGCAAATCCTTAGAATGTTTGTCTTTCCAAGTAATTTGCCTGATTTTATGGGTGGGCTTTTGATCAGTAATGGGGATCATTTGGGGAATCCTGCTTATGTTACAGAAGAGGCAAGCAGTGGACCAGCTGTGTGTTTTACTAAATGTATCACTGGTGTGTTTTTAATGACGATATTTGCTTCCTATCACTTAAAGTGTAAGGAAGTTTAGTTGTTGTACATTAGGCTTAAGCTATTTTTATCTTCAAGCTGCCTTATTATTTATTTGCAGGTTATATCCTATATATTGCAAATTCTTCTCAGCCAACTATATATAAACATTGTATCCAGGTATATATTGTTTAGCACATTAAATTATCATCATTAAATAATTACATACATTAGGGTCTTCGCCAGCTGTCTTTGGCTGTCTTGTTTCCCTTTTCCAAAGCTTTGTTCCCCGGTGCACAGTCCATGGAGCACGAGTTGAGTTCTGGAAGATGCTAATGAGTGTTTCCAAAAAGGGGTTGGGGTTCCTTGCGCAAATATATTTGGAAAAGCCCAGATGAGACCAAATGAAGCCTTTATTATGTCATTATTAGTAATACATTTTTACTCTCCAAACAGGTTACTCTGTGTGCTTCTTGCACTTATGGGAAAGTGAAGCAGGTCTGACCATCTCCTGAGTGAGACTAATGACCCATGAAATAAAACTTGGGAGGTGCTTTTTGGAGCTGTATAGCCAGTGTCATCATTCCCTTGATTTCATCCTTACGTTCTGACCTCTCTTCCTTCTGGAAGGGCTATGATTTGACCCTTCGAGATTCCCCAGAATGCTTCATGGAGGATATCAGTGGAGCAAAAATTGAGTCCCCTGATTCATAGTCTCATAACTGCTCACCAGGAACTTACCTCTGTTTAGATTCCACTAAATTCCCCTGAACTTCATCTAAAAATATGAAAAGGTGAGGGCGTAGTCTGGTGGGTAAGAATTTATGGAACCTTTAAACCTCGCTATCTATACAATTTGATCTAAATTAATATACCGAAGCATTCTGAAGAAATTCAGTTCCTCTTTGTCTCACCTCTGAGTCACAGCCAACGGAAGGGACAAAATCAATTGTGAGATCTGCCACAGATATTTTGGCAGCAGCACTCATGTTGTGGTGAGGGGTGCTTAGAATGTTGTCATAGAGTGAATTCTTAACCTTAGTAAGTGCTTATTGCGAATAATTTCTTATATGCCCTGAATTAAGTATTGGAAAAAAGAAAATATATGTAACATAATTCCTGCCCTCAAGGGGAAGGTAAGACTCACACAAATGAATGCTGTAACAATATAAAATTATATGTTGTTAACAACCAGACTGAATAGAGAATAGACGCTTAACATTCAAAAAGGGTAAGTCCAGAGATGTATGTGAATCCCCCAATATATAAAATTTTGTTATAAGATGCATGGGGTAAGAACATTACTGAGCGAATGCTGATTAGAGGGGCTCCCACATGGGAGGAATGGAAGTTTAAAATCTCTGCCTCAGCCAAATGACCAGTAATTCTGAATTGGACATTTTGGAAGGTTAGCAAATGGTTGAACAAGAATGTTTACTATGTGAATGCCAGCCATCTACTGTAATCATGCCAATACATATCTTATGCATGATAAATGTTGTGAATAACTTAGAAGGGAAGATGATCATTTTGGGGTAGAAGTATCAGGCTTCAATGATGAAAAATGGAAGTCAAAATAGACTCTGAAATATTAGTAGAATTAGGAAATCAGAACAACAGTATTCCCGGAGAGGACTGAAAGGAAATGAGGTAGGTCTGAACTCTATCTTAGGCTAGCAGTGGTCATTGGGAAAGCACTTGTAGTGTTACAGGTAATCCCTATCCTCTTAAGCTGGTGCCCATCCTTTGACCTCAGACCACTTATCTATCATCTTCCCCTCCATTACAGCTAATATCCCAAGGTCTGTGTCTCATCTTCCTACCCATATTTTGCCCCCAGGTCCACTGCCCCCAAGTATAGTTGTGCAGATTGCACACGATGTCTTATCTAAGGGAACATAATTTACATAGTCGACATCACTAAGATTGGTAAAACTATTATGACAATGTTTCTTCAGATGACAGTGAAGTATCCACTTGGAGCAAAATTAGCGCATTACAGTCATTTTCTGACCCATGGAAATAAGGTATCTTGAAGGAAGAGGTGTCATTCTCTAATTTGCACCAAGGTACTCTATGGGCAGTTGGCAGCCTTTGCTTGTTGAGTGGTCAGAATCTTGGACATATTTCCAGGGGATAGTAGTCTAGACTCTCCAGGTTTGTCAAAGAGCGTGAAGAAAATAGAAAGCAGCCCTTTGCCTTTATGCACAGATAAAGAATATTTCTCAGTTTTTGTGTTGTTCCCAAAAAAGCTTGGAAGATCAAGCATTGTGTATAATCATCTGGGCCTAAATTGCTGTATTATATCATAGATGAACAAGTATTATGTATTATCTTACTCATTCCTATTTTCATGGTTACAAGTTGTATCCCCGTGCACATTTTTTCTTCTTTCAAATTTAGTACAACTTTGGAATTCTTCTGTTCTTTGCTTAGCCGTGAAACCTCGTAGTGAGAGTGACTGCTAAAACGCAAAAGCATCTTACTGTTTGTACACCTTTAAATGAGCTATTGCTTATCACCCCCACCCTATGCCAGCCAACTACCTTCAACACAGTCCACTGTGCATTTGAGGACCAGTGGGCAGACTCTAGGTCTATTTTCCAAATGCAGATTCACCAGATGACCAATCTGACAAGTTATCAAGTCACCAAATACTCTCAGACAAATGCCTTAAGCCAGGTCTAAAAGACCAGCTGGACCCTTTTGCCGCAGGCATTTGGCAGAAACCAGTCTAAGTCCAGTATAGCCTATGTTGTTCTTTGGCACCTCTGAATCTTCAGAATGAAAACTTCTTTTCTATTTTAAATTAGGGGCACTGTGCATGTTGTGAGTCCAGATTTATATAAAAGAATGAGATTCTCTTCTAACGCTTTATTTGGGTCCAGTCTGCTGAGTCTCCATCATCTTTTAGTTCAATGATTTGTTAAACTAGCTTGAATAAATGTGTATTTTGTGTGGCTCAAATTTTGAAAGTCTCAACCATTCAGACACAAAGGATATCTATGCCTTTTATTTGATTTATTTTCTTTTTTTGTGGTATGCGGGCCTCTCACTGTTGTGGCCTCTCCCGCTGCGGAGCACAGGCTCCGGATGTGCAGGCTCAGCGGCCATGGCTCACGGGCCCAGCCGCTCCACGGCATGTGGGATCTTCCCGGACCGGGGCATGAACCCGTGTCCCCTGCATCGGCAGGTGGACTCTCAACCACTGCGCCACCAGGGAAGCCCTCTATGCCTTTTAAATGCAGTTCTATGCTAATTTGCATCCTTTTTTTTTTTTTTTTTTTTTTTTTTTTGGTGGGCTTGATTTTTTTCCCAAATGGTGCCTTTACATGCATGTTGATTTTCACCAATCTTTGACAACTTTACTAATTGCTGAAACTCTAACTTTGAAAAATTAAAAAAAAAATCCTCAAAGCCTTTAGATATTGGTTCATGCAGTATGAATTCTGTAAACTTTACAATTTGACAAATTGGTTATTCAGAATTGCTCATTTGGCAAATTGGTCTATCTCCCATGAAGCAACTGTCCAGAGAGCTTCCCAGTGGCCCCTCGATGCCAATTCACACACATCATAGTGCCCTCATATGAAAATGAGGCCCTTCCTGGTAAGAGCTCTGTTCTGCAGTGTAGGGGTGAGGGAGACAGCAGGACGGGCTGTGCCATCTCTGTTGCTGCAGCACGGGTCCCTTTGTCGCCACTGTGGCTCATCACTAATGTACCCAACATCGGCGACACAGGTCCGCTTTCTTTCCTCTGCTTTCCTTGTGTCACTTCCAGTACCAGTTGTTGCCAGGTGCTTCTCAGTTCTCAAAGTTTGAGGGGCCTCTACAGCTAGTCAGAGCTTCTTTATTTCACTTCAACCAGCCAACCTGTAGTGATGCTTTGAGGGTGATCCCCAACGTATCCTTTAAAATACTTTTTATTTGCTGGATGTTCAAGGGCTGAGTTTTCTTTTGACTTTTGCTTCTTGTCTACTTAGGAGTTTGTACCTGTAACAAAGTAGCAGCAAGAGTCCTAGTAATCTTGTCTCCATACCAGCTAAAGAATTAATGTGCAGTAAAGCCTCTGATCTGGTGGTGTTGGAGTAACGCTCACTAATCTAGAATTCTGGCTGTACTCTAGTCATCATAGCCATTACGTATGGATTATCATTTTTCCGGGACATAAAGAAACAACATGTAATTTCCTGGCAAATTAGATCAAATAATTGTACCTTTGGTAGCCCAGAGCATACTTTTAGAATTTATGAGACTTCAAAATCCTTTTTACTTGCATCAATTTTGAGTTAACCATAAAAGTATGGAAATTGTTAAGGGAGAGGTTTAACTAATAGGATATTGAATGATAGAATTTGTAATGTGCTAATTTTCCTAAAAGTGTCTGATTCTCTAGTCTGTTTTGTTGGGGGCAGGGAGAGTGTGGGTAGTAGGGTAGAACTGGGGAAGAAAGAAAGAAAAATTGTAATTTCTAGTCAGAGCATAAACGTGATTACAATTTCAGGGCCTTTGCTTTGCCCATTTGCATCACATTCATAAGGGCAGTTATTCCACTGAGTAAACTTGGGGCTTTTCCTCTCCTATCTTCTGATGGGGGAAGTTCAGCCATCTTTCTGGAGGAAGAACCAGAGCTGAAGGACATGCCTGAGATGCTCTGGAAAAAGCCCACACCGGGCAGGTCGTAACAATTAGTTCCTGGCTTACTTGGCCACAAGTTAATTTCTCTTTCCAGAGACTAAACTTCCCTGACCATTGACAGAAACCTCAGGACCCTCTGCCTAGCTCTTTGGTGCATTTCCAGCAAAGCTCAGGGTGCCTGCGTCTCCCATAGGCTGTGTTGCTGTCAGAAATGGCTCAGAGGAAGATGGAGGTGTGATTAGCTCTAAATGAAGTTCTAAACCACTGGTACATGAAATGAAACTATTTTTTTTCTCTCTCTCTTTCCTCTTCCCCTTTCTTTAACCTGAGCTGCTGATGTAAGTGGATCTAATTTACTTTCCCCGAGAAAACAAAGCAAAATAAAAGGCGGAATGGCAAAAAGATCCCTTTGCAAAGTGTAGCGCTTCTGCTCCTGATAAAAGGGAGTCATTTGCAGCTTTCATGGTGTCAGTATTAATTTCCAAGCAGTCAAAGCCACAGCTAATTTATTTACAGAACAATCTCCTTGCCCAGGAGCTGGGCTGGTGAGGCAGCGGTTTCTAGCCTCCAGCTTTGTTTGTTGACAGGCTGATTTCCCACAAGGCCATTTCCACCTGTGTTTCTGTTGTTTTTAGTGCATGTCTCCCTTTCTCCCCACTCCCCCCAAGCCCCGCCCGCCACCGCCTCCCCGATGTCTGCTGAAGGGCCTTCTCATCTCCGGTCTCTCTCATCCGCTTCCTCCCTCCAGCCCCAAGGCCTCCTGGCAGGGCTTTGCAGTCACTCTGCACTTACCCAGAGTCTCTGCTGGCAAAGTCCCAGGGGGCCCCGCATTTCTTTCTTTCTTTTTTCCCTTTTTTTGTTTCAAGGACAAGATTCAAAAGAGCCTGCTACACACAGGTTGTAGGGTGCACCTTCAGATGTGCCTTCAAATAGGGGCTAAGAAATTTGAATATTTGTGCTCCTGGAAATCAGCCTGTAAAATTGGCCCCCAAAGCCCATTAAATTCTGCAGAATCTCTCAGCTTTGAGGGCTTCGTTATGGAGTCCAAATGGGGACCCCGGCACCTCTCTACCAAAGCATTCATCTCCAAAGATGCCTACAATTGAAATTATAGAGTGGCTTATTTGGCCTCAGCTCGTTGCATATCAAAGGGTGGGAGGGCAGGAGGGATATGCTTCCGCAGAGCAGTCAAGATGCTTGCTGCCTGCCAGACCCAGACAGGTAATAGATTGAGATGTTTAAAGCACATGTCTCGTGCCTGCACATGTGCCTGCCTCTGCCATTTTATAGCTCTGTCTGCAGGGCGGCATGAAAGAGGTGAGGCATGTTTTAAAGTTATTGGTGGTGCCATGTGGGCACGGAGTGGGAAATAGGTATTAGGTAGCCCATTTTCCAGACTACGTATTTGCTAAATCAGTAAGAAATATTGAGACCCAAAGAGACATCATTGTAGCTATATAACCTGCACCAAATGTTGCCACCTTGGACCCATGAGGCACTTACTGATTAAGAAATACCAGCAGAAGAGGTGCCTCGCACTGATTTCTCAGCCCCTGCACAGTATACACAACCCATTTTGTGCATCTTTCTTGCAATTGCTATTTTTCCAGATTTAGAGGTATTTATTAGTTGTTTGTGTTTAAAGCTGTTTTGTTTAAAATAGCCATTTATTTGCAAAAGGAAGGACACCAGAAGGAAAAGCACAAAGCTTTGTCCTTTTGGAACCATACAGTTCATCTGGAAAATTATAAAGAACTGGAGGCCTACCAAGGGGAATTTCGTTCTCTTTGGCGATTGAACAGAAGAGTATAAGAATAAGAGTATAAGAACTGGCCTGTGGTTTCCATTCCCCCCCAGTAATTATGGAATCTAAAGTAAAAAAGTTTCACTTTGCTAACAGAATCTTCTTTACCTCCCTGCCGCCCTCAAACTCCTGCATCTTCTTTATTCAGATTATTTTCTCCCAAGTCTCTGAGATTTGTTTGCTTACAAGAGCTGTGGGATTCCTGGAGTCTGAAGGTTCAGCCATTTCTCACTTCTCATTCCTGAGCTCTCTGTGACCAAAAACTCTTCTATTTATTTTGAAAGCGGAAACAATGTCATTTCATTCCCTGCATGCATAACTCCAAGATGCCTGAAAGAATTTTCTCAAACTTTCTACTCACTCATCTTTGGGCTGAGACTCATCTTTGGGCTAAATGGAAAGTTTGGGCCCCAAAGGACAATTTTTCCGAGAAGCTGGGAACAGGTAGAGGCAAAGTCGAGTGATGAAACTCATCTGACAGTTGTCATCTCCCCTCTTCGCGTCTCTGGTCTCATTCCTCCCTGTCTCCTGGGGATGCCTTGCTTTTCTCTTCTCTCAATAATGTTAGCAGTTCCTCACTCCCTTCCCCTCGCCTGCTTGTCCTCAGGGATGAAGCAAAGGCTTTAAACCTGTAAACTGTATAAATTTTCTCCAAAATCAACTTGAAACTCAGTTTAAATCGGATGGAGAGGCTTTGCTGATGGAAGTGGCAGCCATGTACCCACACATGTCTGATCGAGCACCCGTGCTGTTGGGGCTGCAGGCTGATCATGTGGGCTAGCAAGCTCTGATGCCTGCAGTCTGGAGTGTCTTGTGTATATTGATATGAAGACTGTTCCCCTTGCAAACTCTGAGAACGTGGGAGGGTGCTAGGTTCTTCCTTCCTTACCCAGTGGATACTGTAGCTCAGGGTCCGTGTTGAGATGCTGAGTCTCCGATGCCGTACGTGATCAGAGGCCCTGTGGAAATGGGCGTAGCTGATGCAGCTTGGCGTCCATACCCTCAGATGTACAAGAAACAGAACTCTTCCTTTTTCTAAACTAAGTTTTGGTTTCACAGACGATTCCACTGATGAGGCAGAAACCTAATCTCTGTCAAGTTGGGCTTTCCTTAGTCCCTCTTCCCCAAGGGTGAGTTTTAGGTCTAGATGATCAGCACGGTTCCCAGAACTTAGGGAGGTCAGCTCAGCAGCATTCTCAGCATCTTTTCTGAGCTGCTGTGGCCTGTGTGGTCCTCACTTGTAACCCCGGCTGGTCACTGCTGAGGCATCCCTTGTTTTTTTCAGCCTCATCCCACAGCCCTGGCAAGTCACTCGTCTACTCTTGAGGACAGGAGTGCTGTTGGGTGACCAGGTTTCTCACTGAAGCATGGAAATCCCCACCAGGCTGTGTAGGCCATCTGCCTCATGCCCCACTGCCCACTCTCTCTCCAGGGGTCTTGGGGCACTCTGAGGAAGCAGAGAACAGAGCCCTTCTCTGGGAACCCTCACATTTCTGCCTCGACACATCCCCTCCACCTCTCCCTTTCCTCAAGTCCAGAGGAACTTTCTGGTTTTCAGGCGAAGCCCAGTTCTTCTGGAGCCTCCTTGCTTGACTCATGATGGCTTTCCCAGACATTTTGTGAATGCCTAGAACCCTCTTTGTAAGGGCTTTTGAAACACAAAAGCCTGAAAGAAACTTCTTTTTTCTTTGCTGTGAATCCTGTCACCATCATTTTAAGAACCTGCGACTTGGACTGTTGTGTGGGAATGGTATGGAGAAGGGAAATCTGGAAGAAAAGAAAAATGTGCAGCCACTGTAAACCAGCTATCCCCCCTTTTTA
This sequence comes from Delphinapterus leucas, assembly GCF_059928025.1. Taxonomy (NCBI): domain Eukaryota; kingdom Metazoa; phylum Chordata; class Mammalia; order Artiodactyla; family Monodontidae; genus Delphinapterus; species Delphinapterus leucas. The sequence goes on from NW_028322285.1 coordinate 505,496, forward strand.
AATATTCGTTGCAGCTAATTAACCAGCTTAATTCACCTGTCCTTTGTTTAGAGACCGTTTAAATAACTTTTCTATCATACCAAGAGCCAATGACAATAGTGTATGTAGTTAATGCTGGTGACCAGGATCATCTTGCTAAGTAGTTCCTTTTTTTTTTTTTTTTTTTTTTTCTTTTGCGGTACGCGGACCTCTCACTGCTCTGGCCTTCCCCGTTGCGGAGCACAGGCTCCGGACGCGCAGGCTCAGCGGCCATGGCTCACGGGCCCAGCTGCTCCGCAGCATGTGGGATCTTCCCGGACCAGGGCACGAACCCGTGTCCCCTGCCTCGGCAGGCGGACTCTCAACCACTGCACCACCAGGGAAGCCCTAAGTAGTTCCTTTTAACAGTCTTTCAGATCATTTACATGGCAGGTTATAGTCTTTGAATTAGCACTGTCATGAGCTTTGGAATCAGACCCAGTACTGCACTCACCTAACAGCTCAGTGGCCTTACGCAACTTAAAGAACTTCTCTAAGCTTGCAGGTCCTTGGGTGAATTACATGAGTGTTATTAGGCGATGTAGATGAACTAAGATGTGCACAACACCTAGCACGTAGTAAATATTTATTATTCATCTTCTATTTCTACACATTGCCACTGGAACAGATTACTTCTTATGAGAGCAGATCTGTAGCGTAAGAGCTCAGAATATGAAGTGAAATGGAATGAAGGTGGTAATTTATAGCCAAAATTAGAGGGTGGCAGAGAGAGAAATTCTTCTGGTCATCTCACTGGATGAACAGACTGATTGAGAGGAAGAAGAGTAGATCAATTTTCTAAGTTAATTTTTCTTTAACTTATATCCCATCCATTTAAAATTGGGAATGATAAGAATGTATTACGTTGAATAGGGGATGCTGTTTGTAACATTTTGTGGTTGAAGTTTAAATTTTCTCCTGAGCTCCCTAGAAGGCAAAGTAAAAAGGGAAACACATTATATAGTCTACATTATTAGAAGGGAGAGGCATATAAAAATGTCATGAATGATATAAGGGAAATGCAGACTTCTTCCTCATCTTGACCTTATTTTTATGTTGTCAGTCTGTGGACTAGAGAGATTAAAAGAAGTTGGTTAGGGAGAGGCATAGAAGATAGGTTACAGAATTAAATTTCTCTCTCTGAAATGAATAGAGGCCAACTCAGAAAGAAATTCTCCTTAGATCTAGAGCTATTTAAAATAAAAAGAAGAAGGAGGAGGCAAAGGACAGAGCCTCAGAAAGTCTCTCAAAAGCTTTGGAGGGCACTATGTTGCTTCATGAACTCCACAGGAGCCCTTTCTAGCATCTTTGCTTAGAGGTGCAGCCTTGGGGAAACCCCTACCAATTATCGTACAGTACCAGTAAATCCTGGGAAATTAAGTTTTAATTCTTTATCCACTTAGGCAAGTGCTGGGCCTCAGTTCTCTATGGAAAAATAGTAGTCATAACCTCTGTCCTTTTCTATTCCCAGGGTAGGTTCTTTTCTACACCCCCTAAAATACTTCCTGACACCTATATTGCACCAGGCACTGTAATATACACTGAGGATGCAATAGTGAGCATGACAGACATGGCTTCTGTCCTTGTGGTACCGACATTCTAATGGGAGAGACAAGCAAACAGACGAATAAAATAATCGGAGCTCGGGCTAAGTACTGGAAGACTGAAACATAGGGCTTGAGGTAGGAGCCATCTGAACTGGAAAAGAGTTGAGATTTGGGAGATTCAGGGATAGTCCATTTGAGAAAGTGACATGTGAGCCAAGACCTTAAGGATAAGAAGATAGCAGATATACAAAGAAAAAGGAAAAAAAATCCTTCCAGACAGAGGAAAGAACAAGGTCAAAGGTCGTATAGTCGGAAAGAGCATGGCATATCGCTAGAGCCTAATGAGCCAAGGGGAGACCTGTACGAGATATGTTTGGAGAGATAAACAGGGCTCCTATCCTATAATGCTCAGTGGCCAAAAGAGGCAGGTGTTTCCTTCTAAGTGTGATGGGAAGCTATTGAAAGGTTTTAAGATGGAAAATTACATGGTCTGATTTGGGATTTAAGCAGACCACACTTGCTGCAAATGGCAAGCAGAATAAGAAGAGATGCCGAGAGGCAGTCAGGAAGGGCCACCCTCTCTTGCCTTGAAATAGCCGCAAGCATTCCCCAGTGTCCAGACTCTACCAGGAAAGCTTCTCTCATAGCTGGACCCAGTTCTGGGAAGGAGGAGCCTAGATCTGCCTGTTTGCTAATTAACTGTTCTGATCCCTCCAGGGAATTCTGTCCATATATTATTGGGTACATCATTAAACTGACTTCAAAAATTAGGAATTACATGGGCTTTCTAAAATTGACATATTTTAATATTTCTTGGATATTATTTTGTGAAAACCTCTCAATGAGAAGGACTCTTTAGATTCAACTCTTCAGCTTTAAAAATTCCTGTGACAGGACTTCCCTGGTGGTCCAGTGGTTAAGACGCCACGCTTCTAATGTGGGGTGCACAGGTTCCATCCCTGGTTGGGGAAGTTCCACATGCCATGTGGCATGGCAAAAAAAAAAAAAAAAAAAAATTCCTGTGAGAAATCTTTGTTCTCACTGCCCCGGAAACTAGGGGAGCACAAAAAGGGAGTGAGAACGTCAACTCTCGTACTAGTGTAGAGATGAGGGGGTCTGGGGCCAGCTCTGCCCTTGATATATGACTTTAGTCTGCCCCTTCCTGAGCCTCTTCATCTTGTAAGGGCATTAGAAAAATAATCTCTAAGGCTATCCCTTCAGCATATAAAGGTCTATGATTCTTCGGCCTTGGATCAGCGCAAAGATCGAGGTTGATCATTAGCAACTGGTTTTTCTGAGTGTGGGACTAGTAGCAAATAGCGGTCCTCTTACTGTGTTTTTCTGGTCCCTTTTTCTGACACCCCATTTTTGGGTTTAACATGTCCAGAACCTTCTTTGAAGGCAATTAATTTTCAATCCCTTCCCTCCCACCCCCTAATCCACCAAATAAAGGTGTTCAAAGGTGGTTATATGGGCGATAGTCTTTGCTTGGGCTGATATGTGAGAAACACACCCTGCGTGTGTTTCTGGGGCTTCACTTGCTGGTTTCTTCATTCTGCTGGACACCTTCTGCAAAATGTGATCAATGGCATGAGTTCTTTTGCTGTTCCCACTGCCCACAAATCAAGCTCTTAATAGCACAATAAAATCATGAGATTTGGGATTTTAAAAAGTGATTGCATTGCTCGGACGCTAATGAGACACATATATCTGAAACAATTGATTAAAGACTGTGGAAAGAAGGTCTGGACACAACATGCAAGGTGGCTAATTTACAGAGGTGTGGAGCATTCCAGGTAACAGAATGTCAGGCACCTTTACGTCAAAGAAATGTATTTAAAATAGCCTGCTTTTCCTTACGTATTTTCCCATGAAATATTGGGACACCAATGGAGTGAGTACAAGCAAGAGAGCTAAGTGATTCTCCCATCAAGATCCTTCTGTCTGCCAGGTTAGAGCCAACATATGTACCAAGCTGGCAGGCCAAGTGTCTCCAGTATGTTTCTAGAAGGTGTTGTGCAGTCGATAATAAATAGCTTCTAAGTTGTGTGATTACATAATGATAGCCACGTTCATTCACCTGTCTATCAAAGGAACTATACTTGAGTTTGAGCTCCTTTCCCCTGGGCCCGTGAAGCAAAGCATTAGCTTGGAGTCTTTAAAATTCCTAGCAACCCTGGGCTAAGTGCGCTGGGGTGGAACGTAGTCCCTTTTGCTTAGTAATCCATTAGTTAATGGGTGTGAGCCCATCAGCTTTCTATTTATTCCTTAAGCCATTAAGGTTCACCTGCTGTGCATGAGACTAGACTTGACAAAAAAGAGTGATAGTTGAAATAAAATAAACATCAAGCCTTACAAGATCTGATGGGTATTGTTTAAAACATAATGGGCTCCATGGAAAGGTAAAGGTGAACCAACCATTACGAGTTGACACATAGCATCCTGGGCAAGATGCGGCAAACAGAACTCTTCCTTGGTTCTAGCTCAGAGGTGCTCACTAGTGGAGGAGAGTCATCAGTATTTGAGAACTGTCTTCCAAGTGCCCCCCAATATTTGTCTGCAGTGTCTACCTAAGTGTCTTGGAAGCTGGTTGATAAATTCCTCAGTCAACCTTTCAATGGCTTTTTTTTTTTTTTTTTAACAACACTTTAGACAAAAACCAGACTCCTTACCACGTGGCTCTTTGTGATCTGGGTCTTGCCGTCTGTACAGCTTCATCTTTCACCTGTCTTTCCCTTGTTCCAGCCACAGTGATTTCTCTCAGGTCCTTTGCACATGATATTCATTCTTCCTGTAATGTTCTTTCTTGCCTTATTCATCCTTCAGATCTCAGCTTGAACAACATTTTTTCAGAGGAAGCTTTCCTTGATGGTTCAAAGAAAGTCGGTCTTTAGATGATCTCTTGGTTTCCTGTCCTCCTACATGGCCCCTAGAAGGGTTTAACGTACTGCATTTAGTCACATATATATCTTACTAAGGTCTGCCTCTCTTACTAAATGGAAAGCTTCCTGAAGCCAAGACCATTTCTGGCTTAGCTCGCCATGGTTCTCCCAGCACCTAGCATACTGCCAGTTGAATAAAGAAACCAATTCAATCTTGAGAGATCTCCATGGACCAAAAATGCAGAGGTACATTGATAGCTATTGAGAAAGAGAGCTTGACGTTTCTTGGGTTTTATTCCTTACAGTTAAGGTTTATTTTGTGGTGCCTAGTTTTGACTTCATCAGTTTCCATCATTATCTCCAATAATTATCACTTTGCCCTATATAGACAACGTTATCAGCAATTTAAGATGGATATACTGGAATTAACACCGTGGTCTTCTGCTCATCACAAGTCAGTCTAGAAGACTGTCTCCCAGATTACTTGTTCTCCTGAATCATTACTTGGAAATGATTCTACTTCCTGCTTTCGTCCAGAAATCACTAAATCAGAGTCCATACGATATGGGTATTCCCAATGAGTTATAACTATCTCTGATCAAAGATACCCTTTAAACTAATGATACCAGTATTTTGAAGCGTTATTGAAGGCAAAAACCAATGTCTTCATAATATCCCCAGTGCAGTCTAAGCTTGTGAGAATTACAGACTCTTTGAGAGAGAAAGGAACTTTAAATCAAAGGGCATCTATTTATCACTACTGTGTGTCAGGAATAGTTCTAGGCACTTGACTATGAGGCAGTAAATAAAAATATTTACAAATAGACAAATATGTAAATGAGATAATTCCAGAAAGAGAAAGAGGCTATGAAGAAAATAATAAGTGGTGATGTCAGAGAGGATGACTAAAAGCACCTGCTTTAATTGGGTGTTCAGGGTCATTTAGGTTCATATGGTCCAAATTCTATGCAAGAGCAGGAATTGCTGTGTCAGCTGTTGCCACAATAATGCTACCAGACCAGAGCCATCCGAGCATGCCCCATGGCTTCCATTTACATCATATCCATTGACATTCCACTGGTCCAAGCAAGTCATATGGCTAACCCAACATCAATGAGTTGGGGTACTATACTCCACCCACATTCTGCCTCCTTGAAGTAGATTCTTAGACAACTCTTTTTTCCACAACTGTTGGCTCTGCCTTCGGGAGACTCTTTCTTTTTCATTTATTCTGCAGTCATTTCTGAAAGGGCAAGGAAAGGGTTTTTCCTTCTCAGTAACTGAGAAACTTTCTCAGCCTGCTTCCCGCCTGTTAGAAATGTGAGTGACTCAGATGTCTTTTTACATCTCTAATGGCCACAATCTCTTCTAATCCAGCATGGCTACATAACTGCCAATACAACTGTCTCAAAAACTGAGTGGACTGTTTATGTATTGAATTCCACTGAATTCTGTTCACTGAAGCCGTACTCATAATTCTTGTCAAAAGTGCCTTTCTTTTTAGAGGTAATTGTGCTTTTTAATTTGGGCATCTCAGGCTTCTGTGTGATCTTTCTGGGAGGCTCTTCATCCAGCTGAAGGAATCTGCTTAATCTTTTCAGAGGTCTTAACAAAGACTATGGTGGCCACATTCTTGGTTTAGACTATGTTCCTGAGTTGTATCTTAATGGCTATGTCCCTGTTTCGGTCTTTCCCTTTAGGCTGTATTTTACTTAGAGGATATTTTACTGGATGAAGAGTCTAGAGATGAAAAACAGTATCGTTTTCCAATACAGCATGTGCCCAGTTTTCTGAGTTCTCTGTATTCTTTCTTAATTGTGTTTGTAAACTGGACCGTTTTTTTCTGAGCTCATCTCTTTCATGTAGCGCCTTATCAAATGTGGCTACCTACAGCCAGCTCAGGCTTTTAATATTTCGTTTCCAAATCTCCTTACTCCACTCCCGGTCTCCTGTCTAGATTATCTCGGGTACTCCCTTTACTACATGTTTTACTAAATTCTTACTAAATGTTTCCTCGGTTGTATAACACAGGTTGTGATTCTCCCAACCTCCCATTGGTTCCTCACCACCCACCACTGAGTTTTAAACTATTTTTTTTTCAGTGTTTTCTTATAACTGCACCCACTTCTAGGCTGCTATTACAGTGTCAATCAGGTATTGCCACAATAATGTCACATGACAAATCACTACAAAGCTCAAGGGTTTACAACCACAGCAAGTTTTAAGTTTCACCCTTGCAGATTTGCAGGGCAGTAGATCCAAGGAACAGCTGATGTTGTCAGCATGGCTGGGTGACTCTGCTTCAGGCTGAGGGTCAGTGAAGCTCAGCTCTGAGATGTCAGTGGTCTCTGGTCTGTTCTATGTGTAGACACTTCAGGATCCAGGTTGACATTTCAACAGCTTTCTGGAGGAAGCTCTCCTCCTAGCAGATCTCTGGAGTGTAAGAACCTAGTCAGAATTCACAGTCACATCTATGGCCTCTGCCTGTATCATGTCAGCTCATGTTCCATGGACCTCAGCAAGTCACATGTCCAGGCCCAGCATCAGTAAGATGAGCAGGCAGACAGCATCCAGGCCAGTTTCCCTCACAGGGCTCTTCTCAACATGTAATTATACGTTTGCTTATTAATTTCCTTTTTTGTGTGCTGAATTATTGCCCACTTCCAACTGCTCTTACACTCATTTCCTAGCATAATGACTGGACATACTAGGCCCTTACATATTAGAGTGAGAGAGCAAAGAAGGGATAAGTGATTTCAAGAGATTTCTTGTTCTGAGGCAGATAGGCTTCTAATAGTCCATCCCATAACTGTGTCAATCATGTCTAAATTTCATCTAATTTCACCTAAGCCTGTTTCACTTATCTTTTTTGATCTATGAAAGGGCTTAGCAGGTTCACACGTCATGAAATGACTTACGGATGCCAACATATAAGAAATATTTCTTTACTCTCTTCTTTGTGTCCCCGAGTTACCCATCTCAACCTTTGTCTTGTCTCACCCTCAGCATCAGTGCTAGGTCCTTGCCCTGCAAATTTATTGCCCAGAGTCCCCTTCCTTTGACATATGACAGTATTCAGAATGATTCTTCTTCTTTCCTGTCTGGAGCTCACTGGTACCTACTGTGGTACCAAAGTATAATGATTTGGGGGATCTTTGTTTTTCTTGTACTTAGGACAAGCATCGGCCACAAATCATCTTCTGGTTTGATTTGGGATCTGTTGGGATAGTTTTTTCTTGTTAAAGGAGGAATCCTTTCTTGAGGTGGTGCTTTGGATGCCAGGGATACTATACTGTTAGCTTTTAAGCAGTAGGAAGGACTTGCAAGAACTTTGTTTAAATCAAGCATATCCATCATAGTGTTGCATATAATATCAAGAAATAGCAAACAACTTAATGTCTATCAGTTTGAAATCAGTTAAACATATTATGATCTATCTATCTATCTATCTGTCCATCCATACACACACACACACACACACACACACACACACACACAATGGAATCACAATGTCTAACATTGACAGACTGGCTAATATGTTCCAGGCACTGAATGATAACTCATTATGTGGCTTATTTAACATTATCTTCTTAGATACCTTTTAAGGTAAGTACTCTTATTATCAGTTCTTTTTTATAGATGAGAGGCTGAGGATTAGAAAATTTGAGTGACTTCTTTTTCTGAAGTCATTTTCAATATCTACTGATTATTGGGTTAATTCATTCCATAGATAGAGTAACTGTTGGGCCCATATGTCTTAAATAAATGGCCTTCAAGGTCCAGCAGGGACCCTCCGTCCTCATACAAAGTTGGTGAGTAATTCAGTTTTAGTTGAGGACAATTACAGCCCTGTTTCATGACCATTATGAGAATTTAATAAACATATTCCATAAAGTTAATAGAATATCACCTCATGTAAAAATAGGCCCCCAGCAAGGGAATGCCAGGTGCCATTCCTACCACCTCCTTGATCTTCCTGGACATGAGCTTGTGCCACAGTATATGGTGCTTGTGGGAAGAACTGGGAGCTCAGGGTTGGCCTTTCCAGTTGAGCACTTTGGGCTGTGGTGGTTTCTAGGGCATGAAGTGTAGGGTAGGGATGTTTACCTTTGAATTATAAAGAGCAATATTGGGGACCCCTAACCTTTCATCTGGTTTCAGCTGCTTTTAAAGGATTAAAGAAAATTTCACCACATCCCTAGAATCCCATGCAATAAATCCATGGGGCAGGCAGGAGTAAAGGTAAAGAGAAGGAGAGGGTCTCCCCAGAGGTGTACCGGAATCAGTAAGGTAATGGCTCTGCTTGAAGAGCTACCAGTGAACCAAACGCTGATCAGGACTGTTGCATAGACAGAAAGGAAGGAAACCATGTTGGAAGGCAGAAGAAAAGGACACGACAGAGGAGGGAGATGAACGGAGAAGGGGCAGCATTCTGTAGGAAAGGCTCGAACGGCACCAGCCCTGCCCTCCGGGTGGCCTGCTTCTGTTTGGAATGCTGTCTGCGCCACCCCTAGCTTGGCCCTGCTGAGTTCTGCTCCTTCAGGTCTTCGCTCAAACAGGAGCACATCCGTGACTCTCGCTGTATGTGCTCATGGCTCCCTATCCTTGCCCCTGAAAGTACAACACGTCAAACATTATTAACAAGGAAGTGTTTACGGACTTTCCCCTCTCCCAGCTTGCCAAAGGAAATCATGCTTGGCCAGTCCAATATCTCCCCTTTCCCCAGCTCTGCTAAAGGAGAAAGATTTTCTTGCTGGAAGAAAGACTTAATGCAATGAGAGAAAGAAAATAATGCATTGAGAAACATGGGGAAAGTGAGGAGGTAAAAAGAAAAATCATGCAAACTCAGAATAGGCTTTTGTCAGATGGATTGAGAACAATAGCATCTGAGCAAGGTGAGGAGTAGGGAAAAGGATAGTAGAAGAAAGAGAATTTTAGTAGGTGTTGCTGTGGACTTTACATTTAGGTTCTTTTTACTGGCCTTTAAGGGATTTGAACAAGGAATCCATTTCTTTTTAATTAAAGGTGGGTGTTGAAGTAGGCTTGAATGTGTGCAGAGATAGAGCCATATGCTTGCTCAGATATATTAGGGTTACAGCAGCATTTATCACAGTATGAAATGATGTTCCTGTGATTCTTCGATTCATATCAAAGAATCCTCCTTAGGTAGTAATGGGGGAAGGAAATGGGTCTATTTAACATACAGTCAAACCCCAGCCCTTAGCACAGTGCTTGACATAGAGAAGGTCCGTGGTAAGAATATATTGAATAGGCAAATGTGTGAGAGAAGGCATGGCTTTTGGTTCTAATTCATTTCTCCTTGCTCTCCCTCATTTTATGGCCGTGACTTTCCTGGCAGAATCCCACCCAGATCTATGTTATTGAATGAATCAACTTCGTGGGACTCCCTCCTTTTTGTTGACTCTTTTGTGGAGTACTGGATTCTCCTTATAGCATAATTCCCTGTGCAAGATATTTCCTGCAGAAGGTCAACTCTCAGGCCTGTGGTTCATTCCAGGGCTCAGAACGTTCCTTCTTAATATAGAATGTGGAAATTCTACAATCAGTGGGAAAAAAGTATGCCAAGTAGATAAAAATCAGTCCCACTGTAGCATAACTCTCCAGAGAGAAGAGAGAAAACTGCTTGATGCTTGAGTTAAAAAAAAAAAAAAAAGTAGCAAAATATTTCCAGTTCCGGAAACTGAATTTCATTCCTAATGTAAACATAGAAGCCTCTGGAGAAGAGGATCATACTTGGAAGAGGGAAGGATAGCAAAGGGAACAGTAGAAAGGGATTTCACCATCACGCCCCGTAGCTCAATAGCAGGGAAACAGCCCAAATAGAGAAATCGACCATTTCTTTAATAGCAGTTGCCTCAGTCAGAAAACTGAGTTTTATCTTGACTTTCTCCTCTCCCTCAATCCCCACATTGCATCAGTCACCAAATCCTAGTGGTTCTATCCACTAAATATTTTTTTATTGGGATGTGCTTGACGTTTACCATGGCATAAGTTTAAGGTATACGCCACGTTAATTGCCATATGATTGCCACCATAGCACTAGCTAACACCTCCATCTCATCACATAATTATTTCATTTTGTGGTGACCACATTTAAGACCTAGTCTCTTAGCAACTTTGAAGTATACAATACAGTATTGTTGACTATAATCACAATACTAAATATGTCTAATCCTGTCTACTCTCCTTCTTTCCATTCTTCTGGTCCAAGCTGTGCATTTTTGCCTTGCCCATGGTAATGGCCTCCTAATTTTTCTCTTTCCCCTCTGCCTCTCTCCAATTCATTCTCTAGGTAGCTACAAGGATACTTGTAAAATATGTGTTTGATCCCTTGTTTACAGTGTTTAAGACTCCCCACTACTCATCATTGCAGCAAACATCTATTGTAATATGGATAATTAGAGAACAGAGATGAAGAAGAAGAGAAAGACACAGACGCCTCTTTAGAGAGGACTTGCTATAAAACGGAGCAGAAGGATGATGGGCAGACTGAGAGCAGAGTGAGGTCAAAGAGTTTTTTCTTTTTCTCTAAGATGAGATAATATGTGTGGACTGATTAGATAGCAATATTGAGGAAGAAAACATGGAGATGTTGGAGGGAGAGGATGACAATTCAGGAGCAACGTTCTTGAGAACATGAGTGATTTGGAGCCTGCTAGGACAGGCATGGCCATGAGCATGGTGTGCCAGAAAGAGTTTACTTCTCTGGACGTCTATTTAAAAAGGAACTTTTTGACGAGGGCGTTTTGGCAAGGCAAAAGGAGATTTTTCAAAAAAGTGATCTGTATATTTAACATTGACATGGCTACTGTAGGATATAGAGTTTTCTCACAATTATATATTCCATTTCCCCAGATTACTATTCCTTTTGATTAATTTAATGTTGATTTTCTCCTACAGCCAGCTCCAGAGGCATTGAGCATGGCCTTCTATGCCCTGCTTTCCCTTACCTGCCTGGAGAGCGTCTATTTGCACCCCTCAGGCAGGCCCTTCTTTACAGCCTTCCTTGACCTAGTTCTAGGACTTAGCAGTAGGACCCTCAAGTCAAGCTGGGTAAACATCTCCTTTAGTAACTTGTCTTTTGGCCAGAAGTCCCAAACTGACATTCTTAGAGGCTCGTGGACTTTCTTTTTTTGACCAATGCAGTGTTTTGAAAGCACCATTTTTGGATTAGATGACAACATTTAAAAAATGAGAATTTCACAGCAAAAAAAAAAAAAAAATTCAATAATATATCTGGCATTCTTGAAAAATGAAAGATGGGCATCACTGGGGCCACATTCCCATGTGGGAACAAGTGCCTGGAGCAAGCGAGGTGTTCCTTGTCTGTTCTTACCCCAGCTCATCCACTTCATGGTTTACCAGCATGGTCCCTGTGGACAAATACGGGGCATTGAGTTTATGAGCTATGCTTGAGGCCCTACAGGCTGGACCTGTGACTGGTTTGTCTAGTGAATCCTAGCATCTAGCGCAGTGCCAAGCACATAGTAGGTCCTCAGTATGTGTTCTGAATTGAACTTCCCAAGCTCCACGGTGCCACCCTGCACATTTGCATACTCTACAGACACAGTCTTCCTGTTCCTGAATGGGCCATATCCATGCCCAGAGCCCAGCTCCTTACATCTGCCCTCATTCCTTCTGCTTAAGGTGCCCACCCCACCTGCTTACCTCATCCTTCACATATCATCTTAGGTGTCACTATCTCTGGAAACCTTCCCCAACCCTACAGGTTAAATCAGATCCCACTGTAATATACTTTCAGAGCATTCTAGACTTCTTCTTCATTGCCATTATTGGTTTGTTAGCTTAGACTTGTACAGTGGCTTAATGTCTCCTTGCCTCGCTCAACTGTAAGATCCGTGAGGGGAGGATCGGTGTTGCAGTGCTTGTTATAGAATCCACCAGGCCTCACCTGGTGCCAGATGTACAATAAACCCTCAAGGTCTACATGAATGAATGGATGCTTCCAGGAAATAGGCCTTAAGGAAAGTAGAAACCAGTATGTAGACGTGTGGATGTCTGTTTTATTCTGTGGAGCATTATGACATGACTGTCTTGCCCTAAACATTCTAAACTGCTTTGAGTATAGATTTCTCTTGTCTGAGATTATGAGTGTCCTGAGGGCAGGGGCCTCTTGTTCATTCTTTTTTTGATCTTCTGCATCTAATACGGAGACCTGCACCTGATACAGAATTCCAAAAATGTATATTGTATGACCAAACTAATCAACATAGATTTCTTTTAAAGAAGAAGATAGTAGCTTCTCTACTTATTGACTTATTCATTACCGTCTTTCATTACCTCAGATTGGGCTCTATCCAGAGCAAAAGTGTATCAGCAATGCACACTTACAAATGATCGTGATGGTGGTTGTAGGACGACCTATTAGCTCTGGTCATCAAGTTTCTGTTGGTCCATGGCCTATTTGCTGAGTTTTCAAGGCATTTTACAAGCATCATTAACCTTATTCTGTCCAGTAATTGCAAAAGTAGGGAAAGCATTGAATGTGCAGTTGGAAAGCCTTATGATGATGATGGAACTTAAAGTGAAATCGTTCTACAGGAGCAGGGACCTATTGGGTGTTTGTAGAATGTTTGACTCCAGATAAAATTTTTTTTTTTTTTTTTTTTTTTTTGCGGTATGCGAGCCTCTCACTGCTGTGGCCTCTCCCGTTGCGGAGCACAGGCTCCGGACGCGCAGGCTCAGCGGCCATGGCTCACGGGCCCAGCCGCTCCGCGGCATGTGGGATGCTCCCGGACCGGGGCACAAACCCACGTCCCCTGCATCGGCAGGCAGACTCTCAACCACTGCGCCACCAGGGAAGCCCGACACCCCACCCGGGAAGCCCGACACCAGATAAATTTGGTTTTATCCAACAGGAAAAGTGTCTTATCCACATGGGATTTAAAACTATAGATCATAGAAGTTTCTGTGTTCACACATGCCTCCTCATCAATGAGCCAGGGCACATAATTAATTGACCAGAAGTCTCGCTGGGATTAATTAGCAGCTGTATGTGAAGAGCTTGGTTCAGACTTGCAGCACGGAGGATGGCTTTCCAGAGTGGCCAGATCCTGGATTCATAATTCAGCCACTTCCGGGGGATCTCATTGCTTGCCTAGTGTAATCCTTGGGGCTCTTGGCCTCTCCTTGGGCCAGTATGGGCACTGCGCGTCCAGCTGCTGCCAGCAGAGGGCAGCAGTACGCTGTGTGTGTTCAATTTGCATCCCAGATTAGCAAATCCTCAAGGATTGACAAAGAGGGAAAGTGGGTGTCCCCAGACTATTCTTGCTGCTTTTCTCTGGGTGTCAACACTGTCCTGAGTAATTGCAAACACAGACCTTTTACATTATGTTGGACTCGGACTCATCTGAAATAGAGAAATGAATACACAACTAGGAGCTGCCATCACAGACAGGAAGTAACTTTAATTAAATATTGTGAAAGTTGAAAAGTTTTTACAGCTTGAATGTTTGCAAAAAAAAAAATTATAACAATCTCTACAGTAGTTAGGTTCTCTAACAATTGAACTGTACAGTGTGTGTCTATTCCAAAAGTTTGATAAGAAGGTGAAAGGTTAGATTTAGAGATGACTTCATTAAGCTGCATCCTAGTACAATGTGAGGCCAGGGCATGTTCTGCAATCCAGTCATCCAGAAGCTGTATTCCACCCCCACCCCCACCCCACCCCCCGCCCCCAACTGAAATCTTAATTGAATTCGCTATTTCATTTTCTTCTTAAAGCCATATTCTGTATTTAGGGTAACATCTTTTACTTGTAAAAAGTTCTGTGCAGAAGAGAGAGGGTCAGAGGGCCAGAACGTCTTTTCATCTAATCAATATCAATAGAGGCAACAAAACACAAATTATACACATTTTAAAGGCTCTTTGGACTTTCAAGAAAAGTTCTAACCACTACACATGGCTGACAGTGGGTGGCGTTTGTTGTCAAGGTCTGAGCCCGACACCTCACAGGCTGACCCGGGTCCTTCACAAACAGTTAAGGGGCTCACCAGACAAAATATGGCTTTAAATTGTACACATCTTCAGGCCAGCGCTTAGCACACGAATTCAGACAACCTTTCTGAGTACCGAGAAGCAATGCGTCCACTTTGCTTACATTTTCCAGTTTTATTATTATTATTAATCATTATTATTATTTCTCACCAAGAAAAATCAGCTTTGCTCCCCTCCCTTCCCTCCCGCAACACCCCTCCCCCACCCTCCCCAACCCATAAAAATCGCACTCTGACAGTCTAGTGAAAACCATTGCAAAATCCATATGGGGGCATGCACAGTTGCAGCATTGTTGTAAATTTCTTGCTCTACTAGAAAAAGTTACATTGTCTTAAGGTAACAAAACAGTTCTTTTGTGCTTTTCAATTTCTTTGTTTTTTTTTTTTTTTCTTTTTTTTTCTTTTTCTTTTTTCTTAGAATGTTAGTGATGACTGACAGTTCTGGTGCACAGTTACAATGTACAAGTGAAATGAATATGATTTGCATTGTTAAGGCATCCAATCTGCTGGTTTATATTTATGTGAAAGACAGAGGAAATATACAAGCAGACTTAGGAAAGAAAGTATGTTCATTGATTTCTATGAAGTTTCTCCCCGGAATTTAATGCACAAAATGCGTCACTCCAAAGGGAGAGGTTCCATGCATATTAATAGAGTAAAACAGCATTAGGGTTTTTTTCTGTAAGCTTCCAAAGCAAAGGATACATTTTTTTTAATCTACAGAACTAAATGCTACAAGAATAATATGCTACTATTTTTTGCCATATATTGGAAAAAACTTCTTAACTTACAAATAATACAAAAATAGACAATGGCTTTTGGGTGAAAATTAAAAAAAAATGAAGCATGGTTTAAAACAATACTAAAAATAACTATAAATGAAATGTTTAAAAATCACATTGAAATAGCTAATATAACTATAGGTGGCCAAACAAATACGCACTTTTCACATAGCAAACATACACAATAAAATAAACTGGGAGTCGGAGGAAAAGGAGGAAGGGGAAAGCAATGTACAAATTCCAAAGATAAATACATTATTTATACGGATATCTTACAAAATCCCCTTTAAAACAAAAAGCCTTTTAATTAACTTTGCAAGTATGTGCAAGCTAAAGGTAGTGAGCTTTTTTTTTCTTTGCAAAATATGCAGTAAAATCTTTTTTTGTGATATTGAAAAACTGTCTTAAGACATTAAAATGTATAAATAGAACAACAACTTTGGCAAAAAATCACAAAAAATCTACAGTATTTATAACTACATACAAAACACAACAGCAAAGAAAAAAGTATCAGGCAAATGCATCCTCAGAGCTTTGCTGCATCTTTGCTATTAATTCCTATTTTTAAGAACACTTCCCAGATAATGAGAGCAAAAATTCCCATCGAACAGAAAACCATGTTTTGGAGATCTCAACCTTCTTCTCCTTTCTCCCAGTTTCCTTTTATTCTTAATTCCAAAGCACTTAACCTGTCGTTTCAATCTACTATGTTACAAATGGTAAGGGTCGACTGATAGAGGCGCTATCTCGGATGGGAAATCTGAAATACCTGCCATGTTGCTTTTGTCAGCTTTTGAAGGATTGGTATGAAGTCAGCATTTAGGCTGAGTAAACTTTAACCATGTAAATGGCGGAGTGTAAGTGGGATTTTGGTTTGATAACTGGAGGGCATAATGTGGAATTCTGTGCCTGACCCTGTTCCATGAAGTCTCAAAGGAGATTCTCACACAGCACGTGTGCCACCAAGCTCTCGAGAGGCCATCGGCTTCCGAAGAAGTTGACATAAGCAAAAGAGAGAGAGTGCTGTCAGGTTTAAATATGCAGTTTTAAGATCTGTCTAGAGGCACTGGACTTTTGAGTAGAAGGGGAAAATGTGATCCTTACATCACTTTTTAACTTTCCAGGCTGCATTTATTTACACAGTTACTTAAGACAACAATACAAAAGAGAGAAATAAGCTTGCACTGCTAAGGGGTGGCATGTTAAGTTAGATATTGGAAATGCACTGTCCGAGTAACTACCACTTGATATGCTTTAAGGCGCAAAAGCCGACCCTTAGTTTTCTAAAAAAATCTAACTGGCATTCCTATTCTGTCCCATACAAGCTTTTTTTTTTTTTCTTTTTTTCTTTTTAAACTTTTTTGTAAATATCACCATTTCATTCTCCTTTTACACAGCTTTAAAAACATCATAAATTAAAACATGGAGTCTTATTTATAGTGTCCCTTGTATACAGCTTTATGGTTTATAAAAGACAAATGATTGCCGAGTTAAGCTTTAAAAAAAAAAAGAGAGAGAGAAAGAAAAAGAGGATTTGCTTCTATCAACACAGAATAAATATATCCCCCCAAGGACTTGGGAGGTACAACTGTAACCAACACCCTGCATTAGCAGATCCCTTCCAATTTCAGTATTTGCAAGGTCGGTGATATTGTTTGTTTAAAAATCTGCAGTTATTGTGATTCCTCTTAAAAAGGCCTGAGTTAAAAGTTCCACTCTGGGACTTGTATCAGATTACTTTCTGTAGCAGAATCCAACCTCTTCATTAATAAAATTCTTCAAGGCAATTCTTTCACATGGGAGGAACAATCATGCCAGATATCGCTGTGAAAAGAGAAGACAAGAGTAAATGGTTTTGCATCCAAACTTCTCACTGAAAGAGGGGAAAAAAAAAAAAGATGGAAAAAAACACCCACACACCACTATGTTGGTTGAATATTAGCCACACATGTGCTTTCTCATCTTCCCTGGAAGGAGTTTTTATTATAAAATATACATGTACTTTATTAAGAATGATAGTATGTCAGCATGTGTATGTGTCTTTAACAGAAAAGAAGATCCTAAGCATCCCTCCAAATCTGATTTCAATTTTAAAACATAACTGGAAAGTCACATAGTTTGCATACTGCTGGGAAAGTTGCAGCCCAACGCTTGCAAAATAGTGAGAATTTTCAGTTTGTCGCTCTTTTTTTTCCCCTCCCCTTCGCTTCCAAAATATACAATAAAAAACTGGTCCATTGTAACAGCCAGTAGTTTCTACCACAACCCGTGGCTCTGCCTGCGCTCTGTGTGAGCATGAGGACGGAGGCTCAGAGCAGTGATCTGAGTGACTCCATTTAGTCCTCAGGCCTGGGAGAAGGGGATACTGGCTCCAGAAAGCGTTGTTCACTGGAGGATGCGGACGCAGAATGTCTTCTATGCCACTGCTTCACTCAGGGTTTCTGGAATGGTCTGACCGTGTCCCTAGAAAACTGTAGCCTAGGGAAGCTAAAGAGAGATCCTAGGCAAAGGGAAGGCTGTATGGGATAATCAAAACTCTTGCAAAGCCGTGTTAGGAACCCACACACAGCTGTATTCAGAAAAGCATGGAATCTGACAGCGTTCCACCCCTGGCTTTTCTGCCTGCTGGGTATGTCCCCCCCCGCCCCCCCCCCCGAGCTAGTTGCTTGTCTCCTTGCACCTCTCTGCCTCCTCAGCTAGAAATGCAGCGTATCAGTATTTGCAAGGGCCGTGATATTGTTAGGGTTGTTGGAGATTTAAATGAAACAACCAGTGCGAAGTGCTTAGCCCGGATCAGCTCCTAGTTAATAGAGGTGGGCTGCTGTTATTTTTAACTTCTGCCGCTAAATTAGCTGTGTGACCAGTGCGAACTGCTTAATTTCTCTGGGCTTGTGTTTCCTCATATGAACTAGGTACCATCCGATATGGAACACTTCACAGGATGGGTATGAGGAATAATGGGATGAGTGCAGAGTTCCGGATGGCAACTTTGAAGTATGTGGAGATGAGAGCAATGCTTACATTAGAAGCAAGAGGCAGCCATCTTTGGCTCCCAATGATGGCTTAACATCCTGTCAGGCAGAGAGAGGAAGTCATTGCTTTCTTTTTGTTGGCAATTCTAAATTTAAATGAATGTCCTTGTCAGTGGTGACTGCATCTAGGAAGTGACCCTGTAAATTTCCCAACTCTCATGTCTGCGAGAATGTGCCTTTGTTTGTAAGCGAGCCCCAACTACCACAAATCCTGCAGTAGACGTCGGAAGGCCAGGTGAGGCTGTGAGCCCTGTGCGCCCCACGTTCCTCTGCTTCCCCTACCCCAGCCCTGGCATTTTCAATTCCATTTAAAAAAAAAAGTATTTTGCCAAACACTTTTTCCGTTAATTTTTAAACCCATCTGTATTCACAAGGAAATTTAATCCACATGTTTCTGATTCATTTACACGTAAATCATCCACATGTTGTTTTGCAAGAGCCGTTTCGCAGTCCAAAAGCTCCTGGAGTCTTTTTTGTAAGCCATCATAAGCCATTTTTCTTAGAAACAGGAAGTGTCACTTGCCAAATGCAGACCAACTTAAACCCCCAAAGGTTTGGGATCCACTGGAGATGCAGTCCCCTTAAGATTCAAGTGAGCCCTGGATTTGACTGAAATGGGGAGCTGGGTATTTCAATCCAAGCCTTGAGAATTCAAGATGCTGTAGCTCCAAAAGCAAGGGGGAGGTCGCGGGAGCAAGAGGGTCTTTGCAGTGTGACAGCTCAGCATGGTCCTGCCTCCCTAAGGATCTTTTCCTCCAGGCTGGAGGTGCGTCCAGGCACCTTTACTAAAGGCAGGGCTTTCCGTGGGAGTTCTAACCCTCTGGCAAAATAAGCGTGTCTCCTTATGCCTTCCGCCAAAATCTACTGTGTGTGCCTGGCATTAAAGGGCAGTCTCCTGCAGCATACATCAGGCAGCGTCAATATGATACAAAGCAAAGCAGAAAACTGACCAACTTCCTGCTATTTCCGTCAGTGGACCCCGCCAGAATGTATCAGCTGGGCCCTAAAAACATCAGGATTTTTTTTTTTTTTTAAATTCTAGATGACCAGAATTTTTTAAAAAAAGAGCTACTCAGTGTTCTGCTACCTGAATAGTATGTTAGATCAATTAGATTAAACTTCTGTTAGGGCCACATTAAAAGCTATAAAGCAAAGCTAAGTGATGTGCTGCGAGTCCACAGATAACTGCTTCTTAGTCTGGAACACAGGAGTCAAAACCTCCAGCACCTTGAGAGCCCAGGCTGGGATCATGAGTGAGCGAGGTCCCCTCCGTGCGGACTGAGGTCTGTAGGGTGGGTGGCACTCTAAACGCTGCCCCGGTGCTGCCGTGCGGGAACGCCTGCTCACAGCCACCCAGCTTTCCAATTACTTCTAGAGAAGGCGGGCAGGTGGATTTTTTAAAAGATAAAATAGCCCAGTCTATATGTGTTAGCAAAAAGTTAAAATTAAAACCAAATGAACAAACATACATATCTGGGGGTATCTAGGGCTGGCTGTGGTCTGCCCGCAGTTTCCTACCTTTGCTTCGTTGGCCTTCAGATTCCTCTGGGGGTCTAACAAAAGCCAGGGAACCTCTCTCCGTAAGAAGCCCCAGAGGTACTTACACCCAGAGTTTTGCACATAATATCAGGGGGTTACAGCTCCCTAAATCTCATCCGTCACTTCCTAAACTCCAGACGCAGAACCCTCACTGAAGAGTAAATTTTGGGAAAGGAGCTCCCTTTGTGGCCTCTGAATTTAGGCACCTCTAAAGTGGCCGTTTAATAAAGAAACCTCATTGCACGACTACAGGGAAGCTCCCGGAATGTTAGAAGCTGTTTTTCTTGTATCCGTGCTGTAATCCCCAAGGTTACTTACATGGGTGAGAGGGATGGGTGTTTCAGGCTTAGAATGTTCCAGAAATGCCACTGGCACACGCACTTGGCCCAGTAGGGCCCGTGAAGATTTCCATGAGGACACGACAGTCTCAGTAACATGTGCCAAAGACATCACAAGACGGAGGAGGCTCTGCCATTCCCCTGGCTGCTGGGTGAGCACATGCCCTGACCAAAGCGCAGAAAACTACTGGCTTGAGAGGCAGTGCATTTTTCAGTGTGATAAGAACAAAGACAAAACGGAAAGTTTTGCCGAGCTGGGAGAGTTTGGAGCGAGAGGGTGGAATGTGGTCTTCGTTGAACCACCATATGTGTAAGAAAGAATGAGGAGCTAATCAGGAACAGAATGGGGGGGAGAGCTTGCACAAACTGAACATGTGCGTGGAGCGAAAGACAATTCCAGGAGATTTGCTACCAGGCTGCAGATAGCTGGGTGAGGCCGGCCAGCCTGCGCTTCAGGGAGGTGGGGAGAGAAAGCACAGGGTGCGGACAGTTTTTGTAAAATCACTCTGGCCTTTTTGTTTTTAATTCTTCGCTGCGGAGACTGTCTGGGACATGGTTGGGGTTTCAACTCCCCACATTGGGGACAGGTCCAAGGGCATGGTGACAGCATTCTTGGGGCTGCCTGTCTCTTGATTAGTGAAGTCCTTTGAGGCCTGAAATTGCAGAGAATCCATGCTGTAGGGGCACATCTTTAGGAGAAGGGAAAGGATGTCTCCAGGACAATAGCTGAGCGTACGAAGTGACTCAGGTCTCTGGGCTCTGAAAACAGACACACTTGGGGACTCTAAGATCAGGATTGATCAGTGACATTATCTACATAAGAATGGAAGGAGATTTCTCTGTGTTTTTATCTTTAAATTCAAAATATGTCTGAATTTCCCAAGTGTTCCATGGGATGTTCACTGGTGTTAACATTCGGAAAAGTGTTCTGTGGGCAAAGAAGTGCAGAGAACAGAATGGGAGACTCTTTTTTTCTTTAACCGCGGGGTGTCTCAGAGCCTTTAGTTAAACATACGTGCATTGTGACTCCAAGACAGTGATGCAGTAAACACCAACTTCTAGGTTTGTTTGACCATAACATTTTCTTTTTCTTTTTTTTTTTTAACAGAACATCTATGGGACCCCAGAAGTACTGAGATAGAGTTGCTTTGTCCTAAAAAATTTCTCAGACGAATCGTAAATCGTCAAAGGTATTAGCTACCTGGGAGAGAAAAGCAGTTGGAATCACAGTAGAAACTGTGAATTTTAAAGTATCAGTAAAGAATGGAACTTCTGACTCCCAGGTAAGGACTTCCTGTTCAAGCTTCTCCCTGCTTCTTGGTGCCTGTGCTGCAGAAGGGTGCACAGCCCCCTACACATGACTCTGGCTCAGGTTATCCTTGATCCTTCTGCCTGAAATGCTCCTCCCCCATCTCCCTGGACCCAAATCCTACTTGACCTTCACCCAAGGTCCAGTTCAAAGGCACCCTTCTCCACTAGGCTGCTCTGAACTCTCCCTAATCTTTCCCTCCTCTGAACTTCCACAGCTGGGCATCCAGCCTCTCCCAGACAGATCTGCTTTCTTTCCCCTGGTGTCATGTTTCCCCTAACACAGGAAAAGCTTTTAAGGTCAGCATTTTCTGGTCCACATGGTCCTAGCCCAGTGGCTTGACTATGACCATTTCATTTAGCACAGGGGCTGATACAGTAGTCAGTCGGCCTGGGATTTAACCCCAAGCTCCCCCTATGTGCTAGCTGCGTAACTCTGGATGAGCCAGCTTGGCCTTGTCTCAGTTTCTGCATCTGTACAAGGGGGACAACAGACAGCCTATATCTAAGACTGGTTGGGAGGAACACATGAGACAGTGAAAAGGCCAGGCTGGGAGGAAGCCCTCCCTCCCACGTTAGTGGCTGTGACCATTGTCATCACCATCATGTGAGACCACAGTGCGTATCTGTCGGGGAATAAACGTGAGTGCTGTCACCAGAGGAGGCTGAGAAAGGGCTGGTAGCGAAAAGGGCCTCTAAGGAGTTGGCTTAAAAAAAAAAAGAACGATGGACAATTAAGAGTGGTAGCTGGAGGTAAAAAGACCTTTAAAACACTTAAAACAACCTAAATGTGTCACCTCTAATCTTGCTTATGTGGTCAGTTTGCTTAACCAACTCTTCCTTCGTCACCTGCCCTGTCTTAATGATCACAATTCTGAACGAGGTGGGTCCAAATGAAGCAGGTGTTACGGTAACAGTGCAAAGGAGGAGGGCTGCAACACTTCAGAGATTCTCACCCTCAATTCTATAACCCACCTGTGTCCTTTCTTTTCTTTCTTTTTTTTTTTTTTTTTTAAATACAAGTGGAATTTAGACAGCTGAAGATGAAGTAATTCTTTAGTTATGGGTCTAGCAGCCTCCAGTCAGAATGTCACTTTTCTCAGGGGAGACTCCAAGGCAAGAGCTCCCTGAAAACAGTGATGCATCACACCCATGTCCGCAGGGACAGCGTGCAGAGGACAGACGTGTGATCCCAGGTGTGTGGGCCCTGCCTGGCGAGTGGATGGTGAAGAGTGGAGTGGGCAGGAGGGAGGACAGCTTCCAAGGTGGTATCAGTTAACGTGACTTTAATTTCTCAACTCATTCCTCCTCTGCTGCCACCTCCCCCAAACTAGGGACGTTTGATACATGACAGTATTGGAAAAACAAAAACCACCAGAAAGCATCTCCAGGACACACGCTCAACTAGAAGGAAAGGGCAGTGTCATCCACAATAGCAAATCCAGCACAAAGCATGTCCCTGAGTCACACCCTAAACCCTCCCAGCTGTGAGCTGTGCATTAGAAACGTGATGGAGACTCAGCTGCTGATCAGAAGCGGGGAGCAGTCTCTGTACTTTCGGAATCTGTGCAGACATGGGTTAGAAATGCCCTGGGGGTGACAAATGCACCAACTTTCTATGTGTCCCTGTCTTGATGCCATTTCATCATTACTTAAGCGCACACACACACACACTCTCTCTCACACACACACACACACACACGCACACACACGCACACACACACACACACACACACACACACCCAGAAGTTCCCTAGATCCAGGAGGTTCTAAAACTCAAGCTGAGTCCCTACTTTCAGTTCCTTCCTGCTCCCTCCTTGGCCCACATGGCATGAAAAGACACTCGGCCTCACAGAACGGCTGCCCACTTCAGTCACCGGTGGCCAGTGATACAGCTGTGACCCTGCAAGAGCCGTGGGCCTTTTCTTCTCAAGCGCCAGCCCTCCACGGCGGATTACAAACCCCGTTATACCTTCTTCCTGACGTCAAGTCTGTGTTTAACAAGCATTGTGATTGGCAGTTCAAGAATGGTAGATTTCTGCTTTCCATGGGTTTTATCCTTACTTAAACCCATTACAAGTTACGTTCGCTTAAGCATCATATCCTCAGTTTGCCAGCTGGAGGTGTGCTGTGCGTGCCAAAGCATTATTTTTAGCGGAGAAAGAGACTTGCGGGAATGGGTGGCTCCCCTTTGTGGGGTGGGCATTTCCTATCACAAGGAATATTGCCTGAAATGTCGTTCCACAGTCCGATTATCTTCCTTTTCCCTCTAAGAAGATGGCTTTGCCAGTGTATGTATATTTCAGGGAGGGGGCAGGGGCACTGACCTTGGCTGTGCTGGGCAGACTGGCCAGCAGGTCTCTGAGGAGTGCCTTGCTGAGCCCTTATGGCGTCAGAAAAGGAAGCAGGAGCCCAGGCTCAGGAGTCACACAGATGGGGTTCAGTTTGGGCTCCACCATTACTAGATATGTGACCTTGAGCAAACGGGGCCTTGACTTCCTCATCTATATAATGGGAGTAGTACCAACCTCATAGGGTCTTCAAGAGAATGGATGTAAGTTTACATCAGTGTAAAGTGTCCTGTACAGAGTACGTGTATAGAAGTATAAATAGATAGAGATGCAAGAAACAGGGCTGCCCCCCTGACCCCTCTCGACCTCCATGACTCACCTCCACCAGTGAAGATGGGCAAGCCGGCTGTGAAGGAAGGCTCCGTGGGGCACTGGGTAGGCTAAGGGTTAGGGCACAGACCCTGAGGGTTTATATGCATCCCCCACTGTTTCTGGCTATGCCTACGGGCAGATGTTTTCTCTCCTTATGCCTCAGTTTTATCCTCTGTACAATGGAGATCATAACTGTCCTCATGTCTCATCAGGAAGTTGTGAGGATTAAATAGGATAAGGCAGGCTCAGTGCTTAGCACTGGTCAGTGCTCAAGGGATGGCAGCTGACGATTTTATTGATCTTACTTCCCTGCCAGCTGCCTTACGAATCCTGGATACATCTCGTTTACCCCCCCCTGAGCAGTAAAGTGGTTGGAAGCTGGAAGGAGGAGATGAACTCTTGAGCCTGAGTTTGAAGCCAGCCTCTGCCACCCACCCCTGTCGGAAGTCAAGCCATTCCATAACCTCGCCAACCTTTCGCTTTCTCGTCTCTAAGGTAGGGGCTCTGAGTGCTGATCACACGATCCCACTGTGGGGAAGGAGGGAGGTCATGCAGGTCAACACCACAACTCAGTGCCAGTAAGAAAAGTGTAAGAAATGGTGGGACCCATTTTAAAAGGTTGGGTTTCTTCTCAGTGAATAGAAAGGTCACCTCAAATTTGGTTACTCTGTTATTTTCCATATTCCATGAGGGGGAGGAAATCGAACAGTTTTGATATGAACCAGAGTCCTCTAGTAGCACTTCGGGGTTTCTGGTTCCCAGTAGTAAGTCTTGGGTCTTTGGTCTAAGATGCTGTAACCTCAGGGCTCTGGCTTGGCGAACTCACCCCCTCCCCGTTATCAGCCCCACCAAATGTGCATGCTGACACAGGCAACAGGAAGGGAACCTACTTCAGGAGAAGGCCAGTCCCGGGAGAGACCCTGCAGTGGAGAACTTGCTAGAGTCCACAAAAGACTGATCTGATTATGGCGACCACAGGGAATGAGAGAGGAAAGAGAAACGATGGCATTAGTAAGTGGAAACAGTATTCTCAAGCAAATCCCAGGCCTGAGCAGAATTGCTGGAGTTGGCAAGAGAACTGCTCAGGCAACTCCAGCAGAGGAGGGATGCCGGGGACGGGGGGCGGGAAGGGGGGCGCGTCAGGGACCAGGGCCTACGAGGGCGAACACAAAGGAACAGAATAGATGAGGGTGGACAGAAGCAGGCAGGCCCAAGGCCGATCCCCTCGCAACAGTGGTGCATCTGCTTCAGGCCCTGGGAAGGTGAGTCAGGGCGTCTGGTTGGCCCGGGTGGGGCCTGGGGCTTACCTTGCAGGCTGTTCCCGTTGGTGCTGGTGCAGGTGGGAGGTGGGGAGGTCTGGGGTCTGACCACAGGCGCAAAAGCACTCTTCTGTTTCACGGCTGAGACCATGTTGGCTGGTGAGAAGGAGAAGATGCCGGAGGAGCTGCTGCAGTTGGAGGGGAGGCTTGTGGAGGAGGCCATGGTGGGGCTGGATGGCACGACTAAGGGGCAATGGGAAAAGAGAAATCAGTGCCTCTCCTGGTGTCCTGACACAAGGCGGCTCGGCTCCGACCCTGACACCCATCCTTCTCAGGCCGCCCTTCTAGCAGGAGCCTTCCCTGAACGCTGAGGGTCTTGTCTGCTCTCATCATTTGGTACTCGGCATGTGTTTCCTTTTGTTGTAGGCCGACTATGAACCAGGCAGCGAGCTAGAGCACCCCAAGCCAGGAAACAAGAGCGCTCTTATAAGGGGTAGAGTACCACATGATAGCCTCAAAGGTGAGTATGGCCAACTCTGGGGAGGCAGGGAAGGGAGACCAAAGAAGGCTTCATGGAGGAGGTGTCAGGGGAGGCACTGCACGTAGGGCCTAAAGTAAGGTTCTAGCAAAGGGTCTGGGGATACAAGAGACAGGAGGAAGCCAACCTGAGAGAGTGTGGTCACCAGTGGAAGGAGAGGTGTGAGGAAGTAGAGTGAGTTGAAGGCAACACCAGGATTCCAGTTTAAGGCACTGGCAGATGGTGGTGTGTGTGTGTCGCCTGTCTCCCCATGGAGCTACAGCTTCCTGAAGGATATGACTGTATCTTCATGCTCCACAAGACAGACAGAGGTAGGTCGGAAGCCAGGCGGGTAAACAGTCTGCCACGTGCAACATGTGTGACCAACGCAGGACTACAAGTCAAAGTTTCAAATTCTCTCTATCCCCCGCGGAGCTGTACAGAGATGAGTGTGAACCAATAAGCAGCAGGATCGGAGCCTTATGTAAATACTCACAGTCTGGGAGTGGTGGGGACGTGAATTAGCAATGATAGGAGACCATTGGCAGTTCAGAGAGAGAGAAAACCTAGCTGCTTGGGGATACGAAAGAGTTTGGGCGCTGCACGTTCTCCACCAACCACAGTCCTCTCTGCCTGGCCTTTCATTCATCTTTTGATGGTTGCTAATAATCTCAGGTCACTTTAGGAGACGGATTTTGAGCACATGAAAGCCCTCTACACTCAGGACTGGTGCCATCACACATTCACCTTCCATTTCCTCCGTCTCCTGGGAAAAAGTATGAATCCTGTCTGATGATTTTCAGACACTTAGTTCAAATTCTAGGCACTTCCTCCTTCACTGTATTATTTTTCACATTATGTCATAAACCTTATATATTGCTTTTATCACCTGCAAGAATCTTCACATCTTTTTCATCCATGGCATTGGCCAAGCCAGCTTAAATTGGGACATCCTTTTGACACCTGAGCAAACCCAGCGAGCTGAGACTCAGAAAATAGTCCAGTGACTTGCCCCAGGGCCAGTAGCTGGAAGGTGAGGCCAGGAAGCAAACCCAAATGCAGCGCTCTTTCTACTGGGCTACCCTGCTAAGCAAACAGATTGCCATCGGACAGGCCCCTTCCCATGAGCACACCAGCGTCCAAATTGCCAGTTAGGTGGCCTCCGCCTCGGCCTACTGGCTTTGGAAAGGTAGGGAAGTGGTTATCGAATCGGTCACAGGCAGCAACTGCCGTCGGGGTGGTGGGGGGTAGGCGAAATGACCCCTTGTAATCAGCCCTCAGCACTACACAGTCCAGACGCACTGGATGCTCTACGGAGCACAACACAGAGCCGCCATCATCAGAGTTTTCGCACACATTTTCTAAACTGGACTTTTTCTTTTAATGAGACCAGCATTTTTATACATCTCTGAGGATTTGTAAATGTGAAAATACGCTCAATAATAACACCCATTTAAATTGCAAAACTCCTGCACTGGAGGTTTGATTCTTTAAATATTCGTAGACTTGAAATCCTGCTGGTTCACTGAGGAAGGCAATTAATCTCCTTGGCAAATGCGATCATTATGTGTATTTAGAGGTGGGGAGTTTGGGGAGGGGGCGTTAACAGAGGAAGGGGTGAAATATAGTCAAGCCGTTCCATTTGTTATAACATTATTAGATATCAGCCACTAAACCAGAAAGTGTGTTCACCAGTGGAATGTCTTATTTTATTTTTTATTCTGTTTGTTTGGAATTTTTCAACATGAGTGGTTTATGAATAATTAAATATTATGGAGACAAAAATTCAAATCAGCTGGGCTTTGTGTTTATTGTTTTATTTGCATTTATGCAGATAAAACTGTCCCATCTGAGAGCCTATTTGAGAACTTAGTACTATATTTGTGAGCACTGAGGAAATCAATTAATGGAAATTAAATGTTCGACGTTTCGTAATCTGACGGATGCAATCTCAGGCTCAAGTCGCTGGGTGTCTGCAAGGGCTTGGGAAGACAGAGCAAGCCAAGCCCCTCAACTGAATTGCTACCACGTAGCAATTAGGTTATTGATTTAATTAAGAACGCCACCTTTTAATTTTCAGGTCATGATTGAAACATTTTCTGATTGAGTAGAAGGAAGAACACTGAAATGACAGATCTGTGAGAAACAATTTTTTGATGAATCAAAATCTAATGTGAAACTGACCCCAAACAACACTGATGTGATAGATCTGTGAGAAACAGTTTTTTGATGAATCAAAATCTAATGTGAAACTGACCCCAAACACTGATGCTCAAGCAGACAGACGTAATATATGCAGATTATTAGGGGGAATTTTAAATGTTCAACAAGCTGCTGATTCCGAGCAGATCAAGTAGAAATACAGAGATTTAGCAAAAATGTGCAGAAACACAGGACACACTGAGCCTACAGATTCACCAAGAAGGTAAATGGCCCTAAGTATTACTTTCAGAAATAATAACTTCTCACAAAGGCCAAGAATGATCTTTCCTTTTTCAACAGCCTAGCACACTCCACATTTCCACTATCATCAGAGAAAGCATCCTTTTCCGTATTTTTAGCTGAGACTCTCGTTTTAAAAACATGACCATTCTTTCATTTAACAAACAACACAGCGGCTATCATCCCACAAAATTCTAAGAGTTTACATATTTTATACACCGGAAGAGCCACCCACATTGTCCAAGATGAGCTTGGTTTTCTATGTAAAGATCCTCAAAGGGCGACAAAGAGATTGCGCAAACAAACACAGCCTATGACATTTTATATGTAAAGATGCCAGTTCCCTGAGGTTCTTTAGATGCAATCTAAACGTTGCACAAAAAAAATCCTTTAAGCGAAGCTTCTTTAAGACAGAGACGAGACACCAAAGAACAATTTCTTGTGTGTAATTTTTTTTCATCATGCCAAATTTTTGGAAAAAAAATAAAGTGTGTTTTTTGATTTGTTCAGTTTTCGTTTTTTTCTTTGTACATATCAAACACAAAGGGGAAAAACTTTCCAAGCACTAAAAAAAGAGATTTTAAGTTTGGATAGTTGTTAGTATGCTATACTACCAGCACCACTTAATATTATCATTCTGTCATTATGATTTGTACCTAGATTTGTTGAATGCATCTCCTATGGGCCAGGACGAGCTCATTACGTGCATTATCTTATCCAAGTCTCACAATAACTGTATGGGAGCGGGTACTGGTTCCTTCCCCATTTTACAGATAAAGAAAACTGAGGTTTAGAGGGGAGATGAACCTGCCCGCAGCCACCAGTCAGCAACTGGAAGAAGAAAGCGTCAAACCCAACTCCATCTGACTGGAAGCTTGGGTTCCTGCAATGACATCACGCTGCTGTTTTGGTTGCAGCCGAGTTCTGTGAGGGAGATGGGGAGGACGGTGAGCAAGGAGGGCAGAGATTCCTGCCAGGGACAGTGCTGGCTTTGGTCCCATCACCTGGGCCTGCACCTGGCAGGGCAGGGGCCCTCAGACTGGGGACCGGGGAGACCTGCACAGTGGGCCACACAGCACGACGCCCAGTTCTTAGAGCAAAAATGTGCAGAAACACAGGACACACATCTCTACTTACTGGCATAGGGCGAGTTGGCAGCTGAGCCATTGAGGAAGGTCGGGGAGCCGCCCAAATTGGACATGGCGGCAGTGCCGTATCCATTCATGCTCGTGGTGACCGAGTTATAGTTGGTCTGCTGAGGGGTGGTGCTCGGCACGTACCCATGTGGTGATACGCTGCTTGAGTTGCGGGTGAAACCTGAGGGGCGGGGGCAAAACCAAGGATGAGGTTGGGTGGGTGGCGGATGGGTGGCGGGTCTGAGAAGCTTGGGGAAAGGAAGGTCTCTGTTTCTTGCCCCATCGCTGCATCCTGAAGGGAAGGGGCCAGGTGACTCATGGCTGGATTGGTGGTGATAGCTCCGTGATTAAAATGGGAAGCGAGCAAAAGACACATTTCTCAGGAGATCATAGATACTTAGTGGGCCTGTGAGAAGTGGCAATGCAGGACCTATCAATCACTTATCATTTGGGAACAGAAATAAATCCTAATCTAAGAGACATAATACCCTGGAGGTAACCGGTTCCTACTCCCTGGGCAAGGATGACGTGCTTTGGCCCCTCCAGAACTTTAGTTCCACCCGTCCTTGTGATCTGTCATTCATGGTTTACAGTGAAAAGTCAAATGGTGAGGTAACTAAATGCATGCATTCTTTCTAGCCCCTCCACCAAATTACCAGACATGATGGCTAGAACCAAAATTCTACAGTAATATCTGATACACACAGACTAGGAATCTCCCCTTTTGGGGGGGAAAAATAAAAGACTTTTTAAAAATAAACACTGTTTTGTGCCAAATAAATGGGGGTGGGGTAGCTTGAGGTTGGGAAGGGGCAGGGAAATGGGGAGGGGAAGAGTGGGGCTCCTGACCCTGATTGGTAGCCTGCGACGCCTCGGAGACATTCACAGCCAGTTGTCCACTGAAGGAATTCACGCCCATCATTCCCGCGTGGACCGAGGTGTTAGTGAGGGCCGGGAGCTGGCTGTGGTTGCGGGGGACACTGTACAGGGCCTCTGCGATGTCAGCTGCTCTCTTCAGAATAATCTCCTGAAAAGTAACAGGAACATCCCCCTTAGCTGCCCAGTCAGATTCCCAGGAGTACCACGTTCCAAGTGTTTACTACAGACCGTGCTTAGGGCTTTCCATGGTTAACAGCACTAACTTCTGCAACCCTCTCAACCAACCTGTGTGTTCAGTCTCATCATAATCACGCCCATACCACGGATGGGGCAGCTGAGGCTCAGAGAGGCCAAGACCTCACTTCAGGACACTTACCTATTTAAGGAGAGAGCTGGGCTGCATAACCCTGTTCGTCTGACTCTGAAAGCCCATTAACTCAGCCAGTCCCCTCTATACTACCTCGCAGTACAGGACAGCAACCTGGGGCTTTCCTTCCCCACAGGTAACACAGAGAACTCTGGGGTCACACACACACACACACACACACACACACACACACACACCCTGCAACTCATCTCACACACACACACACACCCTGCAACTCATCTCCCCAGATGAAGTTAAGGGCAAGTTTACATGATGACCTGTGTCCCTGAGTATTAATGGGACTGTGTCCCTTGGACACTGATTCAGATGACACAAGCAAGGAAGGAGGATTTCTCAGACTCAGTTTCCTGAGCAAGTTGAGTCAGATACATGGAGTTGCTCTACGAAATAGAAGCAGACAATATTCAGGCCTCATTATACTTTTTAGGAGAAGAAATTAAATCCCCCTTTTCCTCCTAAATTTTCTTGAAAACCTGAGAGGAATAAAACCAAGCACCGGTAACTCTCTGCTTCAGTGATGAACTACATTCCCACAGAAGAGTCCTTTTAAATAAAGTACCTTTTCTCGTAAGAAAAAATTATTCCCTAGAGAAGGCGTTAAAAGATTTACAAAAGAAGAGAGAAGACTTGAATGGCCTTGCAACCCGTTAGGTCCGAATGACTTACACACTGAACTCATGCAAGAGCTTTTGTATTTTTCATACTCTTTCATTCTAATAAGGACTCCAGGCACTTCAGTTGAATGTGGAAGGTTCGAGACCCACTATGCTCACCTGGTTGTTGTGTGGCATCCCATACAGCGCTTCCACCAGATCTGCAGCCCTTTTGAGTATCACTTCCTGTCAAGGAGAAAAACAGATACAATCCTCTGAGTGAAGGCAGGATGTCATTATCTTTTCACATGATCACGTACCACTTTCCTCTGGCCATCCTTTGCCAACGCACTGCTTTAAAAGAACCCCCGAATGGCATTAAATCACCAATGTATCCCTATTCACGTACACACTTAATCAAGTCAAAAGGTGAGCATCATTGGTACTGCAAGATAAAATACATCACTCAATAGTGTGCCATAAGCACGATAAAGCACTCATATGTTTATTGCTGAATACAATTGCGAGGTCATTTACTAGATTACTATGATGGATGTCAGCTGGTGCATGTTATGAATCCCTAAGATGTGTTTATTTTGCACTTAACTGCTTATTCCAGGAACCATGACCTTATCAGACAGGTCATTTTCAAGAGATGTCCAATCAATCTTCAGCAACTAGAAGCATGTAGCATTAAACTTCTTTTGTTTATCTCCCTTGCACGGCAGAGTCATGATATAAGCAGGCGATGTAGTAAACCCATCTACTGGGGCAATGCACCGTTTTGTCAGAGGTTCTCACAAAAGAATTCTCCCTGCCCCTGGAAGCTCCCTCTGCACCAGTTTTCATGACCGGCAGAGTCCGTTTCTCTTCTAGCAATTCTTTGCTATTTCAGTACTGTTTGTCATTTTCCCCATTTGCTCATTCATTCTCCTTCTAGATACATGCTCCACTGCTCACTCCAGGTGAAGAAAAAATGTCTCCTTTTCATTTAGGTGGGCTTCCATATTTAGCTAGCATGCTTGTTTCTAATAATATAGGGCGCTCTACAAAAATGTGTGTGGTGGTAATTTTTTTTCATTCTAACCACAAGAAATCGTTCCCTCTTCATTCAGCCCTAATTTTCTGCAGATTCATTTATACTGGAATGTGAAAAGGAAAGTTAAGCTTGATACAAATAAAATGGAGGTTTATCAGAGGAGCAAACATGAAGGCGTGGTGTGGTTATCAGAAGTGATTTGCAAGAAGATATGTTTATAATATTTTTGCTGTGGGTAAAGTTTCAAGAAGAAGTGTAACTTTAAACATTTTACACAATAGATTTCTGCATGGAGAAGCAGTGCTGTTCAATTTTCACATACTGCAGACGCTGATCAGAAAATAGGGATATAATTGCATTCATTTTGCTGTCACCATAGCCTCTTCAAAAATTCTTGAACAACTCTTGAAATGACACGCTTTTAGATACATATTAGCATTTTTCGATTTTAAATTCTCTATAAGATAAAATAGTTGTCATACTGCAGTAACCACTTGTGACATATATAATGTCCTAAATTCAAAAATGAGATAGAGGGGTTTTCAGTTCTCAATAAACATTTATGCTTGCCTTAAGCTGCTAGACCCCATTTATAAAACAGTTCTGTTATTTTTCATATAAGGAGTGAAAAACATTACATAATCAATGGGGTTTGAATCAATACATCTGAAATAATTTATTTTTTTTAATGCAAGCTACAAGATAATCTACCACTGTTTGTTTGCAGTGCTGTCTGACAACAGCAGTTAATAATTTACTATGGTATGGGCACAGTAAACCCTATCCCCAGATCCAATCAGCTTGTGCTGCCTTCACTAAAACCTCACGGCTTTATCTGGCTCTTAGGAAAGATGAAAACAAAACAGGATCAGGTTAGTTTATTTACCAAAATTTGACTTCTCTGGGTCTATATTCATTTATTTCTTCAAATAAATATTTATGCCAGTGTTTGGGCTTGGCAGAGAAGGTATTTTTCTTTTCATTTCAGGGAAAAAAAAAATACAAGTCTCTGTCAAAAGCAAGATAAGGTGCAGTCAGAAACTGCACTTGCAAACTTCAATCTTGGAACAGTATCACTGAGGATTTAGAGCAGTGCTTCTTCTTTTAATTAATTTCACAGAACCAGGGATGAGGGAAGGTAAACTCCACAATAAACTCCAAGATCTTTGAAGTTTTTGTGCCTGAAAAATTCCAACTATCAGTGTAGGCTGTATATTTTAAACTGATATATTTTTGGTGATAACATTTTTCAATAACATAATCTACTTGTTCCTTTTTCTCCTTATTCAATACCCAGAGCTCTCATCACCATTCAATCCTCTGAAAATGAAGCTTGTGAATCTCACTTCCTAGAGTTGCCGCCTCCTTCAATACAAAGAGCCGGGACATGCTTTCTACTAGGCACGTTGCCACCGTAGGTGGGTCAGCAGCCAGCATTGCTTCAGACCAGCAGTCTTGAGGACAGTGCGTGAATCTGATGTTGTGTCCTGGAAGTGACTCCCTTAAATGATATCTTGCCTGTTTTAAAATGTCCTTCATCGTGGTATCAACTATGGGGTTTAAGGGAGGGTCCACTTTTGGCTCAGCTTTGCCAATGTGATTCAGCTTCCATTAGTTATTTCTGCAAATGGGAAGGAGAAAGGAAATTTCTGGGTCCTCTGTTAGTGCAGCGGACCTGCAAGGTGCTTGGATTTTGGTGACCAGAAAATTGCTCTCACCTCCATGTCATTATGCTCCCAGTGAACTAGCCCCCAAGCGTGTTTGTGTTGGGGATCTAATATATTGCCTTTCAATCAGAGCTGAGAGCCACTGAACACACAGACAGAACATGACGAGCAGGTCAGGAAAGCAATAAAGATTTTACAGAGCTGTCCAAGGTGCTAAATTTACTCAATAATGGTTTTGGCACCATAGTGTTAACCTCTCATTTACTACCAGTTTGAGGGACTAAATTGAAGTAGCTGACTTCATTTACCTCGAAATGTATATTTTATGACATTATGTAAGTAGATTGAAAGGGCACTGCAGTTTTAACAATTTAAAGGCTAAAGCATGTTTAAGATGAAACTTGAATATTTATTGTATATTGCACTTAAAGTATATAGAATGTTAAAATGTATTGATTAAATTTGTAAAAGGCATTATAAAAATGACAGGTAGTATAAAAGATGTATGCCTCTTAAAATCAAACTGATAGTATATGCTATCTCTTCGGTGGTCACAAGTGTAATTTTTTTGCAGTTTTATATGGTAATTTGAAAAATCTGTAATTTCACATTAGGAAATGATTGATTGAGCCTGGGATGTTAAAGAGAGAAATTTCCCATAAGGGGACAAGCTGGATGCTTCATATAATCTTTTGTCTCTGAAATTGTTCCTAAAGTCTTATTTTTTGTGACATTAGGAGGGAGCATCGTGTAAGGATCCTTCCATTCTAATATGCAATTTTAATATTTCTGAAAAGAGAGAGCACTTGACAAGTACTAATATCTAATTTTTCAAAGCATTTATTTGTCAGGAGAGATTTTCTCCTCTTTTCATAATGTTTAAAACGTCTTGCTGCTTGCGGTTTAAAACATGAGGGTAGAGATTAGACTCTTCCAAGATAATCAATCCTATCCTTGGATTAAAAAAAAATACATATCCCATTGGGGAATTAAGAAGACAAATACCAGTACCCTAAATAGTGAAAAGCCTCAGAGTCTCCTTATAGAGCTAATGCTTGTTCTCCAACCTACATTCTGAGTCAGACTATTTTTCTTTTCATGGCTTTGGATTTCTTCTCTCTTAAAGAAAGAGAAAATGTATACTCCTTAAAAACTGCAACAACTCTTTGCTGACCTATTTCCTTTCTCAATTAAAACCTGTCTTTACCTGCCTTCCTATGACCACCGATTGATGATTATGTGAATGGAGATCTGGAGAGGAAAAAAAAAAAAGGATGAAGCATACTAAATCTGCTTAGAGTTACTAGAAACACTAGGAAGATTCAAGGATGACTGGGGTTCGAGAAACAGTTCAAGTATAATTGGTACAAGTTTTACTATGTTTTGGAACCTTTATAATGAAAGTGCTGAATGGGCTACGAATGCAGAGAGAAGATTTGGCTTTACTTCGTATGTTGCAACCCAATCAGTTAGCAAATAATTTGTGAACTTTCTCTTGTCCCAGCAGTCACACACCGATATTACTCTCTAGCACCTTTCCAGGCACCCTGTCTTCCCAGAATTAAGGTACGGCGTTCTGTGCGAATTGCAAAAGATTTCCGCCACCATCTGGTCCTATCCTCTTTATCCAATCTCCTCTCCCTAAACATCTGAAGAACTGCCCTCTATTCTGGGCTAGTTAGTCCTCTCCAGCCTGGAAGTAACATGTTGGGCTCCTTCCTATCTCCATACCTTTACTCATTTTGCCTTTATTTGGGAAGCTGGCTTCGGTCTGTGCCCATTTACAGTATCTTCCCATCCTCTAGGGCCTGATAATGAAGGTGGTGCTGGTGGTGGTGGTAGAGTAGTGGAAAACATAACTGTTGTTTATGGAAAGGGAAACATTAACTCATTCAGTCTTCGTGGTGAGGCTCCGTATCGCCGTTTGGCAGACGAGGAAACTGAGACTCAGAGAGGTCCGCCAACTTGCCCTGACGTCACACAACTAATGAATGGCTGAGTAGGGATTCAATCTCAGGCCTGTTAGACATCAGAGCCTGAGCTCTTCATAATTACACTATCCTATCAGAACTAATTCCACCTTCACTGAGACCCCAGCTCCT
Source organism: Delphinapterus leucas (assembly GCF_059928025.1). Taxonomy (NCBI): domain Eukaryota; kingdom Metazoa; phylum Chordata; class Mammalia; order Artiodactyla; family Monodontidae; genus Delphinapterus; species Delphinapterus leucas. Next base: position 541,664 of record NW_028322285.1, read on the forward strand.
AACCTCTCTCATTCCTCTGAAAAATAGTGCTGACTGCACCGCCCAGCACTGCACAGAAGTGGACACTGTGGGGTCATTTTGCTCTGGTCTTAAATGTCTGAGTCTACAATCTCCACAACCAGACTACAGGCTCTTTGAGGTCTTAATCTCCTTCTCTAAGCCCCTAGCACTATGTTCAGCAAACCACAGCGCTTGAGAAATTCTTGTTGAAGAGCTCATTCTAAGATCATTACTGATTTTTAAAAGCGCGTGCTTAACTTACATGAGGAAATGACCAAGTCATGTATTCGGCATAGTTTATAAAAGCAGAAGACTTAAATTTGGTGCTCCATTTGGCTTTGGCCTTTAAATCCAATATATAAATTCCCAAAGGTCAAGTCTTGATCACTGGGGGGTGTTTTAATACCACTTTATTTTTTTAAGTGAATTTGCTCCTTCACTCCTGCTGGCTTGTACTTACATTTTAATTTTGTGATTAATATAATGAATCATGTCGGGTACAGACATTATCTCAAGTTATAGGCTGCTAACAACATGAGGTTTGTCTTGATGTACATCAGCCTTTTATTAACTATACTCCTAGGCTCTTAGAAATACTTAGGTATTTGCACACTCTTAGGAACCAGGCATATCATGTCTGATATGCAGACATGGCTAATTCACCTTTCCTTCCATTTCATGACAATAAACCCTCTGAGGATTAATCACCTTCCATGTGAATCTTCTCTGCAGCATCTGATCTCAAATGTGCTGCTAATAATCTCATATTCACTGGGCCCACCTAGCCTTCCAGAGAGAATGGGAAGGCTGTCTAACCATCCAATACTGAGCCCGTTTATAAACCCAGTTCCATGTTGTGAGTCATTCAAACCCAGATGAGCAGGGGAGATGGCCTGAACTCTCTTTCATTCAGAGCACATGTAGGCCAACTCATAAAGCCAGATGGGTACCCGTTTACCAACACAACATTAATTTCAAATCTCAGGATGAGATTTTGAGACTCTGGGAACTCCCTCATAAAATTCAAGCCCAGGGATGCTTCTGTAATTTGGGAAGACAACCTGTGCTTGGCTTTATGCTCCCTCAGTTAGAAAATGATGTTTTGAGGGACGAAGAAGAAAACAGAAGCTAAACGTAAACATCAGTTATCAAAGTCAAGTTGACCTGGGTGATTCCCGAGAAAGAAGTACAATACTTTCCTGTCACTGCACGTTGCCCTGTCGCCCATTTATCACCACTCTACTTTGGGATTCAAGATCAGGGGATTCAAGGGGATTCAAGATACAGTGGGTTCAAATATCAGCAAAACAAAATGAAGAGGACCGGCAAAATCAGGGGACTCAAGATACAGTGGGTTCAAATATCAGCAAAACAAAATGAAGAGGACCGGCAAAATCACTCCTGATTTAAAGTCGATAAGCACCTATCGGCACTGAAATCAGCACTGAATCCGTTCACCTCCTCACGTTTACTGTTGGGTCCAAATTTTAAACAGTATATTCCGCTTACTAGCCTTTAACTTCTAGCTCTTTCCCCACTTGCTTCTGAAACTACTGATTGGAAAGTCTAAAAGCTGAAAAAGTGATTGGGAGTTTCTGGCAGCCCATTTCCTGCAGAGCTGGATGTACAATGCAATAAATACTAGTTGACTGAGAGGTATTTCTGTGGAGGGTAGTTTTATGTCCCAACTTCCTTTGTGTTTATTCAACCAAATGGAAAATTCCACAGTGGTAGACTTTGCATCCTAAAAAATCATAGAATGAGGGCAGTGAGGGAAGGAGTAAAACAAACCAAAATAATACTTGAGCACTGTTTAGCTTCCGATCCTCTGAGACATTCCTTAAATTTTTCATTTTTTCTGGTAATATGAACTTCTCGAAATAGAGCTTACCGCAGATCATTAGAAACCTTTATTGTCACACTTTAAACACGCTTTACTCAGAAGCCCTATGACCGAGAGGAGTCACTCTCATCTAGCATGGATATAATTAAACATGTTTCCGCTGAAAGGGGCATTCTCATTATGGCTAAGGACCACTTTAGAGTAAATTGAAATGGAAAGGAGGAGCATAGATGAGGTGTAGGTAGCAAGTGGTTAGTTCTAGGGAGGCATAAAATGCCAAATGTGTAACAATTATATTTTACAACCCTGCATTCTGAAGACTCCATAGCATTTTATTATAGAAGAAGCTTCAGCTGAAGCTTACTGAACGAACATTCTAGTGCACACTCATTGCCCATAGTCTTTAAAGAAAAATAAAATTCAAACCATAATCAAAGTCTGCAGAAATATTCAAAACAAAGGAATCAAATATTTTAAAAGGGTCTACTGCTATTCACACAAGAGGCATCGAAAGTGTTCTAGTCTAAAGAAAATGCAGGGGCTTGAAGGGGGGGCTTCTGAACCTCCTCTAATTTTAAAGTTGATTTTGTGTTCAGATTAGATGACACCCCTCTTACTTCTCAAACATATGATTATGTATCATCGTGCCGCGTGGCTGGAGACGCGCCCAAAAGCTTTGCCTTTGTTACAAACGTGGAAGACTTCTGAATCACATGAAATTAAGGTAGGTTGTAAGCTAACGCAGCTACATCAACGTAAGACATGCTAACTTACATGACTGACTTTTACAGTGGAAAGGAAAAGGCTGTTTTCAGGCAGCTGCTATTGCCTCAATGGGAAAAAGAAAAAAAAAATCAATGAAAGTGAAATGAACCAGAGATTTTGTCTGAGTTGCAGTTAATACCACTGAAGAGCTATGGATATTAAAAGGTCAACAAATAAATTAGCCAGAGTGTTACGAAATGAATGATTTGGCTTATAATTTTATTGACTGAAAATTGTTCACTGCCTATTAGACCAGGTAATTTTTATCTGGTGCCTCAATTACTGTTCCGTAAGCAATAATATAGTTGTAAGAGCTGCTGATTCGATCGCGTGACCTCTGAGAAGCTGGCTAGGACAGCTGACTTTACTATGATGGATAACCAAGCTTGGTCTCCACGAGGTGCGAAACCTCCCTTTCCTGCAAGGGGATCTCATAAAAGAAACACTACACTTGATTCATTTCACCAAAATGTTTGACTTTTCAAGTGTCAGCAGTTAAGTATAAATTGTGAAGCCAGGTATTCCTGAGAAGAGTGATGACAATGGCTTTCCCCCTCTTTTTGGTCTCCTGGCATTCTCTTCTAAATGGTGTCATGGTAATTGGTGAATGGGAGCCTGGGGTGCTTCCCGGCACAAATACAGTGAAAAATGGTGTCTGCACCCTTGTGAATATGACCTGCTTGGAGGTACAGAGCTGAACTTGGTAACCTCTGGCTGGCTCTTCTTATTCCAATTCATTGTACTGGTTTAAGACCAACGCTCTGGGTTAGATCCTGCTGAGTGGCCTTGGAAATCGACTTTCTGATCAGGATGAAAGTCTCTGCTTAAAGAGAAGGCTGTGGACAGAGGTGGCTTTTTCAGGGCTAGGTTGTAAAGTCAGCACATGAAACAAAAACTGCCTAGAGTCAAAATTACCCTTGAAACTCTTTTAAGTTGCCAAGGCCTGGGCTCTTAGAAACACAAAAGCCAGAAATTAACCACTTGTGTTTCTCTTTGTCTTTTGGCTGTGGCTTCCCTTTCCCTAGGGCAAACGACAATAAATATCTAGTTTGAAAGTGAAAGGACCACTGAGTGAACAAAGAGACTTATTGTCGTATGTATGTCCCTGTATGTCTGTGTATGTGTTTGGTGTGTGTGTATACAAATGTATGTGTATATTTATATTTTTGGACAAGTACATGTAGTTAAACTTGAGTAAGTGCTATGTGCAGGCTGGAACTATACTGGACTTTAACGATATCTAAGGAAGGCAAAAATAGAGTTGCTTTTGGTTTCTTAAATTGTTGAACATCATCAGTTATGATATGTACCTCCAGAAGAACGGTATCTGTAAATGATGATTCCCAAGGCTTTACTGATGGTCCTGACTATGACTGCAATTAAAACCCACTGCCTCAAGACTGCTGGGGCTCACTTCTTATTACTCCAGTGGTTAATTGAAGTGTTACTCAAGGCTGAAAACAGTAAGCACGGCCAGAGGCCTCCTAGTGTCTCTGTTTCTAAGGGCTTCGGTCTTGAAGAGGAGGATGCTGGGTGGCTAGGAGGAGAAATGAGCCCCTGTTTCCTCCTGTGACTTCTTCTTGAACTAATGAGTAATTATATTCAAAGCCCCTGTACACGGGGTGTGATACAAAGGTTAAACTTAGTCCCCCCCTTGTCAAGAGCTCGGTGCTAAAAGAACTTGAAGGAGGTTCCGGAATTCAGCTATTGGAGTAACTGTTATTACAAAGTCCCTACAGCAATGACTCTGGGGCTAAAGAGAAAGAGAATTATCTCCCAGGTTTGTATGTGTGTGTTTTTAACTCCTACTGCCACTTTCCTCTGGCTAAGCCATCTGTGAGCTACCCTCAGTCTATGCTAGCACCTTCCCCTTCCCCCCACCCCCGGCCAAACTTGAGGGATTTTAAAAAATTGGTTTACAAAATTGCCTTTTTTCTTAAAATTCCCTTTTCTTAATTCTAGGAAGCAGTGCTTAGAGATACTGGCTCTGGAGTCCAAAAGAGTTGGCTCAAATCCTTGCTCTGCCATTTTTTTAGCATTGTAAATGCATGCCTCCGTTTCCTCAACTGTAAAGTACGGTTCAGACCAGCATCTGGCTCAGCAGACATACAGTGAGTGCTTACTGAGCAAGAGGCAGCGATAATATTGATAACCCTCACTTGTTTTCCAGAAAACTTGGGCATATTATATGCATTCTTAGAGTCAATGCTTTGAGTGCTCCTTGAGGTGCAATCCTATCTGCAAAACACTGGGAAAGATTCTGAACAGACTAATGGTGAGGATGTCCGGTGAGGTAGAAAGCCTCCCCTGCCAGCTGTGTGAGTGGTCCTTTCTGAGCCTCAGTTTTCTCATCTCTAAATCGGGCATGATTCAACAACGACAGAGTAACTTACTGCAGAGTCAGTCAGTTAAAGCTAAAATAAATAATCTAAAAAAAGTGAGAATTAAAACTTTTGTGGGGGTCATGGCCTTTTTAATGAAGCTATAGTCTCACTCCCCAGAAAAATATGTGCATATGTGCATGCATGTGTGTGCATACGCATCACACACACACGCACACAATTCTATATACAATTTCAAGGGTGCACAGAACTAGGCTAAACTCCCCTGATGAAAGAAGCATAAGTAGGAGGGGCTACCAAGCCCCTAAACTGAGCATATCATCAAAATGGGGAAGTGGAATTTGCCCGTGAGTTTTCTGGCAGATACGGAGGAGAGAGGGGGAAAAAGAACTGCATTCCATAGTGTGTGTTTTTGACAAGAAAATGCAGAGACAAAATGGTTTTTGGAATCAAACTCACGCATTCTTTTCCTAAGAGCTGAGTATACTGCATGATTTGCTTTTGTTGCTATATTTTTTTGTTTGAGTCATTTTGGTTCCCAGATAAAATGTTAATAGATTTTCTTCAAATTAAAAAAAATAAATAAATGAATAAGACGAGAGAGCACGTCCAGTGTCACAGTGTGGAAGATAAAGATGTACGGTTTTTCTTTATCCTTTTCTGAAACCCTTAGTCATCCCCTTTTCTACTAACAGGCAATGTGGTTATGCAAAAATTTCTTATGTGTATTTTCACTGATGCAACTGCAGGTTTTGAATTACGGATAGTCTTTGCATAAAGACTAAAACAATAAAAGCATAATTAGAATACGTGGTATACAGCCGACTCCAGTTTTATTTTGCCCCAGCTCTGTATTTATGATAAATCACTAACACGACCGCTCTTTAGGGAGGGTGATTTTGGGTCTCGTCTCTCCATTGAGCAAAAACAGTGCCTGTGACTAGAGGCTGAATTTCAATTCCGCAAGTGTACAGTGGAACTGAATAATATTTGGCACAATGCAGTGCACAACCGAGCCACTAAATGGCTGATTTACTAAATTATTATTAGATGAGCCCTTGCTGTTCCAAATGAAAGTGCAGTCACTGCCTTCCTTCGTGGTGTGTTCAAATTGTTCTGTGTTTAAATATTCAGCATGAGGCTAATGTGAACTGATGAACTGAGACTATAAACATTCACTTTCGATACAGATAGAGCGACAGAGATGAAACATATCATGTGGCCTGCGGAGGTGAAAATGATTTATATTTAAGGATGTTGCTGCCTACTTCCATTACTTTAAGGTACTCTTAATTAGCATTAAGAGTTAGAAATGACTAATTCCCACGTACAGGAAGAGGAGGCTGGGATTTTTTTTTTTTTTGCATGCCAGTGCAGGAGAAGTTACCACGAGGAACTGCTGCCTGTGTTGCCGTTCAGAACCTTGAGTTTTACTCATGGTGGGGTGCACCCCACCAGCAGAGTCATGTGTCTGCTGGGAGAACTATGGTGTCCGACAGTCAGTGTTTTTTCTCAGCCCACCCAAAGGGTCTACAGTCCATCCTCACTACCATCCATCCCTCTGCAATCCACCTCCCTTACCATCACATCGACTACACCTGCTACACGGACCCCCTAGCACCTCACTCTCCACGTCACCAAGCTTCTTTACTGACACCTGCTGGAGTGAAGAACAACCCTTTGCTCCTTGGGCAAAGATAACCCCCTCCTCCTTCCTCCCCTTTGAGGGCAGTTATAGGCAAGCACTTAAAATACTGTGATCACTTACAGTAGATTAGAATTTTTTATGGGTACCGTGTTGCCATAACCACACGAAGACAGCAGATGACTTAAGCTAAGCTTGCAAAGCAAAAGGCTGCTCATCTGGCAGTTAAAATGAATACAGTTCATTTCACAAGTTTCCCATATGGACTCTTAGTGTATGGTAATGAGGAGACCATATGGTGAGAGAAAATGCACTGAGAACAATTGGGTTCCACTGGCTGAGTGGGAAGTTGGGAGAGAAAACCCGGGTGAGAGATTTCTGGTGCGTGTGCTCTCTGGGTTCAAGGTTTGGTTGAGGTTTGTTTGGGATGGTTGTTTTCCATAGTGGTTTCGCGTTTCTTAATCTGTTCCTTAATATGTCAGCTGTGCGAAATGACAAACATCTTGCAAATTTTGCAATATCATTCATCACAAACTGTCAGCAGTGTTTGCAAATCTGACTTGCAAGATCCTTTAAATGTGTTGTTCTTAAAAGGCAACAGTACTAAGTTTTTAGACAAAGTGCAGGAAAATTTAAGTACTTCTGACAAGCAGAAACATTAACAGTAATCATTTTAAAAACACTCGCATCTTTTGCCTGCATGTTTAGCTGTAAATAATGCTAGAATATATAAAAGCTTTAAAGTAAAAATGTAATAACTACTTTTTATTATGTTTCATAAAGGATAAAGAAAATGCTGTGAGCCATGTGTATGGGTTATCTATAGGTGCGGATGTAGGGAGATGGAGGGTTCCCGTTCTCCTTACTGCTCACCAGATTGGAAACCGGGGAGGACATCTTGAAAAAGGCTCTAAAGTCAATTCTGTACTATACATGCTTCATAAAAGATGAATATAAATGCATTAGTTAGACGCGGTGAGCTAAATTAGAAGGTCAGGCAGGGCTGCGAGGGCTGAAAAAATCACACAACCAATGAGTGTAATTACTCTTTTTTAAGTCTATTAAGTGGTGTTGCTCTATCAAGGCTCAGGGATATAGGACATGAAGAACAAGATAAAGTAATGTGTATTTATTACTCCCACTGGATCAATTTACCAGATATTTTCAGCTCCATAAAGCAAAACCCACAAATGCCGCCTTTGTTACTCTTCTCAAACTGCTTTATTTTCTCTAAAAGAGGGACTGGCTCTGGAAGAAAAAACACGTTTGCCCTGTGGAGGTCCCCACGCAAACCCCTCTGGGTGGGGAATGAGAGAAGCTGGTGCGTATTTGAGTAGGAAGGGGCTGAGGTTAGGCGAGAGACAGGAGAGAGAAGCCAGTCACCTCAAGGCAGAAGTATTTGGGTTTCCAGACCTGGGAGGGAAATGGGAACTTGATGCAGTGAGGCCAGAGGCCCCAGGTGCTAATCTCAGTTTTCCCATATGCTTGCTGTGAGTGGTAGCATGCCACCAGCCCTCTGGGAACTCTGACCCTGTGAAATGGGGAGTACCCATCTTGCAGGGAATAGTAGCCCCCATTTACTGAAGTCTCACTATATGCCAGAGAGTCCTCGTTGCGTACATTATCTCATTAACGCCCAACAGCCATGCTGCGGGACAGCTGCTTTACAAAGGAGAAAACGGGGGCTGAGAAGGGTGAGTCCCGTGCACGGAGCAGTGCAAGTGGTTTTCAAAATCCACGTCCATCCGACCTGACAGCCCACTCTCTTGGCCTCAATACCCTTCAAAAACCTTGATAAAGCCGTGCCAGGCACATCGAGGGCACGACGCAAAGGTTACCTGTTCCCTGGGATTCACTGCAAACACACGGAATGCCAGCCAAGCTCGGTGCCTTTGTGCTAATGCTCACTGACCACTCAGGAAGACAACTACAAATCGAAAGGGGACAGAGACACCTCTGGCCTTCAAAACAGAGACAGCTCCTTGTTCAGTGTTTCTGGATGGCCTCGTGCATTTCAGCATCTCAGCGTTTCTGACTGACCACAGTCCCCATCCTCCGCACCTCTACATTATAAGAAAAGTCAACCTTTGCCCCAAAGTTGGTCACATGTTCCTCTCCCTCCTGCCAGGATCCAGAGAGGAAGGCACGTCTGTATGACACAGAATGGAATGCTGCAGCTGAAAAACCTTCGCCTGCCCTTCTCCACGTGCACGTGAAAAAGGAAACCAAAGCACATCTGGGGTTGGCATAATTATAGTATTTTAAATTTGTGTGTACAGCAACTATCACTGATGGTGGCTTTCAGGGACAAAATAATTTACAGAGAAGGATTCGGCTTGCTCCTGTTTTCTCGTTTGGTAAATAGGAATGATGTCTGCTTTCCCGACTTCTCTCACAAGAGGGGCTCCAATAAAACAACGCATGTACAAGTTCTTTGAAAAGGCACAAGCCAGTATACAAAGGCATATTATTATGGAAAGCTGTCTGCTTGGTCTTTGGAGCAGTTTCATTTGACAGAATATGTGGGTGGTTGTATGAATCTAGCTTTGTCTATTCGCAAACACATGGGTTTAATAAAGTGGAGTTTGTTTTTTAAGGTGTGTGGTCCATGGCTCACTGAAACACTCCTGTTTTACAAACACTGACCATGATTCTAAGAAAGGCGGAGCCCGTTTTCATCCCCCTAACAATGGACAGCGGGACTATAAATCTCCCAGGTCCACAGGAATACCTCGTGCTGGCTCCATCCGCCACTTCCTGACCTTGCTCTTGAACTCTCACTCCACCTTCACATTCGGAGCCAAGAGGACACCACTCTGATCTGAGTCACACACAGAGCTTCCTGGGGTGGGCTCTGGCCAAAGTCCTCGCACGGTCCAGTGGCTGGATGCACACTGTGGAGTGTTTCCTTAACACACAAACCCATTGTGTCCTTGATTACTCTTCCCAAACCCAGGAAAACGGGGCTGGGAATTTCACCATCAGGCCACCGGGGACAAAGTGACACGTGCCTGTGCTATTTGTTCAACATTTCTGAACGTGATGTGCAGCCGTGAAAATATTATGAAAAGTAAATACACAAAACTCAACCATATATTCCTGTTTCTCTCCATTCTTTATGAATAAGAAAAGTATTGCTTGGTTGCTGTAGACCTCAGCCATTAAACCATATCTGTCTCCTGTTTTTCAATCAATATTTATAGAGTGGCAGCTGTGGGCCAGAAACTATGCTGAGGCTCCCACAGGATTACTTCTTTTTGTCCTATGTGATCCCAGTGAAGTTGGCACGATTATTTCACCCCCATTTTATAGATGAAGAAACCGAGACACAGAAGATAAACCATACACTCCACTGCTGACCTGAATTAGGACTTCCTGCTCTGCAGAGATTGGGTAGGAGAGCTCTCAGAAGCCAGGGTCCTACTCTCACTCAACTGGCGAATAATTATAGCTACCTTTTGCGGACTGCTAAATAAGTGATTAAAGCAGCCCAAAAAAGTAGGAAGTACTACCATCTCCATTTGACAGAGAAGGAAACTGAGGCACAGAGAGGTTAAGAATTTGGGGGGCGGGGAGAAAGAATTTTGACCCAGACCACACAGCTCTCCAGTCCCTTCAGCAGACTCTAGGGACATCAAATGCCAAATGAAAGTGAAAATGGTCCCCAAATGGAAACAATGGGAAGAATCTGGCAATGCCCTCATGGCTTCTTCCCACCATTGGGTGGACACACATTATTTACATCTTCGTGCTATAAAATTACCGATTATTTTCCCATAGGAAATGCAATGGGAGTTGGGTTCTTGCCAGACAGGAACCTAAAGGTGATTCTCTTCGTGGCACACCCATCTGTGGAAGCAGAGGGTCGTTCACTATTACTGTTAGATTCTGTAATTGCTCACCAAGAATGAGTCAGGGTGAAAGGGAAGGAGGTGTAAGATGGAGGCCCCTTTCAAAGACAAGGATATGTACAGACCGACACATCATATGATTTCTTCCTCAGGTGAAATGCTCTCAAGATGTTTTTTAAGGTGAACAGCGCTCAGTGGAAGTGAGGCTGTTATGGGAACTCAGGGTTGAGACTGAAGGCTCTGTGTGTCTTCCCCTGGGGTCTAGGAGAGGGCAGAATTTGCTTGTCACGGTTCTTCCTCTCTCTGGGCAGGCAGTGCCCCATACCCACCCCCCAGCCCCTCACATCTGTGCATCAGTTTCGGCGGGGAGGGACAGCTTTCTCCTGGACAGGCCTGTTCTGACAGTGGTCCTGCCGCTTCAGTGCCGCAGGGCCCACAGGTAAGATGTGATGATGAAATGATCGCCCAAAGAGGTTCGCTGAGCTAGGAAGGATGCCAACTTCATTTTTATAAGTGTATTACGAGCAGAAACAGACCTGGACATGACATATCTCTAGACTTGCTGTGGCATGGAGAGGACCTTTCCTCTACTCATTTAATTTATACTAATTTTTACTTGTGTAGTAAATGAAATTTCATTTTGCTGTCAGTAAACAGTGAATGGTAGCTCGACCAATTCCGTTCGCTGAACTTCTATAGCATTTAACTGTTCTCTCCTCTGAGTCCTCCCAGAACTCTGGTTGCACTTTTGTTAAATGTACCTATTGTTTTCTGTTTTGTATGGCGTTGTATTTGGCTTTCTCTCCCACAGGGCGTCCGAGTTCCTTGGGTACAGAGATGGGAATATCCCCAACATTGACAACAGGTACAGAATAGAAACCAATAAATGTGCATTTCCTTTTTTTCTGCATTGGCAATTAATACCATTGCTGTATGACATATATTGCTCTACCTTGAATTCGTGTCTAATTTCTCCCACTTGTGTCTTAGGTGGGATGCCTCTGGAGGGAACAGACTCGTGTCTTAGTAGCCCCGGTGCAAGGTGTGCCAATATGCTTTCCTTTGAGCTCTAGCTGTTCTCCCCTCACCAGAAATAAGTAAAGATCCTCATGGGGGTAGAAAAGCAATGTTCTTTTTCCTCTTGAGAACTGATACGATATAATGATAAATAACCTGGACTTAGGAGCCAGGCTTTAGAGGTTTGAATCTCCGTTTAGCAATTTACATGCTGTGTGACCTTGGGCAAATGATTTAACCTCTCTTTGTTTGGTTATTTTCTTCTCTAAAATAGACATGGTAATTGCACCAACCTCAGAGGGTTTTTTAGAGGAAGAAATGACATGATATAAGTAAAACATTACCTGGCACGTAAGTGCTTGCTACTTTGATTATTGCTTACCTTATAATACTAAACACACAATGCACAAAAATACTGAGTTGCTTATCTATGAACTAACTTTTATCAACGGCAAAGTTTTCTGCCAATCACCTGAGCCCGTGTTTCCAGAGACCCTAACCCAAAGAGGAGGTATCCTACCTTTGGCAAGCGCTCAGGGTCGCCAGGGTGCCGGGGAATAACCTTCTGTAACCTCTGGAAACCATAATCGATGGTGGGTTCATTGAGTGCTGCAATGAAGAAGTCGTACAATTAGAACAATTTCAGGAAATAAAACAGCACATGATTTGCAATACTTATGGTGCAGAAGTAACTGGGAAATCGAAAGTTTCATTGATACTTTTGAATTAGATCATAAAGTGATTGTACGAATGATCCCTTTTGGTGGGGACTGACTCACTCAAAAGAACATGAGTCGCAGGTCCTAAACTCTGCTCTTCTGGCCAAATTCTATATTCCTTACAGTGTTGAAAATGGAAGGTAAAATGGAACTTGGTGTGAGGTTTTAGGATTCCCTTTAGTCAGAAGCTTGAGTTACAACACTGGAGGGTATCTACAGGTATAAAGAGCAGAATTAAAAGTACTTGCTTAGCTACAGAATATCAAGTGGACCTCAGCTGATACAGTATCGCAATGCCATCGGGAGCAATTAAGTGTGGTGGGGCAGAGGAGACCAGATCTCCTCGGGCCAGAAAGCCTCTTCTACCCTTGGAAGAGTCCGAAAAGAGACAGGTATTGAAAGTGCCCTCAATACGACACCCTCATATCTAAGATGAAAGACTGATTCACCAATATCAATATTATTTCAGGAAAAGGCTAACCTCTACGGAGCACTAGCTCAGAGCAGCTGGCTCTCCAAGAAGAATTTTTTTAAAAGACTAAAAGAAGAGCAAACCTGTAATAATACTTGGAGACAGTGGGCCTTCTTGTACCCATATTGACTACACCTTCTTCAAAGCATCCTTAAATTCAACTCGATACAAAGTGGACTCTGGTGTATCACTTTTGAAATTCCTCCCCAGGATATGAAGTATCTCCAGCTTTCCTCGCCTGACCAGGAAAAGATGGCGGCTCCATCCTCCACCCACATCCCCCATCTCCTCTCAGTAATGAGTGGGTTTTTTTCTTCTTTTCTTTTTTCATGTAACCAAAGTACTCAACCACATATTTTCTCCCATACTGAATAAAAAGACAGTCTTTGTAGTTCTGACATTTAGCTATACATTTAGAAAACAAGTTGCCACATGCTTTACTTAAAATGCATTTCCATTAACCTAAATTTTAAAAGTAAGATCCATACTACTACTAACTTTAAAAAACTGTATTCAAATAGGTCCCAAGGCTAATGGAAGCAATTTGTATACCAACCCAAACTGACTGGCCCACTTTTCAAAATACAGGTATGATAATCTTGTGGTTTTAAAAGGACATTTAAATTGAAAGACCGTGAATTTAGTACATAATTATACCAAGAGAACCCTTTAACTTGTCAACTTGTAAATCTAAAAGGCTATCAATCATTTCTAAAGAGGAAATAAACCTTAAAATTCCTTGATTGACAGTGCTTACTTTTTATGTAAAAAAAAAAAAAGAGAAAAAAAAAAAAAGGCTGCATAAAGTGGCCAGAAATCCATTTACAAAAGTACATTGTTTTACATAGGTGAGTAAAAAGCCAATAATTACACCTCCAAAAGACATATAAATCAGAGTAAGTACTTCTTCCTCACTTGTATATTTTAAGTTGGAGTGAACTTCAGGTAACTTATTTTAAGAAGATCTTTTTTCCCAAATGCAATGCTTGTTGAAGCTGTTAATAGAGTAGCCATTTAAGACAATGTAATCATTTTTGCAAATATGAGGTTTAGCCATTTCCCCCACCTTCTCCCCGCCCCCTTCCAAACGGTAAACTTTCAGCCTGCCTCTTGTGGAAATTAACTAAAATTACACCCAGGTGTACCAAATCTCTCTATAGTGGTCCATGAGTTAAGGCACAATATTTATTGTTCCTCCCATTTCATGAATTACCTTCTAAACCCTTGAGAAAAATTCTTTTTTTTTCAAATTAGACTTGTAGAGAAAAAGCCATACAATTCTTTACACAGGGAAGCTGTGACTCATAAAATCCCAGTATTTAATAAAGAAATGCCCGAGAATGACAGGAATGAGCACCCAGGTTAAGCTGTATATCACATCTATCTCCCACCCATAATGCTAATTGACAACAAAGATGTTTAACCATAAAAGGAGCTTTAGGCAGTTAAATGTATCATTTTAACTCTTGAAGATATGATTCAGCATCCTGAAAATTCTAATTCTTGGTTTTATTTTTCAGTGTAAGCCACCAATAAAACTTGACTTCTTGACCCACCCCTTGAGTTGTTTGCATAATGAATTAATTCCTACTGTGTCAAGAAACCCATGGTTGTTAATTGAATGACTGATGTATGGGGGGGGGAGGATATGTTTCTCTGACCATAGGAACAACTCACAACAGAATGACTGACATTCAGTATCCACAATTAAAAGAACTGATTCAAATATCATATGGAACTAATAGCTAAAGAGCTGAGGAGAAGTCATTCTGCTGCCAGAAAGAGTAACTGAATTAGATATATTAAACTCATTATTCAAAGAAAAATAAGCATCTAGTCTATGGAAGTATACTATGTGAGAGGAAATACTTCAGTAGAGGGACAAAGGCTTTTAATTTATTTCCCATGCCTTTATGATTTGCTCTACACTCGTATTTTTTAATATATTAACCTGCCCTCAATCTACATATTGAGTATTACAATGGCATTGTCGAGTGCTGTAAACAAAGGTAACGCTAAAGATATGCAAGCAAAGTTCGTTGTCTTAAATTCAAAGGTGCCTGATGATTTCTCTGATTGCAGTAACTAAAGAAAAAAACTAAACCAATTACTGAGTGAGAGGGGCCATCCGATAGAGATTGTTACTTTAAAAAAAACCCTGAAAACAGATTAACTGTCTAGGGAGAGGGATGGTTAAATTACGGCACACCCATAGGAATATGATGCAGTCCTCAAAAGCAATGCTTTTGGAAAAATAAATTTACTGGCATAAAATATATTGCTATGTCAAGAAGCAGATTACAAGAGCATATGTGCAATATGGTTACTTTTTTAGAACATGAACATATACAGGTTTCTGTGTATAAATTGCCTAACAGTAGTTATTTCTAAGAAGTGAGTCTTGAAGTGCTTTTCTTCCTTCTCTTTAGGCTGTGCATTGTCTACATTTTCCACAATGAACATATATTACTTTTATAATCAGAGAAAAAGGTTAAGAGCAAGAGAGTGTTCCCAGGATGGAATCTGACCTGCTTGTATAAAGTAATGACATAAGAAACTTTGCCTGAAAAAGGGTCTGTATACCCTTTAATAACATTGCCTAGGTTATTACAGACCATAAGAAAAAGAAGTAGTATACTTTTGGCCAGTTGTATAAATACGTGACTATTCATAAACTCTCTGAAAATCAACAGAGAGAGTAACGGGGAGGAATCATAAAGAATGGCATATTTATTTTCATCAGTGGGGGTAGTCGTACCTTAGGGACATACATCTACTCTGCAAGAATGTAATATAAAGTTAATCCTTCAACAAAGTGACCTCATTGTATTCAAGCACAGGGCTCAGGGGGCACCAGAAGAAGAAGTGGGACTAGTCAAGTTTTTCCCCCTAAAACTTGAGAGAATTCCGAGAATCCAGGAGAGAAAGAAAAAAATTTAACTGTGCATAATTAACCACAAATAAAGCATGAGTATCTTAGGTTGTAAAAAAAAAAAAAAAAACAGATGAAACTGTTAACTGCAAAAGGAATGCAATGATGAGAGCTTCTCGTGTCACCCCACTTCCAAGCACCTAACCCACACTTTCAACAGGGCTTGAGAGGGTGTCCTCCTCAACCAGTTAGGGGCGGTAACGGAATAAGGGAGGCTCAGAGGTTTAGCAAAATCCATAATCCCAAAGAAGAAAAGCCTCAACTTTTAAATCAGCATGATAAAATGGGACCAGTGAGGGCATTAAAAACATTCCACGAGATAATAAATTGTCCATTGACTCAATAATCATTTCTAGTGCCTACCAAGTGTCCAGATGGCACTGGTAGGAATTCACTGTTCTACGTCACATAAGCCCTTAAAAATAAACTTTCTGAGAGGTGTACATAATCTCACCTCAGAAATGAACTACTATGATTGTAGGGTTGGAACCTGGTTCCAGCTCCCATGGCCAGGCCTCCCTCCTGCTCAGCAATCCGTTCTCTTGCCTCCCTGATGGTCAGATGGTGGGTCACCACCGCTGCTCCTCTTTTCTTTTTTTTTTTTTAAATTAATTAATTTATGGCTGTGTTGGGTCTTCGTTTCTGTACGAGGGCTTTCTCTAGTTGTGGCAAGCGGGGGCCACTCTTCATCGCGGTGCGCGGGCCTCTCTCTATCGCGGCCTCTCTTGTTGCGGAGCACAGGCTCCAGACGCACAGGCTCAGTAATTGTGGCTCATGGGCCCAGTTGCTCCACGGCATGCGGGGTCTTCCCACACCAGGGCTCGAACCCGTGTCCCCTGCATTGGCAGGCAGATTCTCAACCGCTGCGCCACCAGGGAAGCCCTGCTCCTCTTTTCTGACACTAGGCTCACACTACACTTCACAGGACCACGTGGATTTTATAGAGTGATCAGGCTACTGCGGAGCCACAAAGATTTGCATTCAAGATGTCTTCCACTGTCCTGTTCAAACTTAGAGGTAGATACATATTAGCTGAGTAAGCTCAGTAGGACCTCATGGAGCTGTGTACATACCCTACAGGAAGTCTGAAACTTTCCTATAAATGCACAAAAGGCAAGATTAAATGCTTCTACACAGGAGCAAGCTTGTAGGGCAGATGTATCGGCTGAGATTTCAGAAGGGTCCTCTCACAGCTATGACAGGATACTGGGGAATGGGTATGGGGAGGAAGTAGGGGACCCATGCATGGGGCAGGCTCAGCTGTATCAAAGTCATTACTTTTCAAAAGGGAAAAGTTAGTTAAATATTTTTAAAAAACATCAAACCACTTCATGTGGCCTTGTGTGTGGTCAGCTTATAAATGGCTTTGGGTACCTACCCAGTCTCACAATCTCAGACTCCCCTAAAGGAAACCAGTAACTTTCCATACAGAACCAGTCTATGCAGAGCCCTTCCCCTTTGGGCTTCAACCAAGGTTCTGGTCAAGACAGAAGAACTCTGGTTATACAAAGCTATTTACAGTGTCCAAATGTTCATGCAGCATGAAATGCTATATGCAAAGAAAATTTAGAATAATACAACTAGATTTTATGTCCTACTAATAACGACAAGATTATAAAATTCATTCAAAACATCTGGTAATGGGTAAATCCTTACCAAATGTATATGTGAATTGTGGCCTTTTCATGCCTTTAGTTGTCTACTTTTTTTTTTTTTTTTTTATCCACAAACACATCAAAGAAAGAAAATTCTCTTTAAGGGGATTTATTTGCAAATTAAAACCATGTAGTCAAGCAAGACAAATGCATTCTCAGTTATTAGAACTGATTTTTCTCTTTTCAGAGTTGCCTTTTAGAGAAAACACTCCTCAGTCCTCCTTAACTTCTGGAATACTTATCCCTGGAAACAATGGAAATGAAAGGCAGGACAGTTGTGTTCCCAAACATCAGGGGAAAAGTGGTTTGGGTGCCATTCCAACGTGAGCGCACAGAGTTCCACTGCTTTTATAGGCTCAGTGACTCACTGTAGCGCTTTAACATATTTCTGAGGTTTTAATTTCCTTTTTTTAATGGTTATGTGACATGATGTCATTTTGACTGGAAATAAAAAGAAATGCAGATATTAGAAAGGTAATATTTATATTCTATTGCCATTTAATATCCAAACAAATATCTAGACTCTATGCCAAGTAATAAATAAACCCTCATAGCAAAGGCAATGATAAAACCAGCACCTGGGTCTCCAAGCTTCCCTGGTGACTATTCTATATTTGAACTAAAGGAATACAGCAGAGCATTTCCCTTCAAGGCAGATCCATTCTGGGCATAAGAGTTATTATATATGTGTTAGGCGGTCTTTTTCTTCCATAATGGCCCTATTTTTCCCTCAGTCACTAAATTAACAACCAGAGGTAAACAATAAAACAGCAAGTTATCTTCACGAACCTATCTTTAAGACTGACTTTAAAAGATATAAACCGCAAAATTAACCAGAAACCTAAACAAGAGCCAGAAATACGGTCAAGGAAGAAATGTGTTGCTTTTCCAGCCATTTGGATGTTTCATTCCTCGCCTAGATGTTTAGTGCACACATGGTATTCCGGGTCATCTCTTCCTGGAAGGGATACATTCCCTAAGAAACCTAACACCAAGTCCCTTGCAAGCAGAGCCCCTACTTTCGGTGTGAAATGCTTTCACAGCCTGGCACCCTGCCTCAGGAAGGAGGTTCAGGACAGCTTCGGGAAGAGGCTCACTGAACTGCAGAAAGCTATAACTGAACCAGAAGGGTGTCAGGATGAAGCCAACATGGGCAGAATTTACCAATGTAGGAGCCAAAGGAAAATTTCCAAACTGGCTTTCAACATGCTCTGATCTCTTATTTGTAGTTTTCAAACCTCTTGATGTGGAGCAACAACACTAAGATTCAAAAATCAAGCACAGGAAGTAATACTTCTCTCTACCGAAGGTACCATCAGAGGTATTGCTGGCTTGTGCGGCTACGTTCTCTTTACAGAGACTGGAGCCAGAGCCTGCAAGGTAAAGACTGAAGAGAGAAAGAGATCTGCAAAGTGGATCAGAGCCCAGGATGAAAAAATACAGGGGCTCTGGGAGAAAGAGATGGAAGACCCTGAGGACTGTCACTTGGAACGCAAAGGACTTGCGTATGTTAGGAAATGAATAACTCTTCCAGAAGCAAAAGCAATCAAGAGCAGGAAGCAAGAATTGAGTGACTCGCTTTTGTTTTTCAAAATGGAAGTAGCTTTACTGTTTTTCGAAGTCTAAAAGGAATATACTCTTATTGTATAAAAAATACAAAAGAAACACAAAGAAGGAAAAAAGCCTCATAATACATATACTCATATATAATCACTATTTCTATTAATATGTAGGCTTTCGGGCATTCTTACAATACTGTTTTATATAAATATAGATTATATACATATTTATATCCCCCTCATTCTTTTAATGGTTGCAGCATATTGTAATTATATGGATGGCCATAACGTATGCAACAAATCCCCTGTTAATGGGGATGTATTTTTTCCTCAAAATTTTCAGGAGAAATTCTTAGATAAAAGAATATATACATTTCAAGACTTTTGATACATATATTTTCTAACTATCCTTCCTAAAATTTATACCAATTTACATGTTGACAGGTTACTTTTAAAGGCATCTGCAAAAGAAAACAAATTTTTAAGACTGTGCATCCTGAACTCAATTATTCTCTAAGTTATAAGGACCTATGAACGTTTTTAATAGATGCCTACGATCACAATGATTTTACTTGGAGAAGTGTCATTTCAAACATACCCCGAGGTCATATAAGACACTTCTCCCAGTAATATCAAAGTGCTTTATAGACATTATCCCACTGAGTCTTTCAATATGCCCTTGACATAAATGTCAAAATTTATTACTCCCAATTTGAAGGTGAGAAACTGAGGCACAGAAAGAGCTGGCTGCATGAATCAGAACAAAAACCTCAGTGCTTCACTTACTATGCCAAGATGACTATTTTATTTTCATATTGATAAATCTCAATTTGCAGCATATTGACAAGTCCAGCTACCAAATCAATTAAATGGCACCTTTTTTTTTTTTTAACTAAATATCTATGAAACAGAAATCCAGCACTACGAGGAATCCTGGTGCCAGACTCCTGACTTCACACGGGTAAACAATCACTTGGCCTGATTTCTTAAAGCTTACCATGTCAACAGGCACAAACCTGTGGGAGAGGCCACCCTGGCATTTTAAACTTGCCCCACAAATAATCAAGAAACCGTGCTTTCTGTTTCATCAACTTCTCCTTACAGGTCTGAGCTGGGCTCTCAAAAGTTGATTTGTCTTTTGAGAAACAGAGACACATAATGCTGTTGAGATACATTAAACCAACTTATTTCATACCACAACCAGTTGGTATTTTCTAGAAGATCCTTGGTGAGAACTCACTGGCAGAAGTGGAGCATTTCTTAAACAGACCCACTTTTTGCCCTGGAGGGTTATACTCTATCTAAAATGGGAAGTAGGTGAATGTACAATAATTAGGGAAAACTGTATTGCTCTCTAATTGTGATAAAGTTGATGAGAAAAGTTGCCCCTGTTACTGCATATGATGTGCTCTGTACAGCTTGGCCTTCCAGGATCCTTAATTTAGATTTCCAAATCTGATGCAAGTATAAAACTAAAATTAAATCCCTCAAGCAAAAAGAAGCTTGAATATCTCCAGGAATTTTTTTTTTTTTTTTGCCTTTCAATCTTTTTCATTTTGGAGTTTTTTTGTTTGTTTGTTTTTTAATTCATCATTTATGATTAGGTTTCAAAGCCAGATTTGCTCAATTGAATGAGAAGAGGATGGTTGTCGCTGTGTAATGGATGATGGTGTTTTAAGTATTGGAGGCCAACACACTCTTTCTTCTTTAACGTTCAAAGATAAATCCATCATTTTCTTCCCTACTGGCATATCTTCTGATATAACGAGAGTAATATTCCTTCTATAATTGTTCTTTAGATTTCTTCCCAAAGAGTTTTGACAATAACTGTTATCAAGGGGGTAAAATCACCCAGCCTGTCTGATAAACATGGTTTCTTGTGTTACCACCCCAGCGAGTGCTTGACACTGTACTTTTATCATCCAGTGTGTGTTCAGAATGAGCTTAGAACAGCAATTGCCGGGAATAGGCAGGCGATAAACTGCATTGATTTAACACATCTTGTTTTCAATCATGCTTGGATTTTCTGAGCACGTATTTTTCCTGTACTTTGACTTGTAGCTTTTATCTGACGAGCTGATCCCTTTTCACTGGAAAATGAAAAGGTCGCACAATAAGACACGGTTTACTGGAACTTGAACACGCACCAGGGAAAGTATTTTAGATAAATACTGTCAGACATAGTGGAGCTGAATTTCAACAACACAACTGTTAAACAACAATACTTATTACTCTCCTAGAACAAGCTACCAGCATCTTATGGCTCTCAGCAGGGAAGAGCACCGAGTCAGGCTCCAAAGCTCGGAAACCCTTCTCTGCGCCTTTTGCTAACCGAGCAGAGTTCTGGGCCGAGGTCCCACTTATTATCGTTAACATCATGGTCTTATGTGACAACTCAAAAAACCACTGCCACTGTCACAGAGCTGTCTCCTCTAAACCAGTGGGCAGGTTTCAGAAGAGCTGGATGATGAAGTTACAGCACAGTTCTGCAGATAGACTGGGAGGAGAGAAAAAAATCCGAAGAAAAGTGACATGAAAGTGATTCCAAATAATCCATTAATTCTCCTAACAAGACAGGAAAGTACCTGTAACTGGCAGATATTAGAGGATTAAGTGCTTATTTGGTTATATTTTAATGGACTCAAAGAGAACGTATAACAAGCATGCTATGTGGAGCGTTAACAGTGGTCTTGCAGATGAGCCTAGAAGTTTTGGCCGACCTGAACTCCAACCTAAATAGCATTTGATATAAAGTAAATGAAGCCAGCCTTCTGCAGTATTGACCCAACCTAAGTGATTATTTTTACTGCATGTCATTAGCCTTCGACTCAGCCAGAAAGTCTCCTCTGCCTGAACGTTTGACACTGGAACCCTTCCCTTTATAGCCTTGACACACATTCTGAATATATCTCTATTCATTGTCTGCTCCAGAGCTTCTTGAACTTTCTCTGTTCACAGTACCTTGGATGCCTCAGTAGTCTTTTCACAGAGCCCTCAAGCCAAAAGCAATGCCCAACAATTCTGTTTAATTAACTACTTAGGTCCAAACAGCTTAATATTGTTTATATCCTAACATCTTAATATTTATATCCTTAATATTTATATCCTAACAACTTAGCAGCCATTTGAAAAAATTAGAAAGAAATGGAAAGAAAAAATCATACAATAATACTTTCAATTCATCCTAAAATAATCACAAGGACTTACTCATGGGATGTGTGCTCCTGCTGAGCACAGTACAACTTCTCAAAGCCTGGGGTAAGATTGGACATCGACGCCCTTTTTTCTATTCCACCTTGATTTTCACGGGACACTTCCTTGAATCACAGCAACTGCTAAAAACTGAGCCTGGCAAAGCTATGACACCATCAAAAGGAGCGCAGTGCAATCTAATGTTGAGCTATGAACTACCTCAAACTAGCAGTTTGTCTGGTACCTGACAGACTTAAAGTATCACTTGTTTCCCTCAAATTTAAAATACCCCACATCACCCCTGTATGTTTGAAGAGACACCTTGGTGCGTAAGTTTAGGAAACATGGATCTACTCAGAAGCGTAGAATCAACTAAATGCGAAGATGCTATGAGAATCCATTGCATTCATTCATTGTGTCTTTTCTTGTATTATTAATATAATAAGAGCATCAGCTAACACTTCCTGAGGACTTAGTATGTGCCAAGCACTTTACATGGACTAACCTATCTGATCTTTACCAAAACCCCAAAGGAGAGTATTATTGTTATGCCTGTTATACAGAGAAGGAAACTGAAGCCTGAAAGAGTTAAACATCTTGCCTCGATCCACAGAGATAATGAGTGAAAGGCTAGAGATTTGAGCCCAGGCAGTCTGCCTCCCAAGCCCTGCTCTTAACCTCTTTGCTAGAAAAGCCTAGTTAGGATAGCCAAGAGGCCTCCAGGATAGGTCTCTAACAATCTGGACCTGCAGTACTCTTCTAATGCTTTTCTTGCTCCCAGTATACCCCTCTATGTGCAGTCTATTCTAATTCTCTTCTTTGTCCCAACTTATGTCCTACTCCAGCCCTCATCTGACATGCCCTCATTTCTCTAACAGCCCACTTCTTGCCTCGGTTCCAACCCTTTTGGGGTAAGACAGAGCTAGATTATCATCCAGGCTATGTCACTGACCAGCTATGTGCCTTTTGGAAAAGTCACATTCTTTAAGTCTCCTAATATGTAACGTGAAGATGTGATGTGATACTATTTGTATGATGCTTTGCACACAATAAATCCTCAATAGGCAGTTGTAATTACTAATAACAGAATACCTGACATGTGCTAGAAACGGGGGAGGTGTGGGGAATACAGGATTAATTAGACATATTTACACATTCGCCACTGTCAAGAAACTCCAGAGTCTAGAGGGGCAGAAAGACAGAAACAGAATGCTACAACAATGTGATAAATACAGTGTGAGGATGCAGTATTACAGGAGAACATCGGGCATGCTTCACTTGTCCTTGGGGTTCAGCCTTTCTTCCCCTTACTCACACTAACTGGAAATTACAATTCAAAGAATCCCACCACCTCTGATTCTCGAATGTTACTCTGAAACAGAGCTCTGTCTGGAATAGGACATAACGGTTTTAAAACAATATAAATTTTGTGACAAAATGGGAACAAAATACAGGTGGGAGACACCTAATTAAACTGGGATTTTTTTTCCCCAGACTTGAGATGTTTTACATTGCTTAATTAATTCAATAAGATTGGACGCTCGCTATATACGAGGCCAAGTGCTAAAGGAAATGAAAAAAAAAAAGAGAAGTACAACACAGGTCCTTCCCTATGCTGCTCCAGCTGGAGATGGTTCCATTTGAAAACTCTCCTACGCACCGTGATGTGCCCTTGAGGGGTTTATTTATTTATTTATTTTTGGCCATGCAGTGGCTTTTGGGATCTTAGTTCTCTGACCAGGGATCAAACCCGTGCCCCCTGCAGAGGAAGCAGGGGGTCCTAATCACTGGACCTTGAGGAGTTTATAATCCAGGGAAGACAGGCCTATAATCAGCCACTCAAAAAGATACAAAACTGTAGCATTACTAATGTAGTAATAGTACATTGCATGGAAGAAGGAAAAATAATTATCTGTACTGGAGCCAAGGAAACATATACCAAAGAGGTCATATCTGAGCTGGATGTATAAGGATAAGTAGGATTTTTCTACTGAAAAGGATGGGGAAAGAATCCGAGGCAAAAGAAACAGCAAGAGCAAGGGCACAGAGATATAAAAGGACATGATGTGTTCAGATAAGATTAGATATTCCAGTTTGGAAAGAGCATAGCTTATATATTGGGAGTAGGGTGTTGAAGAGTAACTGTGAGTAATAGTATTGGCCTTGAGTGCCTTGCTAAGAAATTTACCTGGTAGGTAACAAGGGGCTATTAAAGGTGTTCCATATCATAGGAGAGATACAATTAGATCTATATTTCGAAGACATAACCACAGGAGTCCAGTAAAAGGTGAATTTTAAAGTCAGAACTATCACAATAATCCAAATGGAAAATGAAAGACCAACTAATAATGAGGTGGTCATGGAGAAAAGGAGGAAAAGGTAGATTTCAGAGATATTTTTAGAACAGAAATTACATGAATTTAGTAACATGGTAGATGTGAGGGATTAGAAGAGAGTGGAAGATGACTCTGATATTTCTAATTTACCTGACTAGATGAACAGAGTGGACATTTATCAGGATAAAGAATGGAAGAAGAAAACTATATATGGGAGGGAAAATCGTGAGTTCTCCTTCAGACATGCTGAATTTTAGATACCAATAGGATATCCATGTGAAAATGTTTAGTAGACAGTTGGAAATAAAGGACTGATATTCAGGAAGAAGATCAAGGATGGAGTTAATTTTATGGGTAACACTGAGATACGGGTAATAGCTGAAAACATTGATGTGAGAGGAGAACCAAGGACAGACAGCGCTATGGGGAACACCCAACAGTTAAGGAATAATTTGAGAAAGACTCAGAGACAAAAAGAACAAAGGCAGGTCAAAAAAGTGGAAAGAATGTCAGGAGAGAATAATGTCACTGAAGTCAAATGAGGATCTTAAAACTGTCCACACTAGCTAGTGTAGCTGGGTAATCAACCAGGAGAGGTCTGGGGAGAAGCTGTCAAAGGAGACCACTCCAAAATGAAGACTCGTGAATGCTCTAACCCAGAGGCTCTGGTTTCCTTTGGTCTCACTCAATAACCCCCAAATACAAAGATCTGAACACATCAAGTAAGTAAGGGATGATGGCAAACCTGTTTGCCCAACTGAAGCTTAGCTAATCACAAGAGGTGTAAGAGAGATGAGAGGACACTCAGCCCTGATTGGAGTCACTTCAGTCCTAAAGGAAAGTGTAGAACTCCAGGTGCCCTGAGACAAAAACTATGATGCGAAGTTCACCGCTAGCTTCGGCCAGTTTCTGTTAGTACAGTAGGAGGGGTGAGGATGATGGGATTTTCCGTGGCTGTCGAGTTTTTCTGCTCCCAGTCTTGAAGCCTGTCTTTTAAGAAGTGGATGGAACACAGCTGATCCCTCACAGCACCCCAGTGAGGCGCCACTGCTTCTAACCCACTCTAGGTCTGGACTTGTGAGCCAGGAGGACTGGGTCTCCTGGCCACAAAATACTTACAAAATACATTTGTTTATGTAACCAGAATTTAATCTTCTCCTTTGGATGTCGGTGGTCTTAATAGTTGTACCTGGTGACTTACGATCAATAGTTGTTTAGTTAAGCAATTCGCTTGTTTTGGAGTAACAGTTATTGTGTGGGCAATGGGTATGTGGCCACTTCTGCAATAACCCCACATCTCCTGATGCAGTGAATGTTACAATCAGACGTTTGTTGCTATTAGCTCACGAGATGCTGGAATCCGATTTTGAAAAGCAAGTGATAAAGCACCACATAAAAAATAATGGTGTAATTACTTCTTGGTTAGGTTAAACCTACTGTGACGATAAAAACCAAAGGGAGCAGCAAGCATCATAAGTGGGTTTGCTGTAAATTTGACACCGGTTCTGACCTCCAGCGAGCAAGAAGCTTGAAGCTACCCACCTAAGCCAGGTGCACAGGAGAATACTTATGTTGCATATCTTTACCAAGTCTCTGTTTAAAAGCACTTTAATGAATGTACCCCAGGAATGCCACGGCAGTTCTCAAGAGCTAAAGAGAACGGACCAGTCACTAAATTACTGACCTCAGGCCCTCAAGAAAAGGGATTTAGAAACTTCATGGGAGAGTAATCACCATGCTGGTGTAATCTGTTCTCCAAATGTAGAAAAAGAAGAAAGTAAGGGGGTCTAATTGGAACATGGACCACACTGTCCGAGAGGGGAAGGAAATTCTGCCTGTGCTGTACGAGCAAACACTGGTAACCCACCGATATGCGCAGAAGAAACAAACCAGCCTCTGCTTGCAGGCTGTGATCTTTCACATCTCATCCCAAATGCTTGAGAGGCTTCCTCGATCCACATGAAATAACCGTGGGCGGGTGGGTGTAGGGGGTGGGGGGTGGGGGAGAGCCTTAGCCACAGTTATGACAAGAACTTTTAAGGATGGCATGGCACAGTCCATGTGTAAAGATATCATGATTGTTTTCACTTGCTGCCTTTGATTATTTCCAGCTCTTGGGAAAATATTTAGTTAATATCTTTGTTTAGGCACTCTAAGAGTTGCAAATGGCTCTCCTAAGGTTTGTGCATTTTGAACAGACATCCTGACAGGATGCTGAAGACAGCATGAGCCCGCTGGTAAAGCAACAGCAGGCTAAGTTTTACT
Source organism: Delphinapterus leucas (assembly GCF_059928025.1). Classification (NCBI taxonomy): domain Eukaryota; kingdom Metazoa; phylum Chordata; class Mammalia; order Artiodactyla; family Monodontidae; genus Delphinapterus; species Delphinapterus leucas. The sequence goes on from NW_028322285.1 coordinate 568,257, forward strand.
AATGAAAGTGACTTCTATAGGTTAACTTCTCAATGACAGCAATGCGCACGGAAATGCGAGTACTGTTGTGCGCTGATGGTTAGAAACGGGTATGAGCTTTTCGCAGGGCAACTTGGCTATCTATGGGTGGAGAGGATGAAAGATTAAGTTTAGAGACTAAATCATCATGAGTTTGGAGGCATCTCCAAATGGAGGCCCGGTGGCCACACAAACCACTTCTAACAACACTGTTTTTCCAAGTGGACACAGGCTCCCGGCAGTCACACCAGCCTTGTCAGCCTTCAGAAATGCCACCTTGTGTTTCAGGAAGACGCTGTTCTTGCTCTGACTGCCCTGGACCCCCCTCTTCCTTCAAACTGGAAATAGACACTGAAATTCTCCAAACCGAATCTTCCAATTCTGTCTAGATTGATGGGTGCGATGGGGTGGCTTAAAATGAATAATAAATGAGAACAAGGGAAAAGAACTGACCTCCCTTCCATATTCTCTCTCTGCAATCTGCCTGTCCCATTGGAGGCTGGTGAATTTAGAGGAAATGAAAATACATATTTAACACCATGTGTGGAATTTACTTTTCCTGAGGCCACGGTGTCAGATATTGTTGCTGGGTTTTTCAGAGGGCTGGGGCATAGCTGCAGGGGCAGAGACTAGGCTTGATAAACTGCTGACCTATTCCCGGATGGAAAATTTTTACGATTATATTGGGACAATAGGTACTGTGGCCCTTTAAGAACAAAATCAAACATACTGGATTGCATTTGTCGAAAGCTACCGAAACAACTTTTAGGGAAGAATACATTCTTCTAAGTCTCCTTTCTAAGTCTGGAATTAACAACTTGATCTTGATGCAGTCAGGTAGAGGGGCAAAAGCACATCCATTCGATCAACTTCAGAACTTTATTGCTGCAAAGATCCTTCCTTTTACAGCAAACACAACCAAGCTTGGAGACCCTAACTGATCAATGCAAGATCAAACTGCTGGTTAACAGTCGAATCAGAAAGTAAAAACTCAAATGTTGGAACCTAATTCACACCAGGTCCCACATCAGTCCTCCATATAAGCTTGATTTAAAATAAAAAGGATCATTTACTGAGAAGTAGTACTAGGCATTTTAAATTTAACTTATTTTTTTTCTTCAACGGCCCCAAAGGTAGGTATTCCTGCTTTAACAGATGAGAAAACGGAGATGGCGAGGGGTGGGTAGGCAATGAAAAGAAGTGTGACTGGGTTATATCTATGAAAAAAGACATCAAACCTGCCCTTTAGACAACATCCTCATTAACAGATCCATCTCCTTTAACTACTGACCATTTCAAAGCCAAATGGCCCTGCCATTTTATAAAATGAATACTAACTGCAAGGAAGACCAACGAAGCCTCCCAGGATCTTGAAAGTATCATGGAGCATGTCTACAAAGTGTCCACATCTTTTTTTTAACCATTGCCAATCTTTCTTAAAGTCTGTTTTGCAAAGGCCCCTGGAATTAAAAACAATGTGCTCTAATGTGACTTGACCTAAAATCTTGAAATGGAAACGTGATAATAATCGTAGCCCATAGGAAATGATGCATAGTTAGAATGTACCAGAAGCTGTGCTCAGTACTATGTTAAATATCATTAATTCTTAGCCATCCTTATGAGGTCTGTTCTGTTACCATCACCATTTTTACAGATAAAGGAAGACCCTGAGAATGACAGAGATGTGATGGATCCTGCCCAAATTTTACAGCAGTAAGAGCGGAACTGGGATCCAAACTTAGGCAGTCTCCAGTGCCCACCCAGTTATTCACCCTTTACAGTGGACCGCCCCTGTGGAAGCATTTAGCTAATACATTGGAAGGGATGATGTTATCTTGCCTTTAAGGCACCATGGAAGAAAACAAACAATAAAAGATGTCTCAAGCAAAACTATCTGGTTTTGACTTGAAAGTATATATGTATACCCACATAGGCTACAGAAAGACTTCCTGACTCCAGGAAGATGTGAGTTTAAAAAGGGAAACTTTCCAAAATGGATCACACCTAAGCCCAAAACCATTTTCTGTGAGGTGTATGGTGGTGATGGTGGTGATGTCACCCATAAAAGAGATGAGAAATGACACACGTTTCTCCATTACTACCTTCCGCCTTGTTTAATCTCACCTGGCAAGTTTTCCTTAATCAAGGAACTTGAAAATTGTACGGAATCTTGAGGCAGCTCTGGGTAACACAGGTAGAATTCTGATATACTTTCTGCATTAACTGCTCATACCCAGAAAGGAGAAGGAAGCCTCTCCTCCTGGGTTGTCTTTTCACTGAAAAACTCATCTTAATTGAATCCACACAGCAGTTAACTATCTTCGAATTCACAAACCATTAATGCCCCATTTTCATAGAGCGTCATCTCTTCTTTCTGGCTTGTCGAGAGGCTGGCACTCTCCGGGCTGTGCTGCCAGGAATGTGAGATTCAGCAGGAATGGGGAGGGGACAGCAGAGAGAAGGGAGAGCGTCAAGGCACTCGTCTTCACCAGCAAACGAGCATTCTGGGGCTGAGCAGGGGGAACAGCGGATAATGCTGCCCTTGCAAAATTGACATCCTTCCAGCACTGTTCCATGTCAGCTGCAAGGGAATCACAAATAATGCCATCCTGCCATTCTTGGAATGTCAGTTAAGCAGGCTTCAAATGTGCCTACGAGGGAAGACGAGGTTTGCAAGTGGTCTTGTGGATGTAAAAAGATGGTATTAATGGTAAAAGGAAGGGGGAAAGAAAAACTGTTTGCACAATATCTGATCTGTTTCAAAGTTCCACTTTGCTTTCTCTCTCCAGGGCAGGAAGATCTAAGCAAGGTCTTGAGGTGTGTCCCCAAAAGACTCTCGTTAGGTTGCTCCCTGTAGCACAGCAGGTACCCGTGAAAGAGACCCTGGATTAACTGCCCTTCTGTGCCGGGGGCAGCTGGTTTCTTGAGGGAGAATTATGCCAGCTGGATCTCTTACCGAGCGTGTAGCCTCTTGAAGTCAGAAGGGTGTGAGATTATGTCTCTGATGATGAAGATATTTATAATTAGACTTGGTACGAGATATAAGCATATTTCTTACTGCATGGGGAACTATTTGGACTCTATCAACACTTTTTTTAAATGTCATGAAATTGTCAGAAACCACTAGGAAGACCCATTTCCCAAAATAGGCAATGCCATCTTTTAGAAAGCCTGATTTTGCTTTTGAAATAAACTCAGAATCTGACCATGTTCCCCTTGGCCACGATTCTAAAATCAACTATGACTGTAATTCCGTGGGCACAGAAGGGAGACTCCTGACTTGCCACAGCCTTGACCTTGGGCTTTGGTACTAAAGGTACCAAATCAGGTCATTTGAATCCCAGACCAACCACCCTACAGTGAAATCTACATTTGGTAGGAAATGATGCGAAAGTCGGGTTCTAGTTCATCTGCTAGTAATGCCATTAGTTGTGACATAACCCCATAAGCTCCCAGACAGTTTAGGATTTAGAGGAAACAAAATAACAGTATTACATGAGGGAGATAAACACACACTGAATTAACAGCAGTTATGAGGTTCCTTTACGTGGCAGGAATATTTTCTTGGCATTGGGATTTAGAATGTGAACAAGGAAGGCTGGGCATGCCAATTCTCTGAGTTTCATTTGCCTGCCAGAATACTTAGAGGTCTGGGCAAGGTAAGCTAACTCTCCCACGTTTGTGCTGAAGGCGACGTGCCATTGACTTGTCCCAATCTGAGTATTAAATTATCTTTCCTCATGATGACACTGAAACTTTATAGAGAGCTTATTTTATAGTCAGCAATATGGGGCACTGGATTTTATTTCCCTTTGGACAATACGATTGTGGTTAGCATAACACAGTGAATCCAACATCAATCCTCTGTCAAAAATAGTTTTATGAAGGCCAGAGGGAGGGTGGGCATACCAGAGGCACACCCAGTTGGAGATATATAAACATTGAAAGAGAAACTAACATAAATTCTGTAAACAACAGAAGTCAAAGCTTTCTTGGGGTCATTAAAGACCTACATTTTAATATTCAAAAAGTAGGATATTTACTGAAATATCAGATCAATTCTTAAAGGATCGCTGGCCCCAGGGGGTCTTATTTGTAGTCCTCTGTCCAAAGTCCATTAGACAGGGTCCCTGTCTTTAGTAGAGTGGATCCAAATAAATTCTAAGAGAGGAAATAGATTCCATTCTCTCTGTTTACTTTATTACTATTGATTTCTGAATTCCCTCCAATCTCTTTCTTAACTGAGCAGATAATATACATTTAGTACCACAGGTAATTATCCCAAATGAATCCAGTTTGCAGCTGGGTGATAAAAAGGAGAAAGGACACTGACAGATTAAACACTTAAACATTAAAAATTATGGCTGATTGTATTAATATATACAAAAACTTATAATATGCTCACTTTATGGTTAGATAGTTTCCTAGGCTAATCACAAATTCATCTCTACACTTAGACATATCTTATTTCCACTATTCTATATTTTATAGCATTATCGTAGAGTACAAATGCTAAAATAATAAAAACAAAATCACTTCAAATATTTTTTAAACTCTACCTTCTACAGAAAGGAACCACTTAAACAATGTTTTTAAATATTTAAAAGGGATTAGAAAACTTAATTGCCAGAAATGACAATGGTTTTTAAAGCATCAAAGATAGAAAAGAGAACAAGGAGTGTATCATTTTTAAAGTATACATAAAACAATTTAAATATCTAGCAACAGAGGAATGGATAAATAAATTCAGTAAACCCACACTGTGGGAGATTATGCAGCCTTTTAACACTATGTTTATGAAGAAGTTGTAATGCGTGGGAAAATGCTTAGTAGGCTATGTGAAAAAAACAGGATATAAAACTGTGTGTGTATGCACATACACAGTATAACCACAAATATGAAAAAAATGTTTATATATATTTGTTACACATAGAAAAATATGACAGAAATATATGAAAATGTTAGCAGTGGTTATCTCTGGGTGATGGGTATTGGACAATGTTCATTTCTCTTATCCTATCCTGTTAGTCTCTAAATTTTCTGTAATTAGCTTATATTATGTCTATATAATATATACTATAATCACTATAATTACATAAATATATAATGTAATTACTAAACAAATAATAGAAAGATGGACAGATGGACAACCGGCATTGGATGGTAGGTTTGACCCATGTTTTGTTTACTGCTGGTTCAAGGTTATCTGGGAGCCCTCACATGCCAGGGGTAACTGTTCTGGCTCCTGTTTGAAAATCTACCCACTTACGGGTGAGTTTTCTACAGAGTCCTACCAGACTTGTGTAAGTATCAAACACTCAGGGATCATCACATTTTTAAAGAAGGAATATGGTTATACAGATATTGAAGTCCTTCTGAAAGACAGCACAGTGGAGCAGTTAAGGGGGTGAATTCTGGAGCCAGACTGCCTGGGTCTGGCTACAGCTCCTCCACTTACCAGTTGAGTAACTCTGCAAAATGACTTAATTGCTCCATGTCTCAGTGCTTTATATGTCAAATCAGGACATCTCTACCTCATAGAGATGTTAGGAGGTTAAATGCATTAATATCTTTAAAACGCTTAGAACAGTATGACATGGTGTAAATACTTAAATTATTTGTTAAATAAGTAAAATAAAATTTTGACTTGTATTAATCAGAATACAATTGCAAAGGAAGAAATGGACAAAATACATGTAAAACATTTGAGTTTCTGTGAGTGTTTTGATAAGCTCATCTGGGGCAGGAGTGTAACGTTCTGTTGAATTAAGGTCAGTACTCAGGACTGTAGTAGTTTTACATGGTTTTTCCATACTTGCCAAAGATCTGTCCATCATCCATTTCTAGGAATGTTGGTGATGATACTAAGGTTCAATGGAATACTTACTATGTGCCAGTATTGTTTGTAAAGCTTCGTTTGCTACTCTGTACTTAGACTCTAACATAAGACTCAGAACTAAATAGGTGTAAAATAAATGTGTACTGAGTGAAAAAGCCAGTGAATGAAGTACTTCACCCTGGCTGCATCAAGTTGTCCAAATCTGGACATATTTCCACAAAGGGAAATATTAAGAACTAGAGTTGAATCAAGTGTTAAATTTCTTAGGATCTAAAACTTATTTTTACTGTTATGATACGGAGACAATGAGATGGCATTATCAAAAGAGCGGGGCGATGAAAAAAACTATTTATTCTGAGAAAAATGTTGTAGCTCAGCACTCAAATGCCTTCCAGGATCCTTTTCCTGGGGCATCCATAAGGACAGAAGGAGCAATGGAAGTGGAGGTACCAAGACAGCCATGGCAGCACCAATAAATAGAAACAGCATGTCTCACTGGCCCTGTGGGTTTTTTTCCTACCAGGTAGTGCATGACAAGAGAATGTCAAAGCAACTGAAATCAGAGACAACACTCGAAATAACGGTATAGAATGGTCAATTTTACTGTAATAAATTTCATTACTGAGAGAGGAAAACAACTATTTTTAGATGTCTATTGTTTTGTGTGGATTTCAAAGTTACTCTTCATGCGTCTAATTTCTAAATTCATAGTATAACTTTTAGCATTTTGTGGAGGTCTTGGCTCCAAAGCAGCAAAAGAGAAGTGAAAGGTCCCATGGTTGTCAAATCTTGATAAGTTCTCAGTGTCACTTTTTTCAAATGTGGAACTGCTCAAACCACACAGATAATTATAGATGACCAGACTGTAACTGTTTTATTGCTTCTTTTTCCCCATAAATTTTAATTTTGGAAAGTTAAGTGAAAAATGTGGTTCCAATTTTCTACAAATTGCACACAATTTGGTTTTAACAAGAAAATAGAAAGAAAGGGTATGTTCTTTAAAGTGAATTACGAACTAGAGTTTGTTTTCGCTTGCTCAACACCGCAAGAATAATAAAGCACAAAATTTAGAAAAGATGCCTTACAAAATGGAAATCATGAACTGTAGTAAGAAAAGCGTAGAGTAATTTTTTATCTAAACATGGTTTAAGCAATCTAACAGGATAATACAATTGAGCTAGTCTTTCTCCCTCTGGTGAAACAAGCTGAAGTTAAAAAGGAAAGAAGGAAAGAATGAAAGGAAACAGGGTAGAAGCCGACAACCTTAATGCATTGTATAACAGGAAATCTCTTAATAAGAAAAGGCTGTGTACATCCCCATCTTATTCTCTCCAAAAGTGCCACTGACTACAGAACTACTGATATTGAAAACAATTAATATCGAAATCATTGGAATGCACACCTAGAAACAGAACAAAAGACAGGAAAGAGATCTTTAGTGGAAAGAAATTACAGCCATCTGCTGGGTTCTGGCTAGAATCTTAGACTTAGACCAACATGCTTTCTGTATTCAAGGGAGCGGACCAGAACTAGCATGTTAGAGACAGGAAGCCCATGATGTGTGTCTACCACACCAAAACTACCAGCTGGAAGGCAAAGAGTGAAATCAATCAACCAGCTGTTTTATTCTCCTTTGTGCCAAACATTGGGTTGAATATATTCTTTGATTCCTTCAACTGACCACTGCTCTCATCTAATCCACAATGTAGACTATCTCTAAGTATAAGGCAAAATATATTATTCAGATAATAAACTGCTTCATCACAATTCTCAATCTCCTTTGATCAAATTGCTCCAGGGCTCATGCTATGCAATAGCACCACCGTGGCTTCCTCCAATTTCTACTTCCAAAAACGTTTACTTTCACACTGTGATGACCAAAGATCACCTTTGCTTTATTTGTATCCCATGAACAAAGCAGATCAAACCTTAACACAACTACTCGGTGTAATGCTGTACCCCTAGGTATTCTTTTTGGGCCAAAATGTAGTATTTGCTAAAATTTTTCTATCTGGGGCTAAAGTTCCAAGTATAGAGTGCCTCTGATTGTCAGAACACCAAGTTCTGACTTACGAAGGTCCAGCTATAAACTGGGACTTGGCAAACTTGGGCGTATTACTCATTGACTAATAATCCTATTAGTCAAAACTGCAAACTTCTGGTCAACTGCATATTTTACATATTACTGCACAAAGCTCTAGCAGAAGTTCACCATCCAAAATGTCCTTTGAAGGCATCACGATTAACAAGAGATGATTTACTCTCTTGAAATATAAAAGCTGAATTTTCCCATCCAGAAGTCAATAAATCTATGTGTTGGTAAAGAGGCTATTCCCTACCTGTAGCAATCAAGTTACGTAACCCTCAGGCAATGACTTTTCACTGTGCACAGACCTCACGTGTATCTCAGTCCCCAGTGTTTGACTGGTGATATAGTCTGATCGAAATGATGATGCAGTAAAATGGGAGGATTTCACAGCGAAATGCTCACAAAATGCAAAAAGCTAGCTAGAGGGGTATCCACAGAAGGGCATCCTGAGAGGGAAGCAAACGAGAAGGCTTACTCACAAACCAAGGCCGAGGCATTCTTCATTCACTCATTTATTCTTCCAAACATTTATCCGTAAGAACTCCCTCACCTGTGCCTCCCACTTCAGCCTTGTTTCCACATCTACGACATCAGATCAAAAACACCATCCTGGGCTTCCCTGGTGGCGCAGTGGTTGAGAGTCCGCCTGCCGATGCAGGGGACACGGGTTCGTGCCCCGGTCCGGGAAGATCCCACATGCCACGGGGCGGCTGGGCCCGTGAGCCATGGCCGCTGAGCCTGCGCGTACGGAGCCTGTGCTCCGCGATGGGAGAGGCCACAGCAGTGAGAGGCCCGCATACCACAAAAAAAACAAAACAAACAAACAAAAAACACACCATCCTGTTTACCTGACAAGGATCCCCAGATATTTGACTCTTATTTCTTTCTAAGAAAAAGTGTCTGGGCGACACTGGATGAAGGTAGGAAGCTCTACTCACTTCAGTGCAGGTAATTGTTCTTACTCAAAACTGAATGCAAGTGAATGTTCAGGATTTTCCTTAACAAGATGAATAAAAGAAAAATACACTAAATGCCCTCAAATCTCTCGGCGGGAGCGGGGGAGCGGCATGGAATAACGGCAGGGAGGAGCAATGCAAACGAGGAGTTTAGGAAATCGTTTTTACATAAATTCTGGAATAGTGTAGAACATATTCTAAGAGGTAAAAAATAAAGAGAGGGAGATGGGTGGGGCAGAATTTCTTAAAATATGTAATTTTCACATATAAAGACTGCCCATTTTTGAGACGCTGGAGCTCAATAACAAGGGGAGAAGGCAGGAGACTAGAACTGAAAGGAGTCCTACACCCTCAGTCCCCTAGGCAAAACCTTCTCCCAGTCCCCCGTCCCCTGGACTCCCAGGCTGGCTGCCCTCCCACCCCACCCCCACCCCCTGGCCATTTACCCAGATTTCTACCAGAGCATTTTATCAGTTCGAATGGCATCATGTGCCAACACAGCCTGCCCTCTATTTATTTTTGCTGTGCACTGGAGTCGTATTTGGATCCCTGGGCCTTTGCACCATACTTTGCACATAGTTGGCATTCAATAAAAGGCAGAGAATGAAACTCAAGGGAACAGCAGACTTGTCTCTGCTTTAGGAGGCTAATTTTATTTTCCAATTCCTAAACTTTTCTTGGGATTAGTTAGCTGAAGACCTAAAGGCAAGAGAAAGGACAGGAATTGAGAGGGCATTTTGAGGTATTTGACGGACCTGGAATTCTCACAGAATTAAAAGCCTGAGACTTACAAGGGACCCAGTACAATGCCTAGCACAAAGCAAGTGTACGCTTAAGAGCTGAGCACATGCACAGCACATCGCTAAGGGAAACAAGGAGGAGGGGAAAGGACTTCCTGGAAGATGGCTGCCATGGAGGGATGTCGGGAGACGCCGTGAAGACTGATGAGGGAATCTAGGACAGGGTCTAACAGTAGACGTGAACACTATACCCATATATTCAAACCACAGTTTGGTGAAAGATCACCTGACAATCACCTAAGACTCTAAATGAAAGGGTGTAGGTCAAGACTGCTGGTGGCTTTTCTATTGAAAAAAACAAAGTGTGAAATCAGATTTTTTTCTTTTTTTTAAGGTTCTTTTGCTGAAATTTCTAACCCGGACAAAATGTCTGTGGTACTTTAACAGCTCAGAAAACTGAGGAGCAAAGCTTAGGGAATTTTGGAGATGGCCCAGAGTCCTAACTTACTGAGTGTGCTGTGCCCTGGAGGTGGGTTCACACCATCCGGTCATGGTTGAGCCCCTCAGATCCAGGCGCTTTCTCTTTGGCCAAATCTCAACCACAGCTAAATTTTCCCAGCCTCTGGAGGCGAAATGTTTGGGCTGCCTTCTGACCAAGTGTGAGATAGTTTTTTTCTGTTTATGAGATAGGCTACAGAACCTTTCCCAGGATAATCAGTCATCTTGACTGGTGACCCTAGCCAGAGGCAGACAAAACTGGGAGATCTAAATCAATGGATTTGTTTTGTAAAAATCACTCAACTCTACTGGGACAAATTTGATTTGGTTTTAATTTTTTTTTTGCCCTTTTTTTAATTGAATAACTTATTCCTTCTTCAAGAGTTACTTTGAATATTTTGCTTGAACCCATTCCTAATTAAAAATAATCTCTTTAAGTCTAAACATAATAGTTTTCTAATTTTCTTTTTATTCACCCATCCATCAACCTGTCCATTCAACAACTATTACTGAACTTTTTACTCTCCGCCAGGCATTGTGCTTGAGGTGATCAAAATGCAAACTCTATCCTTCCAGCTGTGTATTTTTCGTTCCTGAATAAATATTTGGCAAATAAAGAAAATGAGGACCGAGTGAACTAAGCCATGAAGAGGGCAAGTCCAAATAGGAGAAACAAGCAGAGAAGAGTAAAATGTACGCATGTGACATTGTCTGAACAGTCATACAAATTCTTAGGGAACTCTGCCACAGATTTAAAATGTGGGCATTTATTGGCTACTAATTCCTGTGGCCTTGAGGTTGAGGTCTGGCCATTTTTTTAAAAAACACAAAAACCCAAAAAAACAGTTGATGGGACTTTTCTGTAAAAATGATGACTTCTGACCCAGATGCCCAGAAAAGAAAATAAAGTGGGCTCTTCCCAGATACCCCATCACCCTCCTCCAGGGGCTGAGCCAGAGGCCTGTCTTCTCATGGTTAGCCTGGAGCAATGCTTGGCTCAGCTCTGACCCGGAGGTTGGCGTGATGCAGATGACAAGGCCACACATCTGCTCACAGAACTGGAAAGCCTCAGTAGGATCTAGGGCTTCAGAAGGCATGCATCCTATATTCTCTAAAGAGAAGGAGGGATGTGTGCTGTGTACCCCACGAGAATCATCACAGTGCCGCCCTTTTAGGCTTACCCTTGCACTCTCATTTCTGCACATGTACAGCCTTCCTTCTATTGCATCAAGTAAGACCTCTAAGTATCTCTCATTCTAGTAGTCACTGAGGAAAGTATGGGATGAATTGAAATTTGAGAAAATCAGACCCTTTCGACTATAATCTCCGTGAGGGCAGGGCCTGTGCCCATCTGATACATGGTATCTCCAGTAAGTAACATATGGATGATGATTAAAAAACGTCTGCTGAACGAATGAAGGAATGAATGATCAGCGCCCAGTGCCCCACTTCACGTTACCTTTGGGCTAAATACTGATGATAATGCTATATGCTCAGGACTCTGAGGCCAGTCTGCCAGTAGGCAAATCCTGGTTCTGCCACCTTCTAGTTGCGTGACCTTGAGCAAATTCTTAACTCCTCTTTGACTCAGGTTCTTCACGTGGAACGTGGGGATAATAATGGTACTTGTCTCACAGCGTTAGGTTTTTTTTAAGAACAGATGTCTAAAAATATGTCATATGCTCAAAACAGTGAGTGGCGCATAGTAAGTACCTTTCAAGTGTTAGCAGCAATAGCTGTTGTTATTTGTTAATGAGAATCGGGGGATTCATTCAGTCAACAAACGTTTTTTGAGCATCTACTCTGGGCCAGAAATAGTACTAGGCACTGCAAATACTCTGGTGAACCCAATAGAAACAGACTGTCAGATAATCAATTCACAGATTGAGAACTACTTAAAGTCATCAGTTATAAGAACTCCCATTTCTTGAGTCCTTAATGTGCACCATTTATAATCTGCTAAGTGTCTTACTCATATTATCTATTTTAATCATTACAACAAACTAGTGAAGAAGATATGTTTATTTCCCCCATTATTCAAGATAAAAAAATAGAATTTTAAGTAGTGAAGTAACCTGTCAAAAGCCAAAGAGCAGGGCTCTTGTCCACTCATTCCTTCAACAACCACTGGGTACCGCTGTATTCAAGACTCTGTGTTGACAAGAGAGAACTAGTACACACAAGTAAAATCACAGTGACAGCCACAAGTTTGTTTTTCAAAATCAGCCTGTCTCAAAAGAAGCACACAGCAGAAAAGGATTATAATAGATGAGCTATGATATGACATTTATCTCTATTTATTTGGGACCATACTAAACAACCAACAGTTCATTTTGACACTCTGTTTGCCAACAAGCAAATAAATAGTGCTTTAAAACGATTCAAACACAGCTGCCATTTAAAAGCATCAATGATTTTTGAAAAATATGATCTATTAGAAAAAGTAATCTTGGTGTTCTTTTTAATTCGGGCACTGCAGAAGCTAAGTAATCATTGTTGCAATTAATCGCCTTCTTGTTGCTTGCCACTTTCATTACAAGAAATTAGAGGGTAGAAGCAATTATACAGTATATATTTATTCAAGCTAAGATGATTTGACATCATTTATTGTATTTGTATTTCCCAAACATTGCCTGATTATTCTTTTAAAACTAACATTCCTTTAGCTGCAAATGACTTAGCATAGTCCCTGTAGTGACACACTTGATAATCATGACTCAAAAATGTGGAGTTGGAAGGGGCTGAGATAATATGTTGTCCCTCCCGTATTTATCACCACACTTCCTGAATCATCCAGCTTCGTAATGATTATTTCTTTCCATTCTTTGTACTGTTTGGCAACTACGTGTTTTGTGAATACCTAAGAATGTTTATAAATATTCTCTTTCCTTGCAGCCAATAAATCCTTAAAATTAACAGACAAAGTTTAAATGACTTCTGCACTTCACCAGTGTCTCCACTAAATGTACCACACATCTTGCAATTTCAATATTCGCAGTTTAAGGCTCAGTGATGACTTTCAATCTTACTTTGTGGATAAACAAGGAGGGGTATGCTTTGCAGTTTACCGAAAGCTATTTTGTGAGTAAGTCTTGATGGTTAAACGTTTTATTCTTTCTGCTTCTCCATCCTTCCCTCTCCATCCACCTTTATTGACACGAGGCATTGGCCTCTTGTTCCATGGAATTTTTTTTTTTCTTTTAGAGCCAGAAATGGAGAGACAAATATTATAGAAACAACAATTTCAAGGATCTGGTGCAATGACATGGATCAATGCTTATTGAAATTTCAGGAAGCTTGATCTGCTGAGAACATAGTCAGCTGGCATGGCTCATATTTCTAGATGATGATCACAGAGTGGCTGGGGGATGGGGTAGGGAAAGTGAAGCTTCTGGGCGAATGATGGCATGGCTTTAGCACTGGGGAAAATCCACAGATGCTTAGAAACAAAAGCGTGTCTGAGTGGTGCCGTGCAGGCTAGAAGCGATATCCATTTATATACTGTTCTAACTCTACCGTACTAATTGCTATTTAAAGAAGCCCTCCTGCCCCATTGTGCTCTACCAGATCACACTTCTTATTTCTTTCATAACACTTTTACCAGTCTGACAATTATGTTATTTACTTCTTAAGTTCCATGTTGCCTTCCTTCTCTTACTAGAATATAAGTGTCTTGAAGGGAAGAACCTCACTTTTCTGGGTCACAGAGACTAAAAGATGCCTGGAAGGTAATTGGTATCAAAACTTTGTTATTAAATTGGAATTTGAATGTTATTCCACTCTCTCCTCCAAAATAAAATAAAATAAAGTAAAATAAAATAAAATAAAATGAGAGCAAAATATTCACTACTAATAGGATAACCAAAGTCTAGAAAGAACCTAGACTTCTTCAGCAATGAAATACATTCTACCATCTTAAAAGAGTTACAGTGATGACTGCATATCGTCGAGTTAATGTGTCAACATCTTAAACATTAGAGATAAATTTATAAATTCATAACTGGTGAATATGAATGTCAAAGTTTCACGCCATATTAAAGATTTCGGGGCTTCCCTGATGGCGCAGTGGTTGAGAGTCCGCCTGCCGATGCAGGGGACACGGGTTCGTGCCCCGGTCCGGGAAGATCCCACGTGCCACGGAGCGGCTAGGCCCATGAGCCACGGCCGCTGAGCCTGCGCGTCCGGACCCTGTGCTCCACGACGGGAGAGGCCACAACAGTGAGAGGCCCGCGTACCGCAAAAAAAAAAAAAAAAAAAAAAAAAAAAGATTTCGCTCAGAAACAATAATACTATGGCCTAGTCCAAAAATTGTCTTAAAATATAAAATGATGCCATGTCAAAGCAAAGTGGCATAAATGTGTTGCTTTCAACTTAGTGACTTAACAAAGAAATACAACAGATGCAAACGTCTTCAGACAAGACAAGAATTCTTTCCAAATATGAGAGCCCATTACAGAAGATGAAGATCTCTTTGGTCCCTAAATGAACCACACGGCGTCGGAATTGTCATTAGTTACTATAAGGCAATGAAGAATTTATAAAATCAGAGCCAATATGTTATTAAGACCAGGCACAGTGGATTTAAGGCAATATAGATTTCTGAGCTATTTATTTATTTATTATTATTACTGCGGGTCCCACTGTCCCAGCTGCAACAATCCCAACTCTGCAAGGCCCGTGTAACACGGTGATAGTATCTGAGAAATAATGAGCTGAGGAATGCTGTTCTTTCTTTCAGAGCAATCTCAGGTGCGATCTTATACTGTAAGGACTGGATCAATACACCCAGCAGCAAACCGCTCGATACCCCCTGAATTATTGCTTCATTTTTCTTCTTATTATTGATGAGTTGTGTTATTATTTTCCCCAAATCAATATTTTACAACCTTTTTTATCCGTTTCTCCATAAATTTTGTGATTACTTTAAACTGGGAATTCCGGTACACTAAATAAGATGCAGTATTTGAAAGGGATGGAATACACTGCCATGTTTTTGTTTTTGTTTTACTCTTTTAGATACAATGCCTTGTTAAAAGGCACATCGTAATCAATAGCCAAAGGAACGTTTTTACGGGGAAAAGTTTAACATAACCCTGCGCTTGCAAAATAAAAGTGCAAATCCTTTAAAACAGCAGCAGCCCAAACAACGCAAAGCTAAAAACAACAGAAGGAGGCACGATTGATCAGCACTTTGCATCTGAAATTTCATTCCTAATGCTTCGTCTCCCCTCCAGTTTAAGGGCCAATGCAATTCCCTTAAATTGTTTCTCACAAAGGAGATAACTCTATGCACCTTGCAGAGATTTAATTGGCTTCTATAGCTGTCCCCTGCTAAGTGTTTAAAACATCAGCAAATCAAATCATGTAAACTCATACCCTGTTCTGCTGTCACTTTGCTCCAAGCTTGATTATTTAGCTGTTAACGTGAGCAGCACCCACACTTAAGGAAAGAGATCGGGTATATACTCCCTCCGTGAGCTCCGGGATGACTTAATTCTATGCTTCCTATGAAATCACGTGTGTTATTTGGCAGAGATGCTCAGTCAGTGGTAACTAAATAATCATTACAGTGCAGCCAGTGGTAATTACATGGTAACTCACACTAACTTCATAATAAGCACTGTATTTTTCACTATATCCATCTGAGGATGAGGCAGAATCATAGTCTTTCATTTCTTTTTAATGCCACCCAAAATAAAAATAAAGTAAAATCATTTTAAGGACGGGAGGACAAGGAATATAACCGTGGTGAGTTAAGCTACAGATTTCATTAAAGAAATACTTAAATCCATGAAGTCTAATTAGACATGACATCCCAGAACTCACAAACAGTACTTCTAACAAACTCATTAAAATCTTTGGTGGCTTCTTTAGAAAATGGGAGGATATTATATTATAGGCTGTTATATTACATTAAGAGTTTATAATTGTATACGGCCTCTTCTCTTTTTATGCAAAAGGCTACGAAACTTTGTAAGAATAGTTCTGCTTAAATCAATGAGTCTTAAACAACAATGTGCTTCTTGTAATATGTACTTAATAATGCAATAAACTGTCCTAAGTGGTATAGGATAAAAGGGGAAGCACTTTATTCTGACTGGCTGAAAGGTATCAGGATAAAGGGACTCAATTCCTTACAGCATTGCCGTGCACAATTTACACTCAAATCTCCATTTACATATATATTATTTAATTTGGGCAATTATCAAGTCCTGAAACCACTTTTCCATTACAACCTGGACCCTTAGAAGGATTCACACCATGAATGCATCATATATAAGTATACAAAAAAGTAGTCTGAGCGGAAAGCAGTGGGAACAACTGTAATCGAATACTTATATTAGTAGATTAAATTAGGTCTGTTTTAAATGAGCCACCCTTAATTAGCTGCAGTTAGGAAAGTGGAATTAATATATTTTACTTTTTACTCTACTCATTACATTTAGCATCAATGGACAGCTTAGCCCAGTTTTGCTTTTCACCAACAACTGAGTGCCTTTTTGGGAAGGTCTGGAAAAAAAAAAAAACTCGTTTATTTGAATTCGAACATAAGCCCCAAGCAAGATTTAGAGCAGAATCCCCTTATACAATCTGGATTTTTTTATGAACTGGGATATGCCACTGATACAGTGATATCCTTCCCAGATCGCTGCAGGACAGGCCTATAACAATTCACATGTTCATTCACTGTCACCAGTCAGGCAGCAAACAGTAATTGAAATACCTCACTGTGCCAGGCACATAGCAGAGATCTCTTCCCAGGCAGATTTTAATCTTGTCCCTGGATACCATCATCTTGCAAGTATTTCCCTCTCATTGCCCCTAATGATGGTGATTTTGCCTCCAAGCCCACTTAGTAAGCGTAAGATCACTAAATGCAGCAAAGCCTGACACATCTTATCTCCTCAAGGACTTCCAGAGAACTGAGATTTAAAGGCAGGGTGGAGGGTCCACAGATGTCCTCGTTAAGTTACTACAGGCACTAGACATGAGAATGTGGAGGGGACAGTATATTCAGGCAGACCCCGCCAAGTCCCTCCCTGATCTGGACCTTGGGAAAATGACCGTCTAGTCCGATGAGGTTTCCCAATACTTTTTGGTGACCAATAGATGTCCTGCTCTTAAGCTGGGCTTTCACAAAAATATAGGATGAAGAAAACGCCCTTAGATTGCAAGGCTCCACTTCATCAATGGTAAAATGGCACTTGACTTTCCTCTCGGAATTTGATTTACTCAGAGGCGAAGAAAAGCTCCTTCTTCTCTTGTCAACAAAAAGTCAAGAATGTAAACAAATCAGAACAATGGTGCCCATGACACTTTTTTAAAAAACAGATCACATATCGGAGGCCCAAGGAATCAAACATGCTATACTATCTCACCCTTTCTTTGAATGGTCAAAGACTGACGACCTTAATTCAAAACGAGCCTGCTAAATACTATGGTGATGTTGGTTGAATGATTTTATTATCCATGCAAAAATGTGATGTCTTTACATATTCATAAATATGGAAGCCCATTCACAAAATAATTAGTTAACTCCATTTATGTATGATTTGTTCCGGTTCTGTATACAAATCAATTATATGTCGGTCTGGGAAAGGCTCTTCCTGCAGGAGCCTCAGTAGCCTCCTCTACAAAATGGGCAGATTGGTTCAGGACATCTCTGAGGGCCTTTCCAGCTCTAAAATTCAGATTTATGAGAGTCTGTTTTTCTCAAACCCTGTTTTGATAAGATCTGCCACTAAGTGAGCACTTACTACATGCCATGCACTGTGCTAAGCTTTTCACATGCATTATCTAATCGAATCCTCACAGCAATCATATGAGATATTATCATCCCCATTATAAAGATGAGGAAACAGAGTCTCAGACTGGTTAAGAAGATAGCTAGATTCAAAGTGGGGTCTGTCTTAACTCCAGAGATCTACAGTCATACAGCTTCTTTATAACCAAATGAGCCTAAGGGGATACACACAATGTGGAGACAAGCCAAAGAAAAGGGCTCTGGTATAAAGATTTACCACCAGCTGAGTAACTTTAGCCAAGTCTTTTAAATTCCGTAAGCCTAGTTTTCATCTTCTATAAAGAAATCAACAACTTGGGTAATTAGGTTATCTTTAGGGCTCACATTTCATAAATTTATGGCTAGATTTTTCAGTCATTTTTTCATACATTTTTCCATTCGTTAATTTGACTAATATTTATTGAGTGTTCCCACTGTGTGCTAGGCACTGTACTAGACACTGAGAACACAGAGGTGAACAAGACGGACAAAGACCCTGCCTTCATGGAGCTTATATTCCAGTGAGAGACACAGACTGTGCACAAGTAAACAAAGAAATAATCCAGATTGTATCAACTGGTGGTAAGTGCTATGAATAAAATAAAACTGCTACGTATAATAAAAGTGCAATGCTGGAGAGGCAGCCTAAGACTCTAGAAGCCTCCAATCTAATTAGTGAATCATAACCGTAGAAAACTTAAAAAGCGAAGTAAAAGTATTTTAAGTTCATTTGTAGATGTAAAAATATGAAATAGCAAAGAGTCTAATCAGTTACTTGGAGTGATATAGATCTGATATCAGACCATCACTAGGTGACCTAAATGACTCTTTCTTTAATTAATTTTTATTGGAGTACAGTTGCTTTACAACGCTGTGTTGGTTTCTGCTGCATGGCAAAGTGAATCAGCTATACGTATACATATATCCCCTCTTGGATTTCCTTCCCATTTAGGTCACCGCAGAGCAGTGAGTAGAGTTCCCTGTGCTATACAGTAAGTTCTCATTAGTTATCTGTTTTATACCTAGTAGCGTATATATGTCAATCCCAATCTCCCAGTTCGTCCCAAGCCCTTCCCCCCCTTGGTATCCATACATTTGTTCTCTACCTCTCTCTAAACCTCACTTTTCATACCCGAAAATGGGGCTAAAAATACTTGTCCTAACTACCTTGCCAAAGAGAATTGAATGGGAAAGTCTTGGTCAACTGTACAGACTGCATTGAGGTAAATTTATTTAATTACACAGACATAAGACAAAGATGAGACAAAGAGGCTCAACAGCCAAGCCTGTACTTTGGTCCCTGACTTATAACTTTCCGACAAGTCACAATAATCTGTTAGCTTTGATGCCAATAACTTTATGAAGCAAAATTTCCAAGTCTTCCTCTGAGTCAGTGCACGTTTCATTCTTCTAGTCTTAAACAAACTGGAGAAGAATGAGACATACAAGCTTGCTCAGAACAGATTCTCCAGGGACGCTTTCCTCCACTCAAACCTCCCAATAATGTCAAATAGTCGGCCTGGCCTCAGTGAGCACTTTTAAAATCAGCTAACACTAAAAGGAAACCATGCGCATGTGTAGAATGACTGGGAGGCCTTATTCTGTGCAGATACTTAATGTAAGTATATTTTTGGCACTAAACAAAGGCCTAAATTAACTCCATATTAACTGGGAGTTGAGGCTTCCTGACACTAACCACCGAGGCTGATCCCAGGTGGCTCTTCCCCAGCAGGTCAGGCCTTCCACGCGTGATATAAAGAAGCAAGCCACAGTTGATGTAACAGGAGTTACATTTGGAGGTCAAAGAGCAGTGGGTATGAGGGGAAGTCTGCTCTTCTGTTGTTGTTTCTGCACACAATTTAGGGAGTCCCAGCTTCTGTCTACTCCCTCACCATTGAGAGGTTTGGCAGAAATTCTCCAATCTGACATTAATGGGATGGTTTCCACCTGCACTTTCAGTGCCCTGACTAATAGAAGATCCACTTAAGATCCACTTTATTCAAATCAAAAATACTATGTGGTACAGTATTCAGTTCACACCAAGGATCGCATATGCCATAGGACCCCCCACCAATAGGAAAGATGGATCAATGTGCTGACATATATGGAAAGAATACCCTTCTTAAAAAAAAGTCCCCTTGTTATATATTTGAATAATTTTAAAGTCTCTCTTAAGACAAAGTGCTTTCCCAATTATGTTATTTTTAAACTAGGTACTGTTTGGGGCATGAGCCAACTATAATCCATGGTGATACTTAAGAGGTCACCTGAAGAAGAAAGTAAAAACAACAAGGACGATTAGAACACGTACATAAATGTAGAATTTTTCCTGGATCTCTCACCATTACAAATGTTTGTCAAAACGAGATTTTCAAAGATCAGCTTTAAGAACATTGCTGAAGTGGCTATGTTTGGAGATTAAAATGTAGCAAATGGTTAGTTATGGCTTTGATAAAATTTTCAGTGAAAGCATCATGTACAGATTCAAAAAGAAGATCTCAAACAACGAACATAGAAGAGAATATGATGGGATTAAAAATGGCTCTGACTTTGACAGTAAAAAGAAAAGCACTAATGTTAAAGATGGCTGTAATGAGTCTGAACAGAAGTGTAAACCCTAACGGTGGAAAAAGTTATATTTGTAAATGTTGTAAATTATGTATGTGATTTTCAATATGTATACTTAACTAAATTAACATGTGAAATACTATAAATAGACAACTGATAATTCACTGGTATCTATAAATATGCATATGGCTAACATGGTCCTAAAACAGAAAACCTTTTGTTAGGAAAATGAGGGAACACCTTATATCAAGGTGTTATATATGCTCTATTCTGGCACATACGATGTTGAAAGTTCTGTGAAAGAAAAGATGTGGTTATCCAATGATAGGAGAACAATTAGGTAAATTATGATGTGGCCACAAAATGGACTATTACATACCCACTAAAATGCATTTAGGAGGAATTTAAACTAATAGAGGAACGTTTACTTTACAATTCAAATTACAAAGTAGGATACAAAATTATATACATATACTGTGATTCACTCATAAAAATACATAAGAGTTTATGAGAAAAATATTAGAAGAAAGACTAAAAAATATTAACAGAGGGATGGGATAATGGATCTCTTCATATTTCTCATGTTTTTTCAATTTTCTATCCTATATGAATATGCATGATGTTCATAATGATACGATTCGTTTAAAATATGTAAGGCTCCAGGTCCTGTCAGACCTCACCTGTCCTAGAAATACCCACACTCTCCCATCACTAATGATCTAATTTAGGGGATCACATAATTCCAAAACTGAATAAGTGAAAGCAATACCCCAGGGGGTTACAACTGTGCAGGCTATGGTATCCTTCCACCAGGGTCCAAATTCTGGCTCCTCCATTTATTAACTACAGAACCTTGGGGAAGGCACTTCACCTTTCTAAGTGTTTTTATCTTTAAAATGGGCCAATAATAGAGTCAGCCTTACACAGATTCTCAGGGGGGAAAACATACCTTACATTCTAGTAATACAGACAGGAAGAAGATGGAGAAAGAAGATAGAGTGGGAAAAAACAGTATAGAAGTCAAGAAAGGCTGTTGGAAGCCCACAGGGTAGAGAGAGGAAAGGAGTTCAAAACTCTAGTGAGAAATGCTGCTATCCTGGGGAAGGTGGTTTGGGAGGGGCCTGCATCGCCCCACCTTTTGTCATAATTTTGGACTTAAGTTTCAGACATAAGTGTTTTAGATGAGTTTTCATTTTTACTTATGGAAAGTACAGTAGTGCTTCACATAGTGGGGGAAAATTTACAGAATTCATTGACCCCCAGAAGTGGTTCAGGTAGAACAAACAGCTGTGTGTCAGGGGGTTGGTCCCAACCTCTGAGACTCAGGCCATCTGAGACAGGAGGCCTTCGGAGCTACTTCCATGCAGTCAGCTGGGGTGACTGATGAATCCCAACCAATAGCGATGCCAAGAACGAGGGTATGGGACTAATGACCCTGTGCTATATGTTTCTCAGGAACAAAAAGAGATGAGAACCCAGATTCAACGTATCTACGCTTTAACGAGAAGATGAAGCTATATCTCACGATGAGATTCTACTGAAGTGTGAAATGATTATGAGAGACTAAAAACTGTTTTAAATTCATAATGCCCTGATGTTTATGATAGTTAAGTGAGAGAAAAAATTAATATTATGTAAGGTATCACCCTATTTCGGTAATGACGCAGATAATCTGCATAGGAAAAAGACAAGACATATGCCATTAAAAATAATATGAATAGCTAACATGTACTGTTTATGTTTAAAGAACTGGCAGAAATGTGGGCAATTTTAATACTATTTTAATTATTTTCTGTTGGTGCTTCCTAAATTATCTGAAATCAGTGTGGGCAACTTTGCAATAAAGAAAGAAAAACAAGTTTTAATGCTCTAGTGGGCACCACACCACTTAGTTAACAATGAACAGAAAGACGAGTATCCGTACCACTGTAACTGTGGACAAATAAAATAGAAAATAATCCTCCATCCAACATTTGGAATATATCTTAGGAAAGGAGAAAAAGAAAAATTTATTTTCATCTCCCTCCCACTCACTGTCCTCCATTTCAGGTACATAGTTTAAAAACTGAAGGGTTAATTTATCATGATGCTGGGTAAAAAACAAAAACAACAGCCTTGAAAATCTCCAAATAGTTTATTGGCTCTGAAAACCAAATCATGTTATATTATACTAAATAGATTAGAGGTTCAAGACTTTATAGTATTGCATTACCTTGGTAAGAGTGCATATAAAACTCAGTTCCTACCTTTATTGTTAATAGCTTTCTAATCCCTGACTAGAAATTTATAGTTTAGAAATGGCAACACATCTTAAAGATTAAAGCCATGTGACAAGTAGTTCATGTCCCTTAATAACCAAATCACATGCCTTAGATTGGGGAAGCTTATCTGCCTTTTCCTTCTATACGGTTTCATTGGTAGGAAACACTTTATATCCCTATTACATGAATGATGAATGGGACTGTTGGTTATGGTCTGTTATTTGCTTGGCTGTAGTCAATATGTTTTCTTTGGACAGGGATTTCTGTGATTTATCTCTCTCCTGGCCTTATCACTTATTAACTCTGGGTAGACAGGAAAAAGCCAAGGTTGTATATAAGGCCTAGTGGCCATTTAGACCTCTAATGTCAGTGAAAATATCCCTTTTAATGATCCTGTTACACTAGCTACTCAAGTCCTGATTATACTCCACTCCAAAAAGGAAATAAAGGTCGTATTTCTTGGAAAGTATGTACATAAAATATGCAAAATAATATGCTCCCTTCAGACCAGCTCTATTCTTTGCAGAAACGGCTTTCATTTTATAGACGTCACAGAAGTACAATGGGTTACTTTTAGTGATTCTTGTTGCTGTTGTCCCCATTATGGCACCAACAGTGTTTAAGTTTACAAATGCCAGTGGGTTCAGGATCACCAATCACATCAATGTACATCAGATCAGGAGCAATCATATTTTGTGAAAAAATTCCCTTGGCAGCGGAGAAGAAGCTTGGGACTTAGCCTTTGGATCACAAAAGCAAAAAGAATAAACATTCCCTCTGCCTTGAATTCTTTTCTTTGTGTGTAAATGGCTCATTTGGAGTAATATTTGAGACATGTGGACAGGAGCAGCCTGTTAATTTTTCCTTCTTCTTGGGTCTTTTCCAATTAGGACACTGCTAAGGCAAAACTGCTAGTCAAGTGTTCATTACACAGCCCTCCTTCAGCTGAATCCTAAGTGAAAACAATCTGATATAAAAGAAAACGCTTTCTTGACTTCCTTTCCTCAATTCTTCCTGAGTTTGCTTAGGCCTGTCTTTATAACAATTAACATATGTGTAGAATATTACCCTTTACAAAACATTTTCATGCCCATTCTTTCACTGATACTCACAAGACCCTTCGGATGCCCAGAGAAGGAAGGACCCCACCGTCTATTAAGTGGGAGGAAGTCAAAAATCTGGGCCTGAGCCCTCCATCCCCTCACCCCCACGTCCAACACATCTCCAGGTCCTGTCCACTTTCCCTTTTAAATACCCCTTGAATCCTCTCACTATATTCCATCTCTACCCATTACCACCCAAAGTCAAGTCATCAAATCTCTTTCCTGGAATACGGCAATGGCATCCTAACAGGTCTTCCAACATCCATTCTGGCTTCCTGTGCTCCAGTCAGCCAGAGTTTTTTGTTTTTGTTTTTATTTTCCCAAAATGAAAGTCTGGTTATGTCCACCTGACCACTTAAGGACTGCTCCTGAGATGACAACTAGACTCCTCCCGCTGGCTACAAGGCTTCAAAGGCTTGTCTCTGCCCAATCTTCTCTCTCACCATTCTTTTCCTCTCTCACCATTCTCTTCCTCTCTCTTGATTTTTCAGCTTCACTGGAATTTTTACAGCCTTCCAAGATGCCACGTTTCCTCCCATTCAGAGCCTTCTTACATGCCTCTCTCGGCTGGAGCACTCGTTTTCTTTCCCCAACCCCACCTGACCCCTATCCTTCATCAATTGCCAGGTTAACTCTTAATCATCCTTCAAACCTCAGCTCATGCATCTTTATCTGAGAGAAAACACCTCCAACTGACCTACTGGCAGTCCTTTGTTTTATTCTTGTCTGAACCTCTGTTCCTGTTTTTCTGGGCACTTAGCAGGTTTGAAATTGTAAACTTATGAATATCCACGTTCCCTCTTAGACTACAAGATCCCTGAAAAAAGGGACTGTGTGTGGTTTTGCTCAACATGGTTTTAGAACACTGCCTAGAAGAGAACAGGCAATCCACAAATATTTGTGAGATGAGTGAATGAACTAACAAAAGAAAGTCATAAAATCAGAATTAGAACCGAGATCTTTTGATTCTGACTCGAACGCCTAGAAAGAAACAATTTCCTTAATCAGATGAAAGCTGGCACACATATAATACCAAACAAAATGTGCCCTAACAACCAATTCTTTGCATTTTGAAGAGAAACGTTCCTATTGTCTGCTTCTCTCTTTTTGCATTTACTTTTAGGGAGCATTCATACCGTACCAGGCACTGCCAGGAGTGTGTTACATACATTTACTTATTGACTCCTTAGATGCAGGTACTGTTAAAATATCCTCATTTTACAGACAAAAAAATGAAGCGTATATATAATATAGATCGAACTCCATTTTTTTTCTTTAACAAAAACCCCAGTGACTGTGTTCTCTACATGTAAGTTCAAGTTAAAAGGGACAGATTCTTAATTAACAGCTCTTATTTACATTCCCTGTCATCCAGAGCACAAAAATCAATAAGGACCCATTGCTTCTGGGCAATATGTTAGTCAATTATTAGAGAACACCTATTGCAAGTAAGATGTAAGTCAAGTAAGTCAAGGTGCTTCAACAGAGTGGGCAAAACAGTGTAAGATTAGGGAAGGTTTGCTCTTCCCTCAAGCAGCTTGTGGACTTCTTGAGATGTGTCTACCTAAGATCAAAAGAAGAGAGCCAACAGTAGAAGGAAGTGAATGATGAATGAGCCATCTAAGCACATGTGACAAAAGAGATCCAAGGACAGAGACTCTTCCAATCAATCAAGATGAGCCATAGAGAACATCAATGTCACCTAGTCCAATTGGCTCATTTTACTATGAAGAAACTGTAGTCTGGAGCATGTCAGCAACTTGTCCTATGTCTCATAGCCAGTTAGCAGCAGGGCTGGGACTAGAACTCAGACCTCCCTGATCTCAGCCCAGTGCCCTGGCCACTTGCTACTGTGGCCAGAGAACACCTCCGAGGGGAAATAAGAGTTTGAACTGGAACTTACAGAGGAATCACCATGTCCAAGGTAGCTAAACATGAAGTGAGCGTGAGGCATAGTGAGGAGCCTGGTTTGAGTGGAGACAAGGAAGCACCGGGCCCAGAGCATAGCGAGCTGTGAATGCCAAGCCCAGGGGTTTGGGCTACATCTTACATACAGGGAGTAGATAGGGAAGGTTTCTCTGCAGGGACATGTTATAAAAGTGGCTTTTCAGAAGCTTAATCTGGCAATGAACTAGTTTAAGAAGAGGCTAAAGAACAAGAGATTCATTAGGTGCAAACTTTTTCCCTAAAACTGAAGACTTTGTTTATCCCCAGGGTGGCAGCCTTCATTTATGCAGGAGGTTTCCAAGAACTAAAAAGAGAGCTTTCTCCCTGAAACCTCTTGAACGGGGATTGAAGCCGATTATAACCTAAACACCTTTGAAGGGGGCTGGTGATAGACGGTACCCATGTTACTATGGCCTCCAGATCAGGGGTTGAAATTTGGGATGGAAACAAGAGAACAGGTGTGCGTTGTTACTGAAAATTCAACACCTGAGAACTTTATAAATCTGGGCTGCCTTTTTAAAATACTTATTGTTTGAGGTGGTTTCTAAGAAAATATTTGTTATATCAAGATTGTTATCGTCACATTTATAAATCTTTTTCTGGCTGCCTTACACTGTGCTCTTTGTATTTGTGGTTGATTGATGTTGCCTCTTTAATTTACCGATGACTACAGTTTTGTTACTAAAATTCCTAAAGGACATTTCTTAGACCTCTAGGAACATGGTGGAGAAGATAAACAACACATATAAAATATTACACCATGGTAGGGACTCAGCAACAAATGAATGAATGAATAATTATAATGGTCATCAGTTATTCATGGAAACTACTAATGTCTGGCTAAGTGCTCATGCTAGCTCACCCTAGGTGCTTTATACACATTTCCCTAATACTAAGAACAACCCCAGTAAGTTATTATTCCCTGTGATAATGTAAAGATGAGGCGACTGTGGTTCAGAGCCATCGTACAATGTCCCAAAAATAACCTGTCTGGTAAGTGGTAGAGCTGAGAGTTCAAGCTACACCCATCATCTCTTAAACCCAAGGACTCAATCACTATGCTACATCATCTCCTTGGAAGTGAGGGGGGAAAGACTAAGGAGAAGGAATGAAAAGAGGGAGAAGGGAAGAAAGAAGAAGAGAGTGGGGGCAGAGGGAGAACATAAGAGGAATGGGAAGAAAAAAGGAAAATTTGAAAGACATGGTACAAGTCATCAAGTTTCATGGAACATATTCAGCCAACATGGCCCCTTCTACATGCAAAGTAACTTGGGGCATGAGGTACAAACAAGAAGCATTTCCAGGAAGAATATTTATGTCAAAGTGGATTCTGAGACTAACGTACAAGGATTATGTATGTTTCACAGGGGCAGGAAGCTTGGTGGAAAACGTTAAGAATAGGAGAACCCAGTGGTATAAAGGATTTGAGATGTGACCTACACAAACATCTGAGCTGTTAGATGATCATCCATTGGGGGCTTTCACCACCTTTTGGGCAGTAGGCAGTATATAGCTCTTGGTGCACACCTAAGCTGGTCCAACATCCTGGTGGCCCATTTCTCCAGTCATATTTTTCCCAAAGTCAGCAGCCCCTCCAGTGGAGGAATAACTGGACTGAAGTTAAAAAGTACATTTGGATTTGGCCACCTCTTATGAAGAAAAACCAATTCTAAGAACTTTGAAGAAGCAGCTAAAGGCACCTGGGAGTCTCTTATCAGCTCCCAAGGTTACTTAAAGTTTAGTGGGAGAGATTACAATTCTAAAAGATCCAAGTCGCTTCAAGACATAACAACTGCAGGAAAGCAAGCTACGAGAAGAACAAAGATATTGGCGAGACCCCTTCCAGGGCAGTGGAGGTTTATGGGGATTGACTTCCCATTGGACTGACGGACCAGACACACGATTAGCGAGGGCTTTGAAAACAGCCCTGTCCTTAGAAAGGGTTTTTGTTTCCTCCTATTAGAAAACATGATTTAAGATGTAAAGTCAGCCTTGCTCTACATTTACATAAGAATAACTGGCCACAATAAATCAGATCAGGGATGCCCTATGCTACCGCTACCGAGCTTTTTTATTCTGATCCAGTTGGGCTTCACTCTCCTCCCTCACTCTGATTGGGCAAACACCAGAGAACCCCACAGCTGGCAGCTGAGAACACGTCACGTGTCCCTGGTCTGAAGCACCAAAGATGGAGAGCTGCCCTCCTGTCCCTACCAGTGGAGCCAGCTTGCAGGCAATCTGTGTTTAGTCAGATTCTTTCCCCCCACCCCCAATAGTCTGCCTTTATTTGCATAGATTAGGCCAGGCTGTTCCTGTCTCAGTTGTGTGGGTTTTGTTTTTTTTTTCATCTATTATAGATTTTTAGAGACTTGCACATACACACACCCAAACCCTGTCACACACACTCAGAAAAGAACAGTGCCTTAGTTTGGGCTGTTGTTTTTCAGTCCTAGGACATTTCTTTTTTTCTTTTTAAAGGGAAAAATTCCAAGTGATATTCTACTAAGAAACAACTGTTAGCTCACCCCACCCAGAAAACCAAGCCTCACATCTTGAAATGCCGTGGATGTTAAAGAAAATGAAATGTGAGCTTCTGTGGGTGGACGGAAAGGGAGGGCTGCAGGTTTCCAATGAGCTGAGCGGTTGTTCGGATATGAAGAACAGAGAGGATTTACAACCCATCCCTGTGCCTCCGCTAGAAAGTGGTGACAAGCAGAGAGGTAAACTGAGCAAATCACAGAGGCTTGGCAGCAGCAGCCATAAACACTTCATGATAATGATCAAGAGTTCCAGGTGTAGTTCAGAAATTAACAGAGACTCCCTTTTGCTAGAAATGGTGTAATGTCACAGTGACTGTAAACAGCCAGCTACATCAACAGGGAAGTTTTTGTACCAGTTTCTTTGAAAATTTTATTTTTCCAACGCAGGGAGAGGTGAGAGTCTCTCTTAGAATACTTAAAAAACTAAGTCTTCTTGTCTCTTGCCCACAGTTTGAGGCAAGATCAGCAGAAGCATTTTTTCATGCTTTAAATTTCCCACACACTTACACACGTGCAGGAAATCCTGGAGTGCACACCCAGGATTTCTCTCTCTTATCCTTAACTACCTTGCTAGACTTGCAAATCGGCCGCTTTTACCTTTGATCTTGATTCCCATCTCATACGAGATTTCCAAGATGTGATTTCTTAAATTGATGGCAATTTTTTTAATGGTTAAAAAAATTCCCAATAACGACGGGTCCCCTAGCTATTTTCTTTTGAGAACTTAAGTAATTTAATGGGGATGATTTTTTTTTTTAACTTTTATGGCCAGGTGGCTCAAGGGGATATTTCGTTGAACACTGATTAAAAATAATTTCTTCTAAAGGAGTCTTGACCACAAAATGGAACCATTAATGGGCAGGGACGTTGTCACCAAAGCGGAATCATGCCTGATCGCCTCTCGTTCCTCCCATCACACGAGCATTTTCTTCTTCTCCTTTTTCTTCTCCTTTTCTTGTCCTTAATGGCAGAGTAAATAAGCAGCCAGCGAGGCCTAAATGTTTTCGGCCAAAAACAGAGTCCAAACTCCTCAGAGAAAACATTTGGCCTCTGTGGTTTTGTAATATGTTCCAGAACACTGAGTTCAGTGAAGAACATTGTGAAAAACTCCCATCCATCGGAATGATGGTGGGGAATGTTACAGTATCAGAAGTTTCATTTGGTCCTTTTCCTGCAGGCCCATAATGAGGCTTGTAAAAAAAAAAAAAAAATAGCGCTATGTGGAAGTTCTCATGGGAAAAATGAATGGCAAGAAATCCTAGCTTTAAAAGAAACAGCTAATCTGCTAGTTTGATTGTTCTTCAAAACTTACACTGAACCAATGAGCCTAATTAAAAACACTTGGCCTACTTCTATAAAGCATCATCGCTTTCTCTATGCTTCGTTTGTATACACCACAAAACTCCAGATAGACTATTGTTTTTTCAAGTGCTCACTAACAAAGTGCTGACTTTGTTGGGACGGCTGAGCTAATTTCTTGAACTCAGTGTGAAACCTTAGCTAAACAAAATTGTGGTAATTTTCCTTAATTTGTAAAAGTGATTGGAGTGCAAACAAAATTTTCCTCTTGGGTCAATCCTATAATTTTCAATTAACTAAAACTAATAGTCAGGCAGGCACCAAACCTACATTTTGTTTAAAGGGCTGGGAGGCATTTCCAAGGGTCAGGATGCATTAATTGTTTTTATAATTTTGAGGGGGGAGGTGGAGAGTCACTAATAAGCACGGTCGGTTTTGTTCCTAGTGTTAAAATACAAAAGGAAAGATGCTTCGAGGTAAAATGTCACAGCAAAATAAAATTTGTCCATTTAATTGTATGGTTATAATTAGGATGTGTTAGCACAGTTATCCCTTCATGCTCTGGAGTCTCCTTGTGTGAAAGCAACTTACACTCTGTACTTAAGCTGGCCTTCCGGTCCTTTATTGAATGAAGAAGGAAACATGGGGCCAGTTTCTGGAGACAGCTACCCAGCGATGACTGCTACTCAGCAGAGGACCTAGAATGTTACCACTCCCAGGGTGGTCCTCGGACCAGGATCATCCACCTCACCTTCGGAGCTTGTTAGAAATGCAGAGTCTCAGGTCCCACCCAGAGCTACTGAATCAGAATCTGGATTGCAAAAAAGATCCCTCGGTTAGGGATCTGTTTGGTTCCCTAAAGACTGTCTGGTTTGCACACAACAATCTGAGGATCTCTTCAAGTACACACTGGGCACTCAGACTATGCACTTGATGTATTTCCATAGAGGACATGTCTGGTTCTCTCCACGTGACGGGAGGAAATTCACATTCACCCTATAACCCTAGCTTCTTACTGCAAGGCAGGTCCATGTGCCAAGGCTCTTTGGGGTGGCAGGGGGCAGTCGGTTGCGGGGGTGTGGGGGGGGAGAAAAATGCAGCTTACAGGGAAAGAAAGCACCAATTCAGAATGAAATACGAAAATCACCAATTGTCGTTAATACAAGTGCCACGACCAAGCTAGAAGAACGTCGTACTGGGCATTAAAGCACACCCCTACTCCATAAAGCAAACGAACTGCCACACAGATGGTTTAACATCCAGAGAGACAGGATTGTCGAGCACTCCTTTCCTCTTCCCTTATTTCTCATGCTGCCGCTTTAGGTATCCAACCCATGATTTCAACAGATCCTGTCATTCAACACGGACACCCAGATGAATTCTTAAATAATTATAGTAGTAGTAGTAGTAGCACCTCATTTGGTCAAACATAGGGTGAAATGGAGAAGGAAAGTGGGTCTTAAGAGAAAACAGATTTTAGGATAACACACACACATATATACAAGATAGCGTCAAAGACCCACAAGGCCAAGGCAGCTCTGTCCACCATCTGCAGTAGTTCTTACCTGTGTAAATGAATCTTCCCGGTGTCCCTTTGCAGAACTGTTTGGATTTGTAGGACAATGTGACCTCTACAACACCAGGGATGTGCCGAGGAGGAGTTTGCACCCGGATGGCATGAGGAGTAATCAACTAGGGGGGAGACATTTGGGAAAAAAAACATTGTCACTGCATTACGTAAAGGACTCATTTCATATGTTTCTTATCAGCTCTCAATAAACATAGCCTTCAAACACATAATTAACCTGTCAGTGTTTAAATACAATCGTGATGGAACCTGTATAAAAGACACTGACGACAATATTTACAAGTGCTCTGAGCACAGCCATAACAACTTTATCTGAGTTTTCCTACACGGCAGGCACTCTGCTTCCTGGTTTGAAAAGTGAACCTGGCCTAATGAAATGATTTATCTACTGCAGGATATCCTTTGGAAAATCTCTGTTTGAAGCAGACACCCAAATCAGAGCTGAGCTCTGCCACTCCTCTCCAGAAGCTGGTGGGCCTGGTGTTTGAAGTGAGCCCTTAAACATGTGCAAAACACAGAGGTAGGAAATCAGTGGGCCAAGGTGCTCTGATTAGCTGCAGAGCACATGTAGGAAATGCCCCTGAAGACCATTTGGTGCATTAACTACCAGAGGCACAATCAAAGAGCTTTAAAGGGGAAACCCAAGAATGTGCCTCCCTGAAATAGCTGAGGGATCTAGCAGAACTAAGGACTGTCCATAAAAGGGAAATGGAAAGTTGGGGAGGGGGCTGGAGGATGATCAGTGGTCCATTATGCAATGCCACGTGCACAATGAGAAAGGTCATTTCTGAACCCTGTTGGCAACCAGAGTACGCTGCAAAGCAGAATTTATTTTTTAGTACTCGTATCTTTGTTTATATAACTAAAATGTTATTAACGGCCATAAAACTGGCATTATCTGGTTCTTTGAAAACCCCAGCCCTGGTATTTGACTGGCTGACCTCTCTGATGGTGCTGGACTCTGCGTGCTCTCTCTGTGGTGTGTGCAACAGCCCATCCGTTACTCCTTTCAGACGCATTTAGATCAGTGCTGCGGTACTGAGTCAGTATGCAATGGGTGATCACTTGAGTTTATACTAACTCATGTTTCTGCTGTTCTTATAACTTAGAAAGGGCTTTTGTTTCAATGTGCAAATTCAAATGTTTTGCCCAGAGAATCACAGGTGACACCATGAGAATCCAGGTGACACCCACAAATGCCAGCCCCTGCGTCCTGCCTGGGTAAACTGTCCTAGCACAAAGTCCTGGCAGAAAGAATGTAAGAAAGTTGCTACTGCTAAAATCCGCAAGTAATTTCTTTCAAATGCTCTTTCTTGAAACATAAAGGTCATCTGCATAAAAATCATTTTAACTTAGTAATTAGAAATGCCTATCCTCTTCCATAGAATGTGTGGACCCTTAGTTTATTTGCTGGAAATACACAGAAGATAGTTCACTAATACCGTGCTTATGTGGAACCCCTGGAGACTGAGCTCTCCATGGCTAAGTTTTTCAGACGGCTAAGGGTTTATCCATAAAAGCACAAAAAATATTTAAGATTTTGACCTTTTCATACTGAAATTCTTCCAAAATGCACTGTATGTTTTCTAAAGTAAGCAAAGTATACATAATTTAATTTAGCCTTGATAAATCAAGATTTTCGTTTGGAACACCCCTTCTTATATCTTGTATCAAAGCTCTATTTATCTTAGATCTATATATCTTCTATAATACAGAAAAGCCCTAAGTGACCACTGAGGTATGAGGGGCTATTTTTCCCTGCACTAAATGGCCCTGGATACCTATGAGTTTTAAATTATTTCTATTTTATTCTTTTTTTTTTTTGTCTTTTTTCCTCCTGGTGTCCTTTGCACCTTCTATACTGCTCTTCTAATCTTTAAGCATCGAAATCAGGAAATCAAGTTTACTATTATATAGAGAATAGGAGAAGAAAAGAGGCTCTGAAGAGCAGTAAAAGATGACCTTCCAAAATCAAGTGCATGTTTAATCTCAACTGATCAGACAGTGTTTGTGCAATGTTGGGATTAACACTTGTTGAGTACGTAGGTTATCTACTACATTGCCGAGGATTTTACTTGCAAACACTAATTTGGTCAGAACGATCGTAAGTATTTTTATCGCTTTTTCAGATGTGAAAACAGAATCATAAATTGTTAAACTGCTTGCACAAATCACGCTCATTAGAGCAAATAAGAGCAAAAAAGTGACCCCAATGCAGTTCAAAAAATGACAGGAACAAATTCTTCCTATCTAATCATAAAAAAGAAATCGTTTATATTCATACCTTTAAACTTTTTAAAGGTACTATCAAACTCAAAATTTTCAGATCCAAAGACTGTGTGTGTGTGTTAATCTACATGCTATATCCATTTTTCACTTACTGCTTGGTCCTTGGCTATGTTTCTGATGGTGGAAGGTGCCATATAGTTATATTCCAAATAAGTGGTACGCTTCTATCTTAAGAGTTACTTGGACTGTAGAGTAACATTTATTCACAAGAACTTTCAGCCAGTTACAAAATACTTCACCTGCCCTCCCTTTTCTCAGGGGAAATACATCTTAAAAGATGGAAAGATATCAGCAGACGATTGAGACATCTTTTTAAGCATAAGTACTTATTACCTATGAGTTGATACACTAAGAAACAAAATGGGCCTTACAAATTGATTAGATATGACTGCAAAGAAACTACTAAGAGACTGGGGTGTTGGCAGAAAGTACTAGGCTCAGGAAATTGAAACAAATTTTCATTTACAATTTTATTTTCAGTTTTAATCAATCACTCTAACTAAAGCAGAGATTCATTCTTGAAATAACTATCCTTCGCAAATGAGGTAGAATATGAATCATCATTAGAGAGTGAATTTGTTGATGTTTTCCTTGCTGTGGATGTTAGTCTGGGAACAGGCTCTCGCACTGACACATGATACTGATGGCTTACAGAAGGAAAAACTTGTATCTAACTTCTGTCAGTTGAAAGCAGAGGCTTAATTACTAACCACTCAAAGAATTACAGTGTTTATTACGGGAAGGAATGCTAGTAATCATTTAAAACTAACACTCTCACTTCATGAGCGAAGGGCACAAAAGTCCAGAAAAGTCTACTGGCTTCAAAAATTGACTCAACATGTTAGGGAAAAGACAGGGTCTAGATTTGGAAGTCTAGAACTCAAGACCCACCTCCAAACCCCTCCCCCCATCTCAGGATAAATTTCCCACATTGTTCCAACCTGGCTGAACTAAGGCAGCCCCTCTAAGTTACCGAAGGAGGAAGGGCTCTAGTAAGTCTAAATTTTCCGAACTTCCATCATTGGAATGCCACTTTCTTAGTTTTGCCATATCTATAAACCACCTATACAATTATGTACTTAAAAATTTTTAATTGGTTAACTTTTTGTTTAAAATAACTTATTTTAAAAGGAAGCTATATTATTATCGCAACTGGTATCCCCTGCCAAAATAAGAAGGAACTGTGGGCGGTAATCTTAAGGTTAATATGATGTTAAATCCTAGCTAGATAATGTTGACAACCTGCGTGGGTTTATTGAAAAGGGAGTTGAGCTAGTGCTGGACGTTACAGGCTTCTTTGCCCCAAATGAGACTTTGTCCCTTAACATAAATCAGAAGGATTAAA
The DNA here is from genome assembly GCF_059928025.1 of Delphinapterus leucas. Classification (NCBI taxonomy): domain Eukaryota; kingdom Metazoa; phylum Chordata; class Mammalia; order Artiodactyla; family Monodontidae; genus Delphinapterus; species Delphinapterus leucas. The sequence continues at coordinate 603,120 of NW_028322285.1, forward strand.
AGAGAAATAAAAGGAAAATCACTTTCTCATGATGTGATTCAGTTCTACTTAATGTCTGTGTCGAATCCAAAATGGTCTCTTGTACAACCACGGGGCACGTACCCCACACTTTGGGAAATTCTATTCTAAGTGATTAGAGAACAGATTCACTCTTTTGACTTAACTTCCTTAAATCACAAACCAAACGAGCTAAAAATAAATATTCTTCTGAAACCCTGTAGCATCTGACACTACTTTCTTCCTTTTTGGAAGTCTATACTTTCTTCACTTCTGTGACACTAATTATGAGACCTAAGACTTGCAGAGCATCTGATGGTTTATCAAAGCACTTTCACATTCACTCTTTTAAAACCCATCCTTATGGGATATGTATTCCAGACGAGAAAAGTTGAGGGTCAAGCAAGTTAACTAACATTATTTGAAACAGTAGAAGAAAACCCATCTCTTACGCCTGTTAAGTGTTTTCCAGGGCTCCTCTCATATTCATTGGTTCCTGTTCTCTTCATGTGCCAACTATTTCTTTCTGCCAACTTGTTAACTGTAGAAATTTCACAAGTCTTGTTCTAGATCTCTTTCTTTTTCACTTGCCTGACATTTCTTGAATTCACTCATTGGCTCAATCACCTCGCCTAAACTGACTTCCAAATCCACACCTGTAGCTTTGATCTCTTTGGCCAAGCACCACATTTTTATGAAAAACAGAGTAACAGAATCTCCCTGAACTTGTCTTACTGCCACCTCAATCTCAACAGGGCCCAAGATAAATTTATCATCTTCCTACCTATAAGTGAATTTCTTGCTCCTGTGTTCCCTCTCTCAGCTAAGGGAACACTCTCCTTTGAATCACCCAAAATAGAAAACTTAGGATCATCTTATGTTTTTTCTCCCTTCAACTTTTCTTTTAGTCATGTTGATTTTACCCTCCACTGAATTCCACTGGCCCCTTGCCTGGCTTCTTTATCCTGTTCAGGTTGTCACCATTTCTTACTCAGATGACTGCAATATTATAACTGCCTTCTAAATGGTCTCTCTCTACTTCTACCTTCTCCGCCAGAACTATCTTCTTCAAATCAATCTCACCACAGCATGCCCTGACTCAAAACCTCACCTGCCCCCTTTGTGTATGGTGTATAGTCCAGACTCCTTGGCATGGTAGTCAGGTGCTCTAAGGCCTGACAGCTGATCACCCTTGCTAGTCACCCTCCCCACTCTGCCCTTCCACACTCTGAAGGCCATGCGGATACATGAAAACACCACGGCCTTGCCTAACATCTTTGCTCTGTTCATGCCATTTCTTGCCTAAATTTTCCCCTATGATATTCCTCTTGTTCTTTAAGACCCTCACCAGATGCTCTCTCTTCCAATAAGTTTTACCTGATCCACAGTTACCTGCACCTTTGTAAGAATTTATATAATTACAGAATGTATACTATAGAAGGCATCCTATCTTACTTTGTGCCATAAAGATTTTCTTTCTCCCATTAGACGGTCCCTAAGATCAGCTACGGGGTCTAATTCGTATCTGTATCCTCTAAAGTATTAAACTGAATGCCTTACATACAGGATATTTCCCAAATATTTCTGAAATAAATACTTGTGTAAATTGGACCAGAATTCTACTAGATGTTTGATTGCATTAAGCAAGCAATCCCTATCCATAAGAACTCACTGTTCTTAACCTGACAATATTTAACCCTCATTCCCTAAGTTGCTCTTAAAATTAATTATCCAACTGGCCCAGCACTCAGGTCCCTGCACGAGACTACTGCTCAGATATCATCTAAGTGGTAAAAAAAGAAGATGTCTAAAGGTCTGGGACTCATTCCAGCGAGAAGGGATAAGGCGAAACAAAGAACAAAATGGTTAAGCAATACTAAAAAGTGGGCCACAAAAGATCAATGCTCCAACAGCAGTGTTTATTTCTAGACTGATGACATTAGATGTGATACATCTTCTGTCTCTCCTGATTCTTCCTCGCGTGCGTGTGTGTGTGTACTTCTGTGTTTATTTGTGTGTGTGAGAGAGTATGCATGTGCTTGCACAGGAAATAATAATCATATAGATAATTCTGGAATAAATAAATTCATACATTTACAGGTATTACTTTTATTATGAGAAAAATATTACTAAAATCAAAAGTAGAATACTATCAGTTTTGTGCAATATGTATTGTATGTGATTATATAAGAATTAGATATATATTTGCATGGAAGAAAGACCAAAAGGAAAATCATCAAAGTGTTAAGAGGAGTTACCACTAGATGGTAAAGTTACGGGTAATTATATTTTCCTCTGCTTACCTCCCTGAATTTTCAGGCTTCTCAGCAATCAGAATGCATTAATATTATAATCAGAAGCAATCATTTTTAAGTGTGGTATCGCAATGAAAGAAACACACATGGTCTCTGCAAGGCCCCAGAAGAGGCTGCCAGCACACCAAGGACCTGCCGGTGACAGCAATTTTGCTCCCTCCGAGCTGCCTGTGTGAGCATTTTCTCTTCTCCAGACTCAGAGCACAAGAGCAGAAGAGTCCCGAGTGGTCGGCCAGGCGAGGCACACTTGCTGTGGCCTCTGGGTACAAAGTGAAGCTGCTGTGACCGTGAGAGACAGGATGCAGACATGGGGGGCGGTGGGTGAGGCCTGTCCTTGACAGAAGTGGGAAACAGGAAAGAGGAACGACTCCCTCTATGGGTGCACAGAGAATCATGAAAGATGCATAGGGTTGGAAACAAAACCCCAAAGAGGCAGTCTGCAAAGCCTGGAAGTCCAGAAGAGGGGCATGGGAGACGATAATTCTCCAAATGGTTTTTATAAAAGTCTCTAGCAGGATCAAAAGTGTGACCCACGTTGTGGGTGAATGAGAGTACCTAGTATTTTAAAATATTAATGGAGACATGTTGGAGAATTCTAGGGGAAAAGGACAAGTCTTGGGAATCACCTTCTTCTCTGAGAGCCAGTAGCTCTTACTATCTGTATCCCTGTAGCTCACACTAAATGGATGGTGGTGATGACCTTGATGGTGACTCCAGCAGCAGTGACTTTTCATTGTCTTCTTACTCTGTGCCACATACTGTGAGAAACTCCTTCAGTGATTTCCGTCCTACAGTATTAGGGACAGGCACGGGTAGTAGCTGGTTCACAGATGTGAAAAATGAATTTCAGGAAAGTTAAGAAAAATGACCAGGGAACCGATAAGAAGCAAGTCTGCCTGACTGATGACCACCTTTATACAACCACAGCTGTCCCTCCCTACTACTCTTTATTGTTTTTCCATAATTCCTGGCACTTGTACTTTTCATCCTACCTCCACTGTTAACAGGGTAGAATGGGTCCTCAGCCTCTCCTGCATTCAAAAATGTTCTGGGAACACAGCAGGTTCTCAAAATAACCTTTCTCATTGGTGAGAGGTTGGCTGAGAATTATGTCCCAGCAAAACAAAAGAGCAATTCTAAGATAAGCCTTTATGCACGTTTTCCAACCAATGGAACTATATGAAATAAATGCAATTTGAAGTTCCATGCTACAAAGCCAAAAAATAACTGGGATTACTAGAAAGCGCACCAGTGATTTTTCATTACCACCCTTAGGACTTAATATTTTAGCCTTAATCACTTTCAACACTAAAAGTAAAAACAAAACCAAAAAACTCGAAGACAAGCAAAGACTTAAAGAGAAGGGGTAAAAGGAAGGAAAAGTTAAAGTTTCTTCTCTGGAAAAATAATTAATGGTTATGACTAGAAAAAGGCTAAAGTGGGCACTGGTACAGTGGTTTTTAGGTATTACCCCTCCAAGAGTCTGGGTTCTAAGGTACACTGGCCCATTCAGCCAGTGTCACCCTCTGTGCCTCACTTTACCATCTTATCCTGCACCAGCTCCTGCTCTGTGGGAGTACAGACAATAATGTTAAATATGCTTTGTGTTTGGGTAAAGCTTCTCTAGGGACCCTAAAGCACTTTCCAGATTAAGTTTTTAATTTATGCATTAATAATTCTCACAGCATTCTCCCTCCTCCTCAATTAGGATAATAATATCCATCTCTTTTGAGATAGGCAGGGGGTGCTGAGTGATGGACATAAAACAGACACTTAAATAAGGAAACTATAACATAAAAGCATAATTAAAGCTTCAAAACCAAATCGACCAAGGAGCTTTAAAGAGACACCACAGTGATGGTGACCACACAAGAAAACTTATTTTCCTTCCACTCTGGGGCATTCATCTTTCTGTAGTTAAACATGGTGTTTAAAAAATATTATTTTCTGGAGTTCTTAAAGAAAGTTGAAATATGATCAGTGTATATTCTTGGGCACTGTGCTGGCTGTACCTACATATTTTATCTCTATTTCCCTGAAGTGGATACAACATAAATCAGGGGATGCTAGCTCTTCTCTCTCAGTGTATTCTGGTTTGTTCCCTAATCAGGGTTCTCTGGGTTTCGTAACCCAGAGTTTTTTCATTCCCAAGAATTGCCTGTCTCAAAGGCAGTATATGATTTCTCAGGGAACGTGAGAGAAAGCGCGTGGAAGCATTTACTGTTTCACAAACATTCTGGTTTCCTTTTGTCCTTTCAAGAAAATAACAAAACCAATGTTTAGCAAAATATGTTGGGTCCCATGAATTCCCAAAGATAAACTTTACGTATGAATGTCAGAGGAGACTTTTGAAACTAAAGTCTCAGGAATTGAGTTAAAAGGGGATTTAAAATCTACGTTTTAACCGTCAGTCACATCTCCTAACACTGTCTGAAATGTCTCTCACGTAGGTATTGACACAGACACAGATACATAGAAGAGAGATATAGATCTATTTTCCTATTGATTGCCTGCATCCCCCAACTAGAATATAAGCCCCATGAGGATGCGAACTTGGTCTTTCTTGTTTTCACTACTCTGTTTCCAGTTTTAAGAGTACCTTGGACCTAGCTGACATTCAATAAGTACTTATTGAACATTGAATGAGTAAATACCGTGACATCATTAACCACCACTAATAATTAGGATAAAGATTCAATAACGTCCCTTATGAATCTACCAAAAAGATACCATCAATACCACCCCATTCAAAAAATCTTTTTACTAAAGAAAAAGAATTATTTTAACTTTGCCCCCACAGACTTCCTGGTAGCCTCATTAAACATTCACAAAAATATACTACCCAATTCTTCTGACCGAGAAACTAGCCAGGTCCCTAAATCAATGCAGTTAATTGTACAAAACAAAACAGCAATAAGATCATCTTTCAAAATAACAGATTGGGGAGAAAAAGGCTAAAATAAATATATTACGCTTCAACTACCTTTGGTTTTGTGGGTTGATTGATTGATTTATTTTTCGGTAATTTATTTTTTAAATAAACTTTCTCCAGCTCTCTTCCCAGGATGTAAATCTTGTGCCAACTGGGCACCATTAAAGACTGGATCCCATCCTGACCATGTGGGAGCTGGAAAAGCACTGGTGAGATCCTGAGGTCCACAGTATTCCAGACGGGGAGGACTGGACACCAGTAACACCAGCCCCTGTGGTTTGAAACTGCACAATGGGCTCTTTCTCAAGGCCTGTTTTTCTACATTCAGTCAAGAAGGAATATCATTCCCTAGTTGGGCCTGGCTTAGGGTCCTGGGTTGCTGCTTTGTTTGTTTGAAAATTAAAATATAAAAGAAAAAGGAAGGCCAGATACATTTTTGGAAGGGGCTGCATGTCATCAAAGCTGGTGGTTTGCAGGGCAGAATCTTTGCCTGCAAAGATTAGGAATTAGGAACAAAAACGTAAGAACCAAAAGGTGGACTAGCAGGGAATTAATTCACGTCTCACCAGAAAGTCTTTTAGGTTCTTTCAGAGCTCTAAGAAAAGGATATCAAAGCTGTAAGATGCTAAACAGTGACTCATTCTCACATTCTTTAGGGGTATAGTTCCTATTTGCATCCTATCTACGGTGATCCTTGCACACATACTCAGTAATTCCTGATTTAACACATGCCTCCAGGAAGTGAGTTCTGTGGAAAACTGAAGCCAACCCCCTTTAAATACCGTGCCACCACAACTGCTTTCACTGAAGTCTTTCGAGGATGCATTACACACATCACGCTGTTTCAGACAGAAGATATTGAATATAATTGCCATCTCTTTCTCGACTACTCAGGGCCACTGTCATTATGAACAGCCATTAACATGCTGCGCAGTAATAGAGTTCTTCGTCTGCTTTTTAGGTTTTCCTTTCCTTCCCTTGACATTAAGCTGTCACTTCTGCTGTCACTGAGCCTGCTTCTAACAACCCGCCTCTAGTTTGCTCCTTTTAATTTGCTATGACCTGGGAAAACAGATAACATAGTTGGTTGAAAATTACTCTTCTGGTTACCTCAAAGTCTGTTATTTTATATATTTACTCTCTTTTTTTTGGCTCACTTCTGGTTTCATGCTGAATTTTGGAGAGTTGCGGTGACTAGAACACTCTTCTCTGGATAGATGAGCTTTCACTACCTTCTTTTTAGATGGTTAAAAAAAAAGATGGCTCTGGAGTCAGAAGAATTTTGGTTCAAGCCCAAGTTTTGCAAATTACCAGCTGTGGGACCTTTGGAAAGTCACTCAACCTCTCTGGCCTTCAATTTCATTGTCTGGGAAGGGGGAAGGGCTAGTTATCTAACTAGTGTTATTAAAGGACTTATTGACTTAACGCCTATAATGAGTTTAGGAGAAGGCCTCACTGGTATCAATCACTTAAAAAGTGTTAGTTTTATTACTACTTAATCCTCACCATAACCAACAGATTTACACTAAGGTATTTATGTGCATCCTTACTGCACAATAAATATATCTAAATATAAACTACCTAATTATACATGCATTAACAAAAACTAAACTGCAGTCTATCTGGTACTGATGCTATGAAGCAGCACTGAATATAACAGTTGCTAAAAAGTAGCATTTGTTTGATTGAATGAAAGGAGAAGCAGTGTCCTTCAACATTATTTTGTATAAATTAATGCCTCTGAAGTGTAAGGCTCTGTGCTAGACTCTGTAGACTAAGCTGAATTTTGCATGGATCCTGCCTTCAAGGGAGAGCGCAGCCCCTTATGTCACAATAATCAAAGATAGAAAGTGATAAGAACATAAGATGGTACAGATAAGGCCATTAGGAATTGAGAAAGAGAAAATATTCAATATCTAGAGCTGTGAGGGAAGATTTCACAGACAAAAATGATTTTTTTCTGGATCGGAAAGGGTGGAAGGATTTGGGCACAGAAAGGAGGGAAAAGCATTGTGGAAGGAGGAATGGCATAAACAAGACAAGAGTGCAGAGGTGAAAAAAATCACTGCGGGCATAAAGAGCCACATCTTTATCCCATCACTCATTGTGACTGGAGCAGAAGTTAAGATGAATGGTGGGTATGGATGTTGAAAAGAAAGGTCAGAGGCTTACGGGGCTGTGCTTGAATCCCAAACTACGGAGTTACGGCTTTAGGAAAGAGGAAGCCAGTAAGGTTGCATAAGGAGAAAAGCTTTAGGTCAGATCATCAGGGAGCCATTCCAGCAATCAGCATTGAGCACATGGATGAAATGAGCACAACACTATATAAATATTGACTTTCTTCATTGAAGTCACATGACTGCAGCCAGCTGCGAATTCTGTCTTTGATTCACGTTAAAATTAGAAACACATCACACTTCTGTGGTTTATCCGTTTTCAAGTTATAGGCACATATGTGTACCTCCCGAATGCACTGTAAATAAATAGCTGAAAATGTCAACCTAAAGGTGCTTTTAACTAACCCGTAATTATCAACATAGAGGATAGACTTAAAGTGCCTTAGTCAAAAGTAACAATATAGACTAGAGGATTTTAAAGCATAAGGTGAGCATGGTTGTAACTATGTAACTATATTAAAAAGGCCATTAGACTATTTTTAATCTGTTTTTTAAATACGCTGGCTCACTTAGAAATCATTCCCTGTGAAATAACTTGGACTTGAAAGGTATTCTTCAAAGTCATATTCAAAGTTTGATGCAAGTGATTCAGACTACTCCTTTAATTCTTTACAAATGAAGTTTAAAATTTTGCATTAAGCATCTTCCTCTTAATAGATGATCAATAAGTACAGGTTGAATAAAGACTTGGCAACTTATGTATTTAGGAAAAAGCAGGCAATTAGGAATTATTTAAAACCTGTACATTTAATAAACTTTGAATTAAACTTATACCTGTAAGCTTCAATATATGTAAAGTAGATGACACAGCTATTTACACTGTGCCCTATTTATGTTAAAAGTTTTTGAAAGAGAAGATATTTGACACAATGTCTTTCTCCACCTTAATTTTTTTTATTTTAGTGGAATTGTATCTCATATAAATGTGTTACACATAATAGTCGTTAGAGTTGTGATGCTATTATGTATAAAACTTGGGAGGGTTTGGTAAATATAAGGAAGTATGTTAAAAAAAACTAGGGAAATGTCACGAGAAATCCTGGTACAAGAGAAAGCTGAATGGGGAGTGAGGTTGGTGTCTGGAGAACCGGGCTAAAATCCCAGCACTAACTAGCTAAGGCATTCTCAGGACAAGTCACTGCACCGGCGGGCGCTGGAACCTCTTTTTCCTCACTTTCAAAATAAAACAGCTGCAGTTGATGACTGGAAATGCTCCTCAAAATTTTGTGACTCTACATGTGGTTCAGTGAAAATCAAGGCTGGATATAAGGCCTGGGAAACTCACAGTGGGAGCATGTATGAGTTGTAGTCATTCATTTTTTGATGTCACAGAGGAGCAAATACTATTTTTCTTTTTTGAAATTTACAGTCCTTCCTCTGAGCTATGTGCACACATGAGAATAGAAAGTAGATATGGAAAGGAAGAAGGGAAGAAATCAATAACTGCATTTAAAACCTTATTTTCCGACTTCCGGATTCAAGCAGCAAAATTGCTTCTCAGCCCCACAAACTGCTATTTACCTGACCATGGTCACCCACAGGTTTCCCAAAGGGTGGCTTCTTTTGCCTTCTGCCTGTCTCTGGGAATGCCGTTGAAGAAAACATTCATCTGGATGAAAAAGACAGTGTATGGCCCCTGGATGAGGCTAACTGGTTCATACAGTAATGTAACGCTGGCTTCTCCCATTTGAGCTAAGTGGTCCTGGCAATCTTTAAATATAGCTGTCCTACAAAATCACATGGCATCTAACGTCAAGTGTGCACGGACTAAAACCAGATGTAAAATATGAGAGAAATTCTGTTCAGAGCCTTGCAGGATTAAACAATAATGGCTCCAAACGTTGGTCTAATCTGAATAATACTCTGCAAATATTGCAGATTTTCCTACATCTACACCAGCCCAATCACTTCATAATTGGGTTTCATGACTTTACTTCATTAACATGAAATCTAAATATACTTCAGCCATTATCAGTATATCTTCCTGTAAAGTGATCCCTGAAAAAACAGGTTCTGTGGTCACAAACTTTGGAACATGCTGCATACTATGTCTTAGATAGTCAAAGGGCATATAAGTACCTCGAAAACTCTAGGACAGGACCAGTGGAATCTGTTTGACTCAACATTTCCCAAATTCACTGGGAAAAGCCTCCCACCCCCATCTGCCATGGGGTGCCTATTAAAATCCGAAAGAACTGGTATATTCCATAGAACTATCTGGAAGATGAATTAGAGCAACATTGTGGTATAAGTCTCAGGTGGAGATCAGATACCAGAATGTGAAGTGTAGAGAGTGAAAATATGGACTGAAGAGGTATCAATAGGGAGATCCAGTTTGGGGGCTAATTAAATCATTTTGATGAAGTTCAAAATAAACATGATATTGTATACTGCAAATGTGTTCTAAAAGTGAAGAACAAAACAATAGTGGAAGAAGTTACTTCCAACCCATCCTCACTCCCACCCTTCTTACTGCTGGGGGGGTTTCAAGGGAATTAATTCTAGATAAAAGGAATGACTAGAATTGTAGCTGGTTTCCAAGAGGATTTGGTCTAAGACCCTCATTTTCAGATGTTGAGATGGAGGTCCAGTGACCAACAATGACTAAAATATAGGTGCTCTGACTGGACAATGGAAGGATTATAATTACTATCTGGCTCCTAGCCCACTGCTACCCCGTGAAATCTAAATCCTTTCTTGGATGGTTGTCTTCCATTCCCGCCACCTTCTGCTCCCTGCCAATCCCACCACTGGACATTTTTTACAGGCAGCTTAAACACCATAAGCTGTATAAATTCTCTCAGCTATTTCAGTGACTAATTAAAAGGATTGTGAGAGCCTAAAATGTCCAGCACAGAGATCCACCTGGACATAATAGAAACCTGATTGGTTACTGGAACAGTCTACCTCTGACTACACAACTCTCTCTGCCTTCTAGAACCTTAGCTGGAATTTTAAACCACAAATTTAACTCTAGATTGCATAAATATATTATGTAACTCTCTAATTTGCTACATGAGAGCAAGCTGTCTTTCTAAATAATATACCAGATCCCACAAAGCCTCACTTTAATCACGGATAGTACCTACCCCAGTGTTCCACACCAGCTGGTAAGCCAACCAGTACTCACTGTTTAGAAATTAGAGGAATTCAGAAGGAGATATTAAAATAACAATTGGCTCGACAAACCAGTAGCAGGAGCCCCTTGCCCTTCCAAATCACAGGTTGGTAGAAAAGCAAAAGCAATGAAGTACATGTGTATTCAAGAAAAAAACTCAACCCACATTAAACATTAGCACACATCAACCCTGTTGGTTTCTCTGGGTTTATATATAAAACACTACAAAGATTTTTTTTTTTTTTAAGTCTTCTGGTGTAAGACATGACAAGGAGTACGAGAGTATCAGGAAAATAATTTGCTTTGTAAAAAGAGAGGAGAAAGGGCGAGAAGCAATAAGGAAGAGTAACAAAGATAGCAAACCAAATTCACAGGAAAGCCCTGTGGTTCACCCCAAACTTGGGAGCTCACAGAAGGCAGCCCTGAGTTAGGAACGGGACAGTGCCACCTGTCTTCTTCCCAACTGGGGGCCATCAGTGAGCTAAAATGAACTACTCACTTGCAAAAGATTGGGTTGGTAGAGGAAGGGCACAGATGAGGGTAAATGAAGCCAGCCCTGTTTTCTCTGGCTCTTTTTTAAACTTCTTTAGCTAAAAAGAGACTCGAAATAATAGCATCAGCTGCTAATCCAAAGTGTTATCTCCTTGTCCCGGCCCACCAGCCCGCTTCCTGCGTGCTTTGAGCGACAGAGTGAAGAAACGGAGAAGAGATAGAAGTCTACTTAAAATGCAAAGTACTAGATCTCAGAGGTGGCATAACCTCAAGAGAAAATGTGGCCAGGGACAAAGAATTTGAATAGACTGGGGTCCTACTCTAGAGAAGAGGCCCAGGCAGGTTAACTGTCTTAAATATACAAGTAACTTAGTCATTCATATAGAAAAAGAAGAGGTTGTCTTCTGCCTCTAACACAAAGCATATACCCTTCATAAGGGTAAATTCTTCCTGTAAGCCAACGGCTCCACCCACAAACTTACACAACTAGAAAATGAAGGGACCGCTCTTCTGATTCTCTACATGACAAGTCTAGCTTACTTTGGGAGGTGACAGTAACTGTTAAGATACCATCAAGTATAAGGCATCAATGGCAATTCCACCCTGGTCTGATATGGTAAAACCCTAGGGTAAAAATTTTGACATAGGCTAAATCATGGACGGTTAAAAAGGTGAGCCCTGGATTTGGACTGTCTGGGTTCACATCGCATCTCCACCAGTTGATAACTGAACAGCTTATTTAACTTCCCCAAGCTCAGTTTCCTGGTTAGTAAAATGAGAACAGCATGTTATACATGCTACCCATGCGAGCTGTCACCAGGTTCACGTGAGAGCCATGGCAAACACTTAGCATAGTACCTGGCAGGAACTAAGTGCTCAATGAATGTTAGCTAATATTAGTCATACTCTACTTTCATAGATATCTTCTCTTAATAGTCACAGTTACCAAGTTCTGATTCTATCCAGTGGAAGCCTGGAGAAATGGCCCCCAATTTCTTTGGGCCCTACCAAAATAAAAGACACAATTTAATTTTGACTAAAAACAACAGTCATAGTTACTACTACTGTTGCTATTACTACCCTTACTACTGTACCACCTGGATTACTGTGCATGTCTTTTTTTCCTCTCTTCTTCCTGTCCTTCCTTACTCTCAAGATTCTACCTATTTGCTCTCTCATTAACGTGGGCTTGTATTTCCTTTGTAAAAACATACATTGTGGTTCAATCCCATCTCTAGCCCTATCTGTCAGTGTGATGGTGGATCTCTGACCCTCTCTGACATTTGGCTTAGTTATTATATGTATGTAACATGGGGCTATAACGAGAATCAAATAAAATAACACCCATAAAGTGCCTACGCATGAAAACCCTTAGTAAATGTGAGCTACTTCTCAATTTCTCGTCAGTATACAATGGATTTGGGGATTTGGAGCAGTACCAGATTCTCTCCCTGCACTAAAAAAGAGAGAACATCATACCTGTCAAATAGCCTGGATGAAAATCTAAATTTATAAATAGTTTAGAATATTTACAAAAAGTTCACCTCTGCAAGACTCATTTTTCCAAATGTCAGGACCATCATGATGATAACAGGCCAAATTAAAGTCCTCCATCCAGACGCCCAACTGCTAATGCTGCAGGGGATTTATTTATTTTAAAAGAATATTAGCTAAAACATTTTGGGAAACTACATAGTGGGCTTTCACCAGGGAAGAGTCATAGCTGATTTATGATATATCCACGAAGGAGAGCAGTTTGTGAGGAGGAGGTGGGCAAAGAAGGAGCATGCGCCCTCCAACCCTCACCTCCCAGCTGGACCCCCCAGATCCATCATGAGGGGCTTCTGGTACACTCAAGGCAGGGGTAATGGAGGGACACATGAGGGAGGAGGACAAAGGTATCACCTCAGTGGATTTTCTTTTTCATGACTTGTGTTGATTTTTATATGGAAACAGATCCTTTAAAGCAATTTAGATAAATCTAAGGTAGAATTTAGCCTCCCTTACGTGTTCACCAAAAAGGGCAAGAAAGTGAGGGAACCGAGAGGAAACTGGGGACCTTGACAAGGTGCAGGGAAAAATTAACAATTTCCTGATATGCTGAAGTCCTTTATTCCACATCCAACGTGGTGCACCTGGCCTAAGACAGGCATGAGGTTGTAAAGGGAGCATCACGCTAACCCCACTTATTCTCAGGGGTCAAGAATATGGCTGATTCTGAGCCCCACTTCTCAGGCCTCACTGTGACTGCTATGACCCGGATAAAAAGTTCATATTCTATTTATTCTTCCCCTCTTCTCAAGGTCCAGGACAAGCAAAAGAATGGGGGGTAGGAAGGGATGAAGACACAGCCCAGGGGACCTGGGAATGGCTATCCTTGTGAGCATTGTTGTCTCCAGCAGCGAGGAAGAAACATCTGCCACGTACGTGATGCTTCTAATGTTACAACCCAATGTTTCCAACAAAGAATGGGGTGCAGTCAGCCAGGGGAGTTCAGTCCACCTCCAGACCTGCGCTGTTCTAACGTGGACAGCAATGAGTTTGGTGGGCTGAGAAGTCCATCTCTGATTCAGCTTTAAGGGAGCTTGGATTCTCTGGCCAAGAGCATGCCGCTTGTTGGATGCATGGGAAAGACAAAGGCAGCGGCAGAACGGGCTGGCAAGGAGCTTGCTGGAGCGGCTTACTGGCAGTGAGGTGTGCACATAGAAGGCTTAAAAGGAAGGGCAGCCTCTGCTTTGGAAAGATAAATGTACTCAACTGTCACAGTCTTAACTTTCTGCTTATCTCTGTGGCCCCTCCAAAGAGAAAACACAATCAAAACATCTGGATGGGCTAAACAGTGGTGTCATGGGAGGACAACCAGAAATGGAAATAGAAACTCTGAGTTCTAGCTCCAGCTCTGCTACTGACTCCTTTGTGTGGCCACATACCTATCACTCACACTCCATGGGCTCTGGGTGGCTGCTCTGGGGTGATGTAATTACATATGTCTAAGTCTCAGTATCCTTATCAAGAAAAGATACACGTTAAGAGTATTTACCTTGTGGTGTAGAGGGAAGATTAAGATGATCTATGTCAAGAACTCAGCGCAGTGCCCAGAATCCAGTAAGTCTCAATAAAGTTTAGCCATTCTATGAGCACTTGTAAAGTGTGTCAGATAAGTGAGCTCAATGGTCTCTTGCAGTTCTAACCTTGTTTTTACTCTAAACTTCGGGGAGATGAAAGAAAAGGGGCTCTGGGCATGCTGGCTAAGAAATCGAGGCTCAGAATTTAGAAAGCAAAGGCAAGTTTGCCATGGCTTCTAAGGAATGGTGATACTTATGTTTTGTAATTTGAGCTAATGTTGATTATTGCCAGACAAGTCAACTTGCAGGTTAAAATAATGATCACAGTGCTTGGAAAGTACTGCAAAAATAGAGCATAGTCATTTTCATATGGTTGAAGTCCCACACTGAGATAGATGCCTGAGAGGTATAAACTCCTAGGGCTCTGGGTTCTTCTAGGTTCCCCTGGCGAACTGCTCACTCTCTGATGAAGAGTCACTGAATAAGTCAAGAACCACCTACACCTGGATTCTCACTGTCACATGAATGGTGATCCTTGAAGATGGTCCTACAATAGACTCCATCTACAAATGTTCACAGATTACTACCTTGTGACAGTTTGAACAGGGCTTTGCCTATATATTTTGTGACTTTGCATCTCCTTTCCAATTCCCAATACATAATAGGACCTCCACACTGTGGCTAGCCCATGAGGACAAATGACAAAACAGAAGGTCTCCTGGTGCTGATGGGCCAGTGGATGGAAGTCATTCCAGTAGAAAGTGATGCCTCCTGGTAAACCCAACCCATCTTTCCTAGTTTCCAGAGTTCTGTAGACTGGAGCTGGCCCACCCAGACTGCCATCTCTAAATTCTACACACTCTCTTAGAAATGCAAGTGTAGACAGTCTCCTCAACTAGACCAAGCTATTAGATATTAATGTTCAGACAACACCTACCTCACTCCAGACCAGCATGGTACCGAATATGACCTGTAACCCATCAAAGAAATTGTCCCCTATGATGATCACAGTCGCACCTCCCGTCGTCCATCCTTCACTCGGGCTGATGGCTTTGATACAGGGAGTAGCTGCTTTTCAACACACATGAAAAAGAGAAGGAGTCGGCTGTTAGAACCAAACTTTAATGATGGGAGACTTGAGGAAAAGAAAAAAAAAAAATCTTTTATCTTTTCACGAACAGAAAGTCCCTCAAGATCTCAGCATTTCCTAGTCACATTAGGACCTGAAACCTCAGGGTGCAATTTCAGTTTTTAAAAGCATGCTTTTCATTGTTTCTATTAAGATACATATATGTTACCCAAATCTTTTTCAAACCTGAAATCTTATGAAATAAAATGTAGAAGCAAAATTTAATTTATGAAATGCTAAGGATTTTTTTTTAAATGGGTGATGTTTTAAAATACACTGGAAACCTCATAGAATTGCTTCATAATTAAATACATCTCCTGAAAAGAAAGCTCATAGATTTTTTAGATAAACATTGCTGTTTGATGGGAAGGGAAGAAAGAAAGGAGGCTGGAGCAGAACATCATTCTTGTTCCATGCCTTCTGTCTGTACCACTAACAGAGCAATATTCCTGAATAAAAGTCACTAAGTTTTTTTCAATAAATGTCATGGATCCCATTTTATAGATGCAAAGTATGCAGGTCACTCAGGGTGAATTATGTAACCAAATAGCTGAGTCAGGGCTGAACCACAGAAAGTCCCATGACCTTTGCTTTGTTGTCATTCCCAGGCATAAAACCCAAGAACTGGCTTTCTCAAAACTTCCTATCTCCTTTCTTTCCATTATAAATGGCCCTTGGAGATGGGAAATAATTTGCAAATACTGTGATTCCAAACACACTAGAGGTGGTTTGCCTGATGAGCATGGCGTGCTTTCAAAAGAATTACTAGGCAAAAATGAAATCTCTCAGAGGGTACTTTCGTACCACTCAGGATTTTTAACTCCACAATGCCATGCTGCTGTTTTCATGATCACTTTTATGAAAAGGAACAAAGCAAAATTCTAAAGCAAAGGAGATATTGTCTAAGGAGAGAAAGTGAGACCCTCCTCTTTAATAAAATGTTTATTAAGTACCCTAGACTGACTTTCCAAGCATTGAAGCCAATGAGAGCACCAGTTAATTTTAACAGGAAGAAACTGGCAAAAAAATTATTGGACTTTGTCAAATTTGGCAAAATGTCATGCTTTAACTTTTGCAAGAAGAAAAGAAAATATGAAGCCCAGCCCACTGGAACCATTGCTCATGTGCCACCACACAAACAAGCAGAATGGGTTTGATTTTGAGTCAAATTTATCTTATAAAATTGCACAGAGAAATTTGGAAATATCCAAACTAAACATTTCATGTTGGCTGAACTCACAGCAATGCATTTACAACTAAAACTGGGCAGTTCAGATGCCTTTTCTCTCCCCCACTTTCTCCTAAAAACAAAATAATTAATCAAGGAAATGCAAATGATTCATTGCTTGAAAATTCTTGTTCAATTTTTGACACATATAAAGGTGGTGATCAATGTTCCACAGGCATAGGACTTTTTCGTAAAATCTTCCTTTAAAAGTAACCACGTTTAAATGCATAATTGAGTACTCCTAAACTAATGACAGAATATGATGCATGATTCCAAGCAATTTATAAGAGAAATAAACTACATTTAACAACTATATAAAATTCTTAAAATATAAGCAGTTTGGAAACATTCTAGTTAATGTCTCAAAATCTTAATTCTTAATTTCTAACTCAGTATAAGTACTTAGTTGCTAGAGTGGAGTAGAAAAGGTATTACTATATCCCCAGATACTTCTGAGAAGACTAGAATATTGGTTTAACTGAACTGGTCTTGAAAGATTCCTGCCTGATGGCAAAGTGTGGAATCCAATGGTATCATTAAACGCTGACCCTGTGATTGCCCTCATAAACCACAAAATAATCTTGGTGTTTATTATCTGTATTAGCTTTGGGATTTCTTTTAGTTTTTTAAATGTTATTTTTTAATCACACAAGCACGTTCCTTTAGTTAAGTATGGACTCCTCCAGGCTTTCTCATCGTTGCACAAAAGCAGACACAAGGGCGTGTTGGCTTATCTTTGACAGACTCTCTTATTGTAAAGAAGTTATAATAACATGGTCAAGAACTGCCAATTTTATACTTGACCCCAGCTCTCTTTTTTCCATTTGTTATTTGTAGGATATAGAAGGCATGTAAGTACATATATGTATAGATGTGTGTGTATGTGTTCAGACATTTCCTAAGGAAAGTGATAATGTTTTCAACCATCCAGAAGAAAAGGTACACGTCAACTAGTCAGAGGTAAATGAGCATCAAGTTTCAAGAGGAAAACTGGTGAGGAAACAATATACAATACCATCTTCTTAGTTTTGGGGGAGGAACAAAAAGCGCCGGAGGAAGTACTAAAGGAAAAGAGTGGCACCCCTGGATCCATCCTACCTCAATGCTCAACACGATCCACTATCCCTGCTTAGGGAACTAAGTGCCATTCTCAGAACAAGTCAGTCGGGCAGCCCTTTCTAAGTTGAGACCTCAAAGGGTTCCAAAGGTGCTCCTATACATCTGTGTCATGGCAGTCTTGAGAGGAAGCTCTGTGGCACTCCCCCATTGGGAAGATTGGAAAATATGTAAAGGAATCATGGGCTGACCCACTGAGAGAGAGGGGTGAGGAAGGGATGTTACTGGCATTTAGTACCTGGAAGTCAAAGATGCTAAGTTTTCATGCATGAGACAGTCCTGCAAATGAAGAACGCTATAATGTCAATAATGCACGGTAGAAAACACTGTGACTAGCTAAATGAACCAGGCTCAAGAGCAGTTGTTAAGAACTCACAAATCCATACAGGCCAAGGCAAGAAACACAAATGAATACAGCAGCTCAGGGTCTCAGAATAAGCATGAGATGGATGGCTGCTGATACCGAATTGGGGAAGCTCCAGCCATTGGCATCCCCGCACAGATGCAGTGCCAGTGTGACCTGGTCTTCTGATCTTTCTAAAGAAGCCAGGAGCCCAGATTTTTATGTGAAATTTCCCAATCTTTAAATGCTGGCAACTAATTCAATATATATATATTTTTTACTGTGTAGGCTAAACAAAATGTTTATGGACTTAAATTTAACTCATCGGCTGCCATCTTACATTTTGACCCTAGTCACAAACAAACTTGCCAGACTAAAAGCAGCCCAGGAAGTACTTGCAAACGTGCCTAAAATAACAAGTACCCAGATGTTCACTGTAGTATCGACAGTAAACAGCGTAAGAGTCTAGGTGCCCCCAATAAGGGAGTGATTAAATAAATTATAGTACATCCATACCATAGGATATGTGGAGTGTCATTAGAATGGACGAAAAAAATTTTCTATAAACTGACATGGAAAGACGTCAAAATATGTCAGTAAGTAAAACAAAAATCAATTTGTAGCCTGATGAATAGTGTGATTCTGTTAACTTAAAAACTGATATCTATTAGCCTATATGCATGAGCGTGTGTAGGTATGTGTGAACAGGTATGACAGACAAAAGTCTGGAAGGATGTACACGAACTGTCCCCAGTGGGTCCATATGAAAAAGGAAGGTGACTAGAGAAAGGAGACTATTAAATTCTACTCTATAGATAGCTGTATGGTTTGAATTTTTCCAGTGAGCACATACTAAGGTAATACGTTTTAATTTAAGAAATAACAGCAGAGCATTTAATTCTGTGCGACATAAAGGTTATACGTTTTAGAGCAAATTGATGCTACTTTTTTTTTTTTTTAAGCTCAGATGTGCTAAGTAACAGACCCTGAGCCTCCCCTTCCGTCTTCTCTTGGGGTATGTTTTCTCTGAGAAAGCTCGGAGAACGTCTGCAACGACTTGTTTTTCTTTCACTCAGGATATCCAGAGAGATGCAGAGGGAAGATAGTTTATAATAGTCACGGTGGATGTGTTTGGTGAAATCTGAAGGTGAAAAGACTCATGAAAGAGTTCAGTCCAGCCCAGGAGTGTAATAATCAATACAATTCTATCTCCAAGGAAACATTATGGAATGGGGGAGAGGAGTGGATTTGAATACAAAACCACTTTTACCGGCCAAATCTTGATTTAATTAATGAAAGAGTCTTTCTTCCTCGCCAATGAATTTTCACACTCTGGGTCTCCACAAGGACAGTCAGCCAATTCCTGGTTCTAAATCTCATTAAAAATAAAAGTTTGGGTGTTTTTTTCTCTTTTGTTTTTTTTTAAACCTCTCCTCCCACTCACAACAGCCACCCAAGTAAAGGAGATTTTTCCTTCCTTCAGACTATGACAATAACATGATTATACCACCACAGTTTAGCATAATGGCTCTGAAATGCTCGTGGCACATTGCAGAGTTAAAGTGGAAATTATTAGGTAGCTCTTCTTTGTTATAATAATGATCACTCCACAAATAAAAGCTCTTCTCCCAAAGGTACTGCAAGGCACAAAATGCTAATTCTGAAGATTATGTGTGCGCTTTTATTAAATATTACTATGCCCTGCCTGTTTGAGGGCTTCTCTGCTCTGATTGTTTTATGAGTACCATGTTAATGTCATTCCCATCTTGCTAGCAGCAGGCACACATTTTAGCGTTTGTATGAGAGTTGATCAAAGGCCACGTGCTGGGGGAATTGCTGAGAAAACACGGACAAGCGATAAAAATCTAACAGATTAATTGGTTTAAATTTCATTTCAGGGTGTTGAACTTTGGCTCGGAACTCTAATACTACACCGTGAGTCAGGGCCTAATTACCAGATTTCCAATTTGCTTCTGAACAATGGTTGCGGTGAGAAGGAAAAGAGAGGGTAGAACGAGGGGGAAAAAAAAAAAAAAACGAAAGAAAGAAATCGTTCAGGCTCCAGTACATATTTAACAACTAATGTTCTGTGTGCAGACAATTGCACCAGGGGCCATTTGCTATCACCTGCTCTACTTCCAGAGGGTTTATATTTCCTTCCAATAGCCACAGAAGGCAGAAGAAATCATGGATGGCCTCAGCAGTTTGAAATTTTCTGATTTATAGAATCGGTATTACAAGATTCGAATGCCTGCTCACCCACACTGGAAGTATCAGGCTTTTTATTAGCGAGGTGAATTTATAAACTGGAATCGCCCCTCAGCCTC
This sequence comes from Delphinapterus leucas, assembly GCF_059928025.1. Classification (NCBI taxonomy): domain Eukaryota; kingdom Metazoa; phylum Chordata; class Mammalia; order Artiodactyla; family Monodontidae; genus Delphinapterus; species Delphinapterus leucas. Next base: position 623,359 of record NW_028322285.1, read on the forward strand.
CAATAGCAATGATCTATTTCACTGATAGAAAGCCAGGGCCGGGAGAACCATGTTTACCTCGGGGTTTATGGGGGGCCTTGGGAATAAGGGTTAATTGAGCTCAGAGGTGCCTGCCCATTGAGGTGAATTAGTGGTGTGCGTAGCTATCAACAGGGTCCTGGGGCTGCTCTTACTTTTGCCTCTGAAATCTCTTTGTACTGTGATCAACACCTCACTTGTTTGGGGTAGCTGTATAGATGACCCGGGTGCAGCATTTCCCATCTCTTATCCCCAAAATGAGGCTTTTGTGACAGTCGATGTCCCACTACAGAAGCCTCACTAGAGGTGGTGTTTGGCTCTTTTCTCCATCCCTGTATTTAAATACCATGGAGAAACAACGCTCAATCAGTTGGTAAAAGGTACAAATTTAGAAATGCTTTAATCCCACTCCAAATCTCAAAATAAAGTTCCATTGAAGTGGAGGTAATGTTACTTTCCATTTTCTTTGTGTATGGTATATGGAAAAGAAAATGGAAACCCTCTTTTTCCAGCATTCTGTTAACCAGAACTCTCTACTACTGATGAACATTTCTACAGAGCAGATACTGATGCTTACAATGGAGGTGAAGATGCCAGCACCAGCCCTTAATGGCTTCTGAGTAAAGACAGAAAGATGCAATTATGTTAAGTTGATTTTAACACTCAGGGTATTATAGCATCTGAAAATGGGCCAGAGCTCCAGCTTTTCAAGTTCCACATCTACCACCCAGTGCGACCTTGAAGCAGTCACTTACCCTCTCTCTGAGTCACCCGCTCTAAGCAGTGGTGGGACCCACCTCACAGACTCCTGGCAAAATGCAGAAAGTGTCTGCTTGGGTATTGCTGTTTTACTATGTTCCATGCACATAGCACGCTAGTTGCTATAACAACAATTACTGTCATCATGAGTTCCCCACTAACCAGAGTTTATTTACGAGAACACACCATAGTCTCACCATCGCAGATTATGAGGCGGACTGCAAAACTTCCCCAGGATAATTCCAACCCAGTGACTTGCTAACATAGCTAAGCTTACTGAGGGGGTGGATTTGGCATCAGTAATTACAAAGTAGAATTTTTTTTTAAGGCTCTCATTACCCTGGAATGAATATTAATGGCAATCTTTTCAGAAATGAGGAATTAACTTTAATGTTATTGCCCCAAATTCTTGAGACTTGGCAGAAAATGTTGTGAAACCCATGAGCTCAGCTCATTTCTATGGGACACCTGTGACCTCATCAACTCTCAGCCCTTTCTCCCTTGTATCTACTCGATTTTGGTAAGGTTGTGCTTGGGAGCAAGCCTGTTTCAGAGATGGATGGGGACACAAAGTACCCGCACTTGGACTCAGTGCACAGTTATCTGCCCTTCCTGTTTAATTGGAACTATTATTTTTGCTGGTCTTTTCTAAAGTGAAATGATGATTCTCCTGACTGCTCACAGCTCATCAGGAGCAACACCTGCATTCTTTGATCCTGACATCCAGCAGCTGCTGGCCAGGGAAGAGGGCAAACAGAGGGTTTGACCCTCCTGGGAAACCTGGCTCTGTGTATTTTCACCATGTACAGGAAGTGAATCTATTCTGGGTTCACCCACCCTCCAACTGGAAGCCTTAGAAACCAGTAGCAGTTAT